>NW_026126407.1:52965000-53277500 GCF_943737965.1 Phodopus roborovskii | reverse complement strand
ATTTCCCTCCTGAGTTGTCTGTTTGCTCTTACCCGTCTATACTGTACACTTTAAAGTTATTTTTCTCTCATTAAGATTTATTAGAGACTGTGTTTTATAAAAGCTCTAATATCGACAAATGGGCAAATGGGTAAAAGTATACCTGAATACTAAAACTGACACAAAATTTACAAACTATGTGAAAATTAGTAACCATGGGAAGGCTTTATGAAATAGTTTCTATAGGAATACATATACAGTAGGATTCCAATGTTTTCATTTCAATATTTAAACTTGCATAAATCATCAAAATAATAATAATACCAATAGCAGAAGCTAGTAGTATGATAACATTGTTATTATTAGTTTCCTATTTTTTAAAATAATATCTAGATATTGATTCAATTCTCAGTAAGAAAGTCATCATTTCTCTTTTGTGAGGCACAGAATGTCCATGATATTATTTTCTTCAGAAATTTTTATAGATTTGCTTTTCAGTGTGTGTGTGTGTGTGTGTGTGTGTGTGTGCGCGCGCATGCGTGTTATGTATGTGAGTGTGCATACAATGGCACAGATATAGTGGTCAGAGGACAATTTGTGGGAATCAGTTCTCTCCTACCTATGGGTCCTAGATCTTGATGACACAAATGCCTTTTTTACTGGGTTACCTCACCAGCTTGCTCAAGACATTTTCTGGTACCCAGTTTTCAGATCACTGAATTCTTCTTACTTCTTTTAGTATTAATTGATTTAGAATCTAAAGGAATTAGAACTTCCTGTATCACGACACTTTCCATCCTCCTTTCTATTTTTTCTTTTTGCCTATCTTCTACCTGGCATTAGTAAGAGGAGAAAAGTACAGAATTGCGTTTGTTTAGTGCTCAGTGGATGCTGAGATGGGTCTACTAAGAGTGTCTGTATCCTCTTTAGTTATCATGCCCACTTAAAACAGAGATAAACTAAAACCCAAGAGCACACAATGAGGGCCTGGCACAGAGTGCTTTGTTACATATGACTGGCCATTTACCAAACCCCTGCTTTTTGAACCACTTACACTATTCTATGTAGAAGACAACTGTGCCCTTCCTCATCTTATACCCACAGAGATTATGAGATTACATGAACTCATTTCACTAGGATAATAATAATGATGGGGAGAGCTAACCTTCATCATACAACTACCTGCCTTCTATGACTTGAAGTAGCTTTCTTGCAATCCATCAGTTGTTCTTCAGTCCAACCTTTAAGAAAGTTGCTAGCCAAGGTTGCTATGCAAACTGCTTAGATATGGTACAGTCTTTGCACTGACTAACTGAAAGGAGTCAGTGAGAATTTAGGATATCTTCTGAGGACCAGTACATGGATGGATGAAGAAAATGTGGTATATATACACAACAGAGTTTTCCTGGGTCATTACAGGAGTAAAACTGGGACAAATGAGATGGCTTTCAATAACTTCAGTTTGATTTCCTGGAATCCACATAAAACTGAAAGGAGAGAACCGATTCTCAAAAGTTGTCCTCTGAACTCCACATGCACATGTACATGCAAAAACAAAAATAAAAACAAAACAAGCAAACAAACCCAAAACCAACCAAACAAACAAACTTTTTTAAAGAGTGAAACTAGCTGGGTAGTGGTGGTGCACACACCTTTGATCCCAGTACTTGGGAGGCAGAGGCAGGCAGATCTTTGTGAGTTCCAGGTCAGCCTTATCTGCAAAGCATTTTGCGGGACATCCAGAACGGGTTACACAAAGAAACACTGTCTCAAAAGAATCAGTCAATCAAACAACAAAGACAAACAAAGAAAACAAAGGAATCAAAGTAGGTAATTTCCAGACAAATGGATAGGATTTAACATTATCAGGTTAAGTGGCAGAAGCCATGTTCAGGAAGACAAATAATACTTTTCTTTCTCATATATGGAATATAAACAGTCAGGAAGAGAAATGAGGAGACTAGTGAGGGGCAAGATGAGAATGTAGAGAAATGGGAGTGGATATGGTCAAAGCACCCAATATATTTCACCAAAAAAAAAAAAAATGTCATATGAAACCTACCACTTTGAACCCAAATGCACACTAATGCCAGTTTTCACGGGAACACTTTTGGCTTCTGTAACCAGCCCTATGCCCAGGACAGTCCCATCGTAGAGATAGGGATAGGCAGGAGCACTGAGTCACTGAGTCTTCACTTTGTAGTATTTTAGCTATCTGTGGACAATCACTACATAATAAACTCAAGAAATAGATGATCCATATATTCGATCAAGTATTTTGAGATGGTGTCCCATGTAGGCCAGGCTTGTCTTGAACACAATGCACAGCTGAGGATGACCTTGAGTTTCTGATCTTCCTATATCAATCTATCAAATGGAATCATGGGTATGGGGATATCTATCTCGTTTTATCAGGTTCTGGGGATGATGGGACCTAGGGTCTTGTAAGCACTCTAGCAACTTAGTGATATACTCAGCCTGATCCACATATCTCAAATAATCTTTCTAACTTTGTTATAGTATATTGGTATTGTTGTATTATCTTTCTATTTAGTAACTTCTTAGTTAGATAATTAGATCATATTTACATATGATCATGGATACCTGTATACAAGATAGAAAAACATGTCTAAGGTTTAATATGATCTGGTATTTCAGGCATCTATTATAGGTCTTAGAATGTGTCCTCTGAAGGTAAGAGGACAATATTATACATTCAAAGAACAGAAGATGCTGATTTAGAATAGAGCATTGCCTTGATCCAAAGGTCATGATTTTAACTATTTTAATGTCATGTAATGTCTCAAAGGAAGCCTGCACATGATAAATGATTGTATATGTTTCAGAGAGCCTTGATCCTGTATGTGTATTTAAGGAGACAGCCAGCCAGAGAGAAAGAATTTTTTTTGGGTGGGGGTGGGGGTGAGGGTGGGGTAGGGAATTAGTCCTTATACAAAAAGTGTCCTGTCTTTTGCAGAAGTTTATGAAGTAATGAATAGTATACCATTTCCCACCTTTTCATTCATTGAATACAATGAGGGAATATGTGAAGCAACAGTGAATGAAAAAGAGGAGAGGGAGAGGGAGGAAGGGAGAGAGAGAGAGAGAGAGAGAGAGAGAGAGAGAGAGAGAGAGAGAGAGAGAGAGAGACCTAGCATTTTACTCTAAACCCTCCATTAACTAATTGTGTTACTGTTCTCATTTGTAGCCTTGGCCTCTTTGATTAGCCTTTTAATTTAGCACATTACCAACACTGTCTTTCCCTGGCTATTCTATCACTGAGCTCATTGATGTTAAATGCCCTTGAAAACACTTGAAATTTCCAGCCACGTTTGCTATTATGAAACTGCTTTGTTTTTCTGAACTTCAACCTCAAGTGCTTTGTAACTTAGCAAAGCAAGGCCATGACTGAGCCACTGCCATTATTCAGAGTCCCCATTCATGTCCAACAAACTGAGAGCTCTGTTGTTCTTTCTCATCTTGTTCCATTCTTCACCTCTCATTGGAGAGTTGGGATAAATAAGTACCAAATTGGTGCTGACTCAGCACATGTGAAGGCTGGAGGAAAATGCTCCCAATAGTGAGCTTAGGGCATAAGACAGCCAAGTCAAGCTAAGTAGGCTTTAGAGGGTCTTAAAGTCCTAGTGGGGAGGATGACTATTCAGTTCTCCAATGCCATTGCAATAGGAAAAAGAGGGGCTGGGGAGATAGTTTAGTAGGTAAAGTGAGAGCAAAAGAACAGGACTTCTATCCCTAGCACCATATAGAAAGTAAGAGAGTAAGGACATGGAAAATTCAGAGTAAGGACATGGAAGATTCAGATGAAGGAACATTATATAATAAGTACATGTAAGCTTTAATAAAGTGGAGTATGGGCTGGAGTAATACCTCAGTCAATAAAATGCTTTTTTTTTTTTTTACAAGCATGAGAGCCTGAATTCAAAGCACCAGAAACCAAAAGCTGGACATAGTGTTCCATGCTTATCTTCCAGCACCAGTGAGTCAGAGACTGGAAGATATTTGGGGCTTGCCGACTAGCCAGTCTAGCCTGACAGGCAAACTTCAGGTTCCAGTGAGAGACACTGCTTTTTGGAGTATGAAAGGTTCTTAGGAATGACATCCAATGTTGACCTCTGGCCTCCACATTCATGCACACGTACATGTACAAATGATAGAATGAATGAAGCAATGAACAATCAGAGAAAGGAAAATACCTCTCACTCTTGCCCAACCTAGATTCTTTCCTTGTTCTCATTCCAGAATGCGTGTGGTGAGTAAAACTCTCTGACATTAAAGAAGATGCAATGGGTCTCCAACCATCTGCATTGCTTAGTCTTCTGCCATAGCAGAAATTTCTCTCCATGCACACTCTTTCTTGTAGAGCTGTGACCATCCTGACCCACTGGCCCTTCTTGCTTGCAAACACCTTCTTTACTACATGTCCCAACACTCTTCCACCTCACAATCTCTTCCTTACTCTCAGGTCCTAGCTAAAAGGTGATCTCATTACTAAAGCCTACCCAATCGATCTAAAGTCAAATACTTGTTTTATTTTAAGTTGTCTCATTGCAATCTATCACTGCAATGTTTATTTATTTGTCAATCACTTCTCTGGAGAAATCACCCCTTCCTCAACTTCCTTAACCTTTAGGGTCATATCTGTTCTCAGCTTTCCCAACAGTGAATTCTCAATTTGGGATTGGATGTAAAGTCTCAGCTCCTGCTTCAAGGGTTCAGAAAAACCCCAAAGAACACAAAAAACAGTTCTTAGATGAGTTGTACAGTGTGTCTGTATGTTTCTATGCCTGTGGGAAGTCTGCATAAAGGCACACAAGTTACCTTTTGGGGGCAATAAAAAGAAAACTAAGTCAGAGAAACTGAGTCAGACCACGGTGTTGTACTCTGGCCTGGAGCCATCTGTTATCTTGAGAATTTTCAGATGTGTGAATCAAAGTCTTTCCCTCTTGATCACAGCTTATTTCTACAACAATGCTTTTTAGGTATCATGCTACAAATGCTTTATTTACTTGTCTTGTTCATTTGTTTCCATCTTTATCTTGTCTTGTGTCATATCTGATTCCTTGTCTGCACACAGGTTTATCAAGATTGGGGTCATTTTCTGTTTACTGTGTCTTGAGAACTTAGGAAACATAAGATCTGATACACAGAAAACTGTCAATAAACATATTTATCAATTAATAAATTTGTAAGCAGAGTTCTCCTTGTACAGTTTTTCACTAAGACAATCATCATGGATAGAAACTCTGTGAGCTCCCACATGGTTACCTTCCCCCACCACCATTACCACAAATAAGAAGGTGCTGCCATTCTGTAAAAATTCCCAGCACGATTCAGAGGCAGAAGCAACAACTATAGGTAGGCAGGATAAGACACTCCTACAAACTTCACCATATTCACATTCTGTCATGAGTTCTAGTCAGAAGCTTTAACCTAGGAATTAGCATTGTCTCTCCTATAGATAGAGATCTGAATATGAGATAAATTGCATATCATGCTTTAAAAATAATACTAAAGGGTTGATGTAGATGGCTCTGTCAGTGAATCTCTTGCTACAAAAGCATGAAAATTGGACATGAACGCCCAGACAATGCATGTGCCACACATTTATAATCCCAAGCCTGGGATGGCAGAAGTCACTGGGGGGTCAGTGACCTGTCAGCCTAGCCTAATTAGTAAGTCTCAGATCAATGATAGACCCTGCCAAATAATAAAAGGTGCTACTTTTCTGAGGAACAACATCTGAAGATGA
Source organism: Phodopus roborovskii (assembly GCF_943737965.1). Classification (NCBI taxonomy): domain Eukaryota; kingdom Metazoa; phylum Chordata; class Mammalia; order Rodentia; family Cricetidae; genus Phodopus; species Phodopus roborovskii. The sequence continues at coordinate 53,271,751 of NW_026126407.1, read as the reverse complement.
CTTTTGGCCTCTGAATGCACTTAGACACAAGTCTACCACTCACATATGAAAAACATTAATTCAAAAACAAAAAGAGCATTCTACTAGAGGCATTTTAGGAGTACAAGTACCCCTTACTATGTTCAGTGCTCTAAATATTTTATTATGGGGAGTCTAGGGAGTCCCCTTTCTTTCTGTCCATGCTTCTTTCTCTGTCTCTCTCTCTCTCTCTCTCTTTGTTTTGTTGTTGTTGTTTTGTTTGTTTGTTTTGTTTTGTTTTTCAAGAGAGGTATTCTCTGTAGCTTTGGAGCCTGTCCTGGAACTAGCTCTTTTAGACCAGGCTGTCCTTGAACTCACAGAGATCTGCCTGCTTTTGCCTCCCAAGTGCTGGGATTAAAGGCGTGTGCCACCACCACCCAGCTTCCATGCTTATCTCAATATATGCACACACACACACACACACACACACACACACACAGACACATACACACAGACACACATACACACACACACTCATACGTGCTTTCATATTCTATTCTTATCTCAATCCACCTCCCATCATCCAACCTATTGGCAAGGCAATGAAAGAGGGCAAAGAACATCTTTCAAATAACCACAATGGGAGAATCAGAAAGGTCAGCATGTCAAGGTAACAAGTGGTAGGGACACAATACCCCAGACTGAGGGTGTGACTTTAAATGTTAGGATGGGTGGCTTATGAGAACCAAAATTCAGAGATTTCCCTGTTCCTGGAGCTTATCCACAGCATCACTAGGAATGGCATTAAATTTCTCCACATCACTTCTACCCCATTCTCTTCCTATACCTGTCTCTCAATTGTTTTTCCTCTCTCTAAGATGTCTGAGGATAATAAATGGGAAACACAATGTGTGATTCTCTCTCTGCTTGTCCTAAAAGCTTCCTCTTTCTTAGTTGTCAAAACAATCCCCAAATTATCTTCTTGGTATTGAATATCAATTTTTCAATTTGTGCTTCTCTGAAAGGGGACTCAGGTTTGAACAGAAACTAATTTCCGTACGTCATCCAAACAGCATCATCTGATCAAGCATTTGTCAGAAAGTTTGGGAAATTTTCTAAGGGTATGTGAAACACCACTCAAAATGTAAACTAGAAACAGAAGGGACATTTTACAGCAAACCCATTTTTATTGCTCTCCAAAGAAAACAAAACAAAATGTACAATCACACAAAGTTGGCCCATTTCTATGTGTAAAACATCAAAAGGAAGCATGTTTAATCTTTTATATTAATACTCCATAGGCTTTGTCTATATGTGTTCATGTATAAAATTTGTCTTGTGCCTAGAGCTCCCTACTTTTACTAGATGGTTTTTGTGTCCTCTGATGCACAGCTTTCTTTCTGTTTTTTGCCCTACAGAGTTGAACCATGATTTCTTGGAAGACTCTTTAAACACAAGAATTCAATGAGTTCAGTGTCATTATTATATTGGGAAGAAAAATGGATGAGACTTTATGCTACAAGTCACTTTACAGACAAAGAAGAATGTGCGTGTAAACAAAATTTCAGAAAAATACAAAAAAGTACTGATCAATTTACATCAATGGCTTCTGGGTGCTGAAGCGGAAAATAACATATTCCTCCCTCTGCCAGACAGTCTGCAGTGAGTAGAGGCCAAGAATGGTTAAGCCAGGGGGAAGACATAAGTCACAAAAGCACTCCTGCTCATTCTCTTTGTGTCTATCTAATTCCCTCCTATCAGTCTGCAGGTGGAGAGAATCATGGGGGCTTGGCACTCTCTTCTGCCTGTATAAAATCTGTACTAGTGGCTACTTCTGATCTAAAGATGCTTTGGAAACTAGCCTGTTCCAAATGCTTAAAGGGACCTGTAGGAAGTCTGGATGCTCAATTGTTGTCATTGCTTTTCCTTTATTATCATATATTAAATATACATAATTGATTTCATGATAACATGTTTCTACATGTATAGAAAGTTATTTTGATCATTCACATCCCCATTACTCTTGTCTGTCCCCTCACAGGGCTGCTGATCCCTTTCTTCTTATTCTAGGTACCCTGTAGTTTCATGTCTTTGTTTTTTTGTTTTTTTTTTTTTTTTAATGACTCAATTTGTTGTTTCATCGGGTTTATTTACAGAAGCACAAATACCTTATCAGTGGCTATACCACTGAAGAAAAACATGTCTTTCTTCTATAGCTATTAACATCCTATAACTCCTCAGGGAGATAAGACATCATGAATCCCACCCCGTTATTGATAGGATCAACTTTGTGAGGGTCCTGAACACATAAAGCCACAGCTGATGAGACAGCAACACTGAAATGGGAATGTCATGCCAGAAGACATCATTCAACCACACTCACTTTTCCCTCCAGCTCTTATATTTCTGATTGCTCTTTCAGAATACCCCTTAGCTTTGGGGTCAGGGGATGATGTAGATGTGCCATTAATGACTGAGCACTCAAAAGTCAGTTATTCTCATTAATTTGAGTAGTTATGAATCTGTGCGATTAACTGATGATTCTTTGATCAAGGGCAAAAGAAGTGGGTGGGAGAGAGGTATGACGGTGAGTGTTTGGAAGAATCAAGGGTACTTGTGCCACTGATGACACAGAGTCCAGAGAGGGCAACTAAGCACAAGTTGCTGTGTCGTGTCAAGAGCCAGAAGGCATCCTTCATTCCAATCCTTGGTCTGCTGTTTCTATTTTCCTTATCCCTCAGCTAAAGACACAAATCAACAAGTACAAGTGCTAAATGAACTGGCTAGACCAACAGAAATGTATTTTTGAGGTAGAAGTCAAAGGAGCCATCCTTGTGGTGCTGGGGCATTTTCTACAGGACTCTAGAGTCATAGAAATCAGAAACTCTCAACTTGGCATGAAGGACTGAAATTGTCCAGCCTTGATATGTGGGTTTATTACACCTTGTTTGTTATGCCACATTTTGCTGATATCCCTGGGAGGTCTGTTCTTTTCTGAAGGGAAATGGAGGAGGAGATCTGGGGCAGAGGGGAGGTTAGGAGCTGAGAGGAGTGGAGGAAGGAAAAACTACAGGGCCTGGATGTAATGCCTCAGAGAGGAATGCATTTAAAAAATAATAATTAAAAAAAAAAGTTTATCCCAAGCAGCTATGCTTCCTCTGCTGCTAACATATTTTAAAATAATTCAATGAATGAAGCAGCTAACTTGAAGAAAAACAGAGAAAACATTGGCCACCAGAGTGTGAGTTGAACCTGAGATGGGAGGCAACCTTGAATCAAATATGCAGAATCAAGCTAAAAAAAAAAAAAAAAAAAAAAAAAAAACCATTGGCAGATTTGTGCATTGTTATCAACAGGAAATGCAAATTAGCATTCAAATCTCGATGACCATAATCTCTTCACCATTTCAACACCTTTTGAACTACCTATATAACCTTCCGTGGCCCAGCAGTAAACTACAACATGCCAGCAGAAACACTTTAGAGTTGAAGACACAGTTGAGCACATGTTGGAATATCCATGGCCTAGATTACAGTCTACCCAGGAAGGAAGGAAGCTGGTGTAAGAAAAAAAAAAAATACAAAGTGCACTGAACGTTAAGTGACAAATGCAGGTTAGCCCTGAAACACTGTGGCCACACGTTACGGAAGGAAATTTCCTTGTCTGGGGTGCATGTCTTCTCATGTTAACAGATCAGAAACTGAGATGCACTCTGCCACTGACATGTGCTTTTCATATGATAGTGTCCCTGTCTCCGCAAAGCAGAGACATAATCAACCCCAATGATAGACCAAAGTGTGCCTCCAAGCCTTATCATCTGTGCTGCTGTTTCTCTGAGCTGAGAAAATAATGATCTTAGAAAACCACCTTCACATATATAATCAGTTTTCATATTGAGATAATTTCTATTTTAGGAGTTAAAAGAATTGGTATTTTTCATTTTTTAGCCCTAAAATACTAAAAATTCTAAAAGAAAAAAAGAGTAGAAAGGAAATTGGAAAGGAAATTGAGAGAGTGTTAAAAAATGGATGCCAAAGAAGGAAGGTCTGGGTGAGTGGCAGATAGGACATGAAAGAGGTAAAGAGACTGGACATTATACAAGGATTGTGAGGCAGATGTCAGGGAGCTGATTCTATTAAAACACATTTGTTCAAAAACATCACAATGATATGCCGTTCCTTATTTGCTCATCTAAAACAAAAGAAAAAAAGATGTGTATTGTTAGTTTGAAATAAACAGGGAAAACAGATCTCACACTGAAAGTCAGGCAAGCCATATCTGCCCTATGGAAGTCTAAACAACAGGCACCGTGGCCAAAGAGCCCATTATCAGTTCATTCTTCCTCTGCCATCTATGCAACTCTGGAATGTGGAACTTACAAATCATGTTGTCTGCACTCAGTGTATGATGAAGTTCTAAAATATGCTGTAAGTGTTCAGAACAGAGGAATCAGAGTGCAGCAGATGATTCTAGAAATCAAGAAAAGGGTAGAAAAGCAGCGCTATGCCATGGGTCACTCAGGCATCTTGGGAAGTTCATTCACAGCCCGAGGAGGATCTGAACAGCTGGTCATTGGCTTGTGTCAAGGGTGACAGATAGAAGATTCTTGGGGCCTTACAGGAAGAACAATGTGTTATGCTCTATCCTCTGCTGTAAATGACTGGATCACTGTTGTCAACACACAGATGCCGTGTCTGATCCTACTGTCTCCTTCTTAGTACTTTTCACAATAACTCTAAAATGCTCTACCTGTTGTCTTGTCCTTTGGTTTTAAGGTCAGATTTATGGGTTTAGAGGCATGATTTCTCAAAGAAAAATATTTCTAAAAGGGCAAAGATAACATGCAACAAAAAATCCAAAATTAAAAGCAAAACCAAAAATTGTATCTGTGTTTGATAGCACATGCCAAAAGTCTGACTCAAGAGATGGTGTCAGAACAGAGGCCATGTTGAGAGTTATAGTGACACCCTGTCTCAAAAACATAAAAACAACAACAATAAAAGCAATAAAAAGAAAGAATGAAGATTTTAAAACTGTATAGATTATATAAGTATGTGTGCATATACCTATACATAGATACACACACACACGCACACACATATATACATACACACATACATACAGATATCAGGGATGGCACGCTAGCTCAGTCAGTAAAGGTGCTTACAGCAGAATAGAGCCTGAGAACCTGAGTTTGATCCCCAGGAACCACAAGATGAAAGGGAAAAAGCTAGCACCCACAGGTTGTCCTCTGACCTCCACACATGTGCTGTGGCATGCAAGCCCCCCCCACACAAAATAAATGAGTAAACATAGTAACTGTTATAAAGATCATAAGAATGTTGGTAGACACATAAAAGCGAGGTGAAAAGAAATAAAATAGAAATGGTTCTTTTCATACAAAGTAAAGAAGAATAAAAAATTAAGAAATCAGATAGCAGAGACCCGTTTCTCTGAAAGGCACATTGCATGTCTACGGATGTGAAGAAACACACAGGACCTATAGCATCTAGTCCCAGAATTCCATGAGGGAGTCTCTGTTCTCACTTGCTGTGCCAGCACTGGTGAAAAAAGTAACCAGGGCAGAGCAGGGGGCTGCACTGATCAAGCAGTGTGAGTCTAACCAGCCATGGTAATATACACCTGCCATCCTACAACTTGAAAAGTTGAGGCAAGAGGATGGCCAGTTGGAGGCCACAGCAGGCTGACAAAATAATGAAGCCCTGTCTCAAAACAAACAAACAAAAAACAACAAACAACCCCCCCCAAGCAAAACTGTTTTGGTCTTATTTTCTGTAACCTGGTGTCCAGCACTTTTGCTATGGAGTTCAATATCTGGGAATCTTGTGGGGGAATACTCCTCTAACTTACTAAACCCAAGTGTGGGCAGTCAAAACCATCAGGGTGTCATTCAGCAGGGAGAGCAAACCCAGCTTTCATTGCCCTGAACACCAACTTGTCATCACTTACAGAAAATGAAGTATTAGGAAAATGACTACTGTTATTTGTCTTAAGGAAGGGCTTCTTAAAGAAAACTAGGAGCATGCATACCAAAGGGGCTGAATGTTCCCTGGCCAACAATTATGGCATCAACTGAGTTCCTAACTCACTATCTGAAGCTTTGCTTTGCCTGTCCAAAATGGCCAGAGAGAATACTACTTCTCACCCTGTTCCTCCAGGCCCCAACAGGAAGTTCTCATTTCATATGACCATGGTCACTAGAACCCCTTGCAGTGAACACAGTTGGGGAGTTGCATTTAAAGAGACAGCTTTACCAATTCTAGAGTCAACAAAGGCCATCCAACTGATGTGAAATATCTCCCAACCATCTATCCCTAACTCTTCATCCTCATCTCTGTGTCCATGACAGATGGACAGTCTATTTTCACACACTGATAGAGATGAGGCTCATTTTCCTAAAGCAAGATGAGCTCTTAAGCAGAAATATTAAATGTTTTTGGAGTATCTGTATTTACAGACTGGGAGACAAGGGCAGAGACCGCATTTCAAACAGGGAAAAAAAGAAAAGAGCAAAAATTCCCTGAAACCTCACAGCACTCACGCTGGCCTGCTAATTCACGTCTCCTTAAACAGCACACATCCAGCTGTTCCAATTTAAAGAGCCTGCCATTTTTTTTTTCTTTCCTTTTTTTTTTTTTTGAATGCTCGGCAAAGATGAAAACAACACCACCAACATTCAGAACTAAAGATGTAAATAGAAGAGTGAAATTCAGGGGCAGGCAGGTAAGTAACCATTTTCAGTTTGATAAATGCAGTTAATAAAAACGTGTGGCACATCAAAGCAGGGGTCAGACGGGAGAACAGGAAGTGAGAGGCTCAGCTTTGAGAAGACCAGAATCAGTGACCTCAAGGAGTAAGTCAGCAAGCCTCTGCCTTGACCCTGGGAGTAGGTCTGAGACAGTCTATGGTTTCCCCCTGCTTTGCCTTGCAAATGTGCATGGCCATAAGAGGCAGCTGACTCAATAAATAAAGCCAGCAACACCACCAAGGTACTCAGAGTAAAGAGGTAGCTGGTCACTCTATAAGCAAACATAGCCTAAGGCATTTAAACAAAATTAATTAACCAGAATCTGCTCATAAAGTAAGAACCCCAAATAGGCTCCTTAAAAACACTGTTATTTCATGAATGACTCAAGTGGTGATTTCCTGCAATGACTTACGCTTTAATACTTAAAAATTCAACGTTTGCAAACATTCAAAATTTTCACAGGAGCAACAGCAACAACAAACTGGTGTTATTAATCATGGATTAATCAGAAGAAGTGAGAGGCAACAGAGATAAAACCACCTCTGTTAATCTTATTGGATTTTTCTATTTCTAAACACTTCTTAAAGCTAAGCATGTTTAAAGGGAATTTTTGTCCTGAAATTAAGACAAAATGATACAAAGGCCTATCTCCAAGGGCTGGAGTTGTTTGGATTCAACTCTACAAAACTGGGGAGAAAGGGAGTTAGTTTCCATAACAGAACACAAGCAAACAAAAGGGGAGGGGCTGAGCAATGTCTAATTCACAGGAGGGGTGTATCCAACTGAGAGACTGAGATACTAGCAAAGGTCAAAGGGCAGAGGTGATTAAGGAAGAATTCAACAAAGAGACCTTTCCCTTCCCAGCAAAGAGAAGTTCAAGGCTATGACTTCAACAAGAAAAGTGGCTGGAAGGAGTGGGAAGAGGTTTTTCTAAGTCTTCTGAAAACCAAAATCTGACAGTGATGACAGCGATAACATAAAGGGGTCAACTTCTTTTACATCTCTCTCTTCCCTCAGTCTCTAACATAAATTGGCAGAACTTGGCCCTTTGACTGGGAAAATTTCACACATGTCCTTTATTGGTCAAAGTAAACTAAGATGAGATGTATACCTTTGTCCTCCCAGCAGAAGAGAGGCATTTTTATAAGCCATTCATGCTAGGACACATTTTTTTTTCCCAATTACTTCAACAGTTAGCTATTATCATCTATAGTAACAGGCCACTACTTTTGTGTGCTTATTTAATGCCACATCTTATAAAGATAATTATATATATTTATTAATAAAGAAGAAAAAGAACATCTAAATCTACCTCTGGCCAGAGCATTCTCATAGCGGGTACACACACACACACACACACACACACACACACACACACATACACTTAAAGCAAAAAAATAATACTCAGCTATCAGCTACAGCACTCAAAGCCAACATGAGAGCCAACATGAGAAATAAGTAGTTATTCACACAGGAAAATATATGTAAAACAGAGCCATCATTTCTCAGCACCCTGCTTTGTAATTAAATGTAATTCTGCACAGCTACAAGTGAGAGAGAATTTGCTCCATGCTGAAAACGGCATTCCTAGATCTGCTCTTTAGTCTGAATTCACCATCCATGTCTCAAGAAAAAGGAAAGCAACGTATTCTCCCACTCCACACATACACACATACCCGCCTGCACGAGTGCGGACACACACACACACACACATACACACACACACACACACACACACACACACACACACACACACGAGAAAATAAAATTGTAGCTCAGCGCTAATGAAGCAAGTCTTGTCTAACTCCCACTGGAAAAGCTTGCACATGTACCGTAGCCATGCAAGATTATCCTGCATCGGCATAATCACCTTACACGAAATGCGATTACTCTAGGCTGCAATTTTTATCCCCGAAGTCAATTTATTAATCAGAGAAAGACAGAAAGAATGAGAGAGAGAGAGAGAAAGAGAGAGAGAGAGAGAAAGAGAGACTACCTACCCACAAATACATCATCATCTTGCAAGAGAAATCAAAGGCTCTGTCAGCAAACAGAAGTCTCCTCACTTCACCAAGAGTATCTGGAAGAAAAACTGAAAACCACTCGGTAGAGATTCTTGCCTTTTCCTGCCAAGTCCTCAGAGTCCCTCTTATTTCCTTACACCAGGTTTGCTATGCTTGTTTATGAGTTTATCAGGACAGCATTCCTTCAGTGCCAATGTGTGTGGAGTGACTTGCTCCAGGGCTGCTTGCTTCTCTCTCTCTCTCTCTCTCTCTCTCTCTCTCTCTCTCTCTCTCTCTCTCTCTCTCTCTCCTCTCATCTCCCTCCCCTCCTCCCTCCTCTTTCCTTTCCCTTCCTAACTCTTGCCTTTTCTTCTCCCTGTAGTCAAGACTGCTTAAGTAACAATTCTTGGTGTGGCTGTCTCATGAGCAAATCCAGGCACTTTAAGCGGCAAGTAACAGTGGCAACCCAGACACTGTTGAAACTGGCAATGGTGAGGGTGATGATAATAATAACAATAACAACAACAACAATAATAATAGTAACAGCTCAGTGCCACCACTAAAGGCAGGTGCTACAGCGGTTCCTGACAGTCAGTAGGAGATTCCCAAAGTCCCTACTGGAGAAATTTATTGGAGGGCTGCTTGCTCCTCCTGAGGCAAGCATATCGGCACAGAGCTGGTGACTCTGAGATTTTTTTTTTTTTTTTTTTAACTCAAAGTAAAGCTTCAGCTGCAGAGAAAAGAACATGTGCCTCTCCCGGCTTCCCCTTTATCTCTTTAAATGTACTTCAGATAAAAGCAGCATCCAGTTAGGTCAAGGCCTCCCCAGACTCATTGCTCTTCACACCACATGCTCAGCACACTTGTCTACAGCCATCTACCGGCTCCATTGTGTTACTGCAGGCTCAGAGGCTGCAGGTCTTGCTTGCTGCAGCAGCTGCTGCCTGTCCATGTCTGCCTTGCATGGCTTTCAGGCTGGGTGTGTATAGGAATCTGGAAGGGGGAGAAGAAAAAATGGCCTTGGGAGCCTGTGTGTCAGTCTATCAAATCAAAAGAAAAGCCAACTCCCACCAGGCACACTCAGTAAATGGAAAGCTCCAAAGACTTGCTAGCATGAATGTTTAGCCTTCCTAAACCAAGGGGAAGGAATTATGCACATGTCTCCAGAAGCAGAACTGATCTTGATGTCGAGTATGTGGAGTTGATTGTGCTCGTATATGTGTGTGCATGCGTGTGTGTGTGTGTGTGTGTGTGTGTGTGTGCTTTCTTTATTTTATTTTATTTTTGTCCCTTATCCTTTGCAATTGCAGACCTGGGAAATTTTGCAGGGTGCATAAAACTTGATCATGTTGACAGGGTCTCCTTAGAAAATCCACAGACTAGATGCAAAGCTAAGATTTTTTGAAATTATTCAAAAATAAAATTGCCCATGAATCAATTCCCCTTTATTAGTTGTTCTTTTTTAATCCATTTAAAATTGTATACTTTATCTTGAAAATTATCTCCATTACTGAAATGCATCGTGAAGGAGAGGATGGGGAATACAATTTGCCCAGCATATTAATTGATGCAGAACTCAATTATTGATATATGGATAAGGGAGAAATGAATATTAAAACACATGGTAGCCTTTAAGGGAAAGGGAAATGATGAACTTGTGTTCAGATTGGAGCCTTGGTCATTAGTCACATCATACAGAGGAAACCATGGAATTAAATCTCTCATTCATTTACATTTCTCCTTAAAACTATAGAAGGCAAAATGTCACCTAAATAATTAAGGTGCATTAGCTAAATTGTGGAGTCATCTCCAGAGCTGAGTAGGTGGTGAGGCACCTGTTAAAGCATCCCATTGACAGTGCCATAGCCAAGGAGGTGTGAAGAGCAGTGACCACATAGTCTTATTAACTAGTGACCAACAGATGCCCAGCAATGGCAACTTCAGAAGAATCAAATTTAAGTCACAAAGTCCCCAGCTGGAAAACATGCAAATCATGGGGCATAGATGATGGAGAAAGCACAGTAGAGTGTTTGCTTTGCAAACCAAGTGACCTTACTTGGATTCCCAGAACCTACAGAAAACAGCTGGGAATAGTGGCTCATACTTGAAATTTTGGGGCTGGGGAGGTAGAGACAGATCCTTGGGGTTAACTAGTCAATCAGCTTGTTCCAGGTAAAACTGAGAGACCCTGTCGCAACAAATGAAGGCTAGAATAACTAAAGAAGATATCCAAGGTTAACATCAGGTTTTCACACACAGAGATACCTCCATACACATGCAAATATGTATGCACACACTTGCAAATCACATGTATTCATGAACCTATCTGTACCTGCAATATTCAAGTCCCTCAAATATAGTAAATACCATGAAGAGAAAAGTGATTAAGTGTCCTGTCTCGGCAGGGGTTCTTGAGTTAAAGAACATCCAATGTGCAAACCAGGACATTCCAAGCCAATACACTCTTTGTCATTATCATTATGAAAAGCAATGAGGGACTGCCAAGATGATTTAGTGGGCAAAGACACTGCCTCAAGCCTGAATATTCCAATTTGACCCCTGAGACTCACATGGTGGGAGAAGCAGACTGATTCCTGCAAGTTGTCCTCTGATCTCCATGTGGTGTGAACACACACACACACAAACACACACACACACACACACACACACACACACACACACACTAAGACAATTTTTTATGTGAATAAGGGAGTCTCTCTTCCCTGTTACTTCTTTTGATGGAGATCTTCACTGCATATTAGCACCACAACTTTTCCATGTGTCCCTTGTACATAAGGTAAACTTGGGGAAAATATCCAAGCATCCTATTCCTTTGCTTCTTGCATGCATGAGTTCATCTGTTGATTCTGGAACCTGCTTGTCCCATCTCATGGGAGGTACTGGATGACAGTGGTGGCAAGGAAGGACACAGACATCTCAAATCAGAGGACAACAAACAGCCTGAAGATATATTTCATTTGGGCAGCATGTGTTCTTTAAATATAATCATATTGTCAATATTTAAATACCCAGGACTCTCCATAAGAAAATCTGGATGCACTCTTCAGAAACATCAGCTATCCCGTGATGTCAGGCTGGCTTTTCATAGGTGTGACTGTGGGTTGGTACAGATCTTAACTGACAATGTCTGCTCCTCCAATTGCTTCAGCTCTAATGTTAGCTGGCACTTTTTTGCCTAGCAATCTGGACTTTCAAGTTAAATCTATGAATTTTTGAGATGATCTGGGATGTGAACATATACATATATGCAAACACACTACTTTAGATGTGGATTTCAATAGCACTGTTGTAATTTTTTCCTTTAATGTCCCTAAACTCATTATATTTTATCTGTCTGCCTATTTACCATCTTTCTATCCATCCATTAATTTATCTCTCCTGGAATCCATGTAACAACCCATCTAGTTATATTTTAAGTTGATAGACAGATATGGCCCTATGTGTTTCCTTTAATTGTATTGAAATATTCTTAAACTTTAATTATATTTTCTTGCTCACCACTGTTCATGTGATTTGATACTATCACATGTCTTCTCATTCACTTTCTTAAGTTTTCTATGTCCATGATCCTTGGATCAGATATATATGGGTGCTTTAGGGTAGTGTCATTCCAAGTCCTTATGAAAGTATGTGGAAGAGATCACATGTGGAAGAACGAAATAATGATGACTACAAGTGGGCAGAAGTTCCTGTGTCCTAGGAAGATGGCTGCATGGTTCCCCTAGGAATGCTTGATTTTAGTCATCAGCTGAATGGCCAACAGAGAGCCTGCATGAGGCTGACCTAGAACCTCTGCACATATGTTGCAGTATTACCTTGATCTTCTTGCAAGACTCCTAATAGAGGGAGTAGGGGCTATCTCTGACAATCTAATACTTGCTTTGGGGATCCTTTCCTTCTCCTTGTTTGCCTTACCCAGCCTTAGTAGGAGAGGAAGTGCCTAGTCTTACTGCAACTTGATATGCAATGGCTGGCTGATAATACATGGGAAAACTGTACTTTTTTTTAGGAGAAAGGAGGAGTGGGGGAGGGAACTGGGGAAGAGGTCTGAAAGGAGAAATTGGAGGGAGGGAAAACTGAGATTAGGCGGGGAAAATTAATTAATCAATTCATAAAAATGTTGAGTCATCAGCACAAGAATGCCAGAGTAGTAATGGGACCACCAAGTCAAAATAAACCATGGACACTGGATCAATGTCTCCATGGTAACCAGGATTTATGGTTCAATCCTCAATGTCTAGGTATCACTGTGACAAAGTATCTACATAAATAACTTAATGGAAATCACAGTTTCTCCTCCCTCCAAATTCTCCTCTCAGACCCAGGAATGCCTGGGGAAAAATCTTCTAGATTAGGTTAACTGAGCAGGGAAGAGCAACCCTAAATGTAGGCAGGACCATCCCATTAGCTAAAATCTCAGGCAGCATAAAGAAGGAAAAAGTAAACTGGGCATGTTCGTTCACCCCTTTCTGCCTTCTGACTGGCCTCAATGAGATCAGCTGCCTTAGCTTCCAGCTATCACACTGCCTTTGTCACATTGAGTTATACCCAGGAACTGTGAGCCAAGGCAAACCCTTACCTTCTTAAGTTGCTTTTGCCAGATATTTTGCAATGAGAAGAACTATTACAGCCATGACAGCAGAAGGGCATGACAGAGCAAAGCTACTCACTTCATGGTGAACAGCAACAGGAAGAAAAGGAGAAGCCTGCACTACAATGTACAGTGCTGCCCATATTCAGCGCATCATGTGGTCTTTTGTAAGGCCCCCATGGACACACCCAGTGAAGTCCTAAAGGAATCTCTCATTCTCATCAAGTAGACAGACAAGACTAACCACGTAGCTCCCAGACCCTAAAATATCCCTAGCAAAAAGGAGTGTGAACAGAGTTTAAAGAATCTATCTCATGAGTAAGGTGACAGGATTCAAACTGAACCAAATTGATGCAGGCTTAAACATATGTAAGTTAAGAGGATGATCTGTGCTACAAGCCCTGAGATGTGTAATGTGGAAAGATAGCTGCATCAATGGAGAACTGGTGCACACGGAACTCTTGGTACCTCTAACTCAGATGGGGTGATTGGCACCTTCTGTGGCTTGGTTTATTATTATTTTTCTTATTGAACCTTGAGCTTCAATTAGCCCACATGGTATCACTGCCTCTGTCTCCTCTGCCTCTGCTTGAACATGTGGTCCCTCTGTTAGAGATGAGATTCAACCCAAGATGGAGAAATGGTTTATCACCATGACACAAGCAGAAGTTAGCTGTTGCCCATAAATCAAGTTGTCTAGGTGTTGCCATGCCCATACTCTCCATTCCAAATGTCAACAGACCAAAGTCAACATTCGGAGTGTTGCCCCTTCAAGGGGTATCTGCAAACACTGTCCATGTTTGAAATTCTGCTTAGAATGGAACTGATGATCCAATCAATTCCTCAAGCCTTGTTCTTTGAAATGAGGATAATGACATTTTCTATTTATTGATACCTCCAAAGCATCCCTTTTAAGTGATTTTTAATAACAAAATAAACATATGCAAATATTCCATTTGAAACCATTTCCCCCCATTGGCTGCAAGGTGGGTGGGGTAAGAAGCTGTTGTGTTAGTGGGTATGATCAAAATTCTTTATTCTCATGCTCACACAGGAGTTATTTAAAAATAATTAATACAGTTATCAGTTATCAGCTCAGTGGAATAATTAATCAATTGCAGAGTGATGGCTTAACCAAACACTGATTAAGCTGCTGGTGGCTGGCCTGTGTGAGAGGCTTCTAATCTGCTATAGAAATTGAATACTACTGTGAAGTGTTGAATCCTACACAATCGGCATCAGGAGTTGAACTTCATGAAAGTCTTCATTAAAAAGCTTACTATTCACTGTCTGAATCTAGAAAATTATTTGAGGGACTCTATTTAATCAGTGTGGGGACCTTGATGTAATATGCTTTAGTCAGAGTTGGTGGTTCAAGATGTAATCCTAGCCTCTTAAGATCACAAGTGGAAGCCCAACCTGGGCGACAGAGTTAAGTTCTGGGCCAGCCTAAGTAATTTTGTGAAACTCTATCTCAAAATAAGTAGTAAAACAGAGAGCTGGGTATATAGAAAAATTGAACATTATTTTTTCTATTAGTGACTGTGATAAATTTCTCCATAGCCAAGAATGCCCTCTCTTTTGGTCTCCTCATGAGTAACAGCCAAGTTTATATCGGCCCAGCACAGGGCATAAACTGTGTTAAGAGAATGAAAACAATATCCATGTTCTGTTTCTTAATAGGCCACTATGGTTGGAGGCAGCCATTGCCAAAACTGAGTAAGTAGTGAATAGAGACGGTAGAATGAGACCTTTGTTATCCAAGGGTAAGATCTGTGTTTCACACATCACTGATAGGGAACTGCAAGACAACTGGTCTAGAAGAAAGTCTGTCCCAGGCTGCTGAATGTAGCTTATAGCCTTCAGTGCAAATGAGGATGATTAAGGATGATAACAGCTATTCAAACCCTTGTTGGGGTCTTCCAAGAAATCAACAATATTGTATTAGCAGAGAGCGATGCAAACCACAGAACTACTCCGTGTAATCTATGATATGAATTGTGTCCTCACACCCACAATCAGGACAACAACAGCCAGCTGCCAAGTATTGGCATGCTGCTAGGTGGGATAATGCTGTGTGTTCCCCAGGAGAACATGAACCAGGATCAAAGGCATTGAGAGAACAAATCGCTGAGCCAGCTCTGTACAAGCCAGATACCTTAAATGGTGATTCACAATTCCCAAAACAAGAAGTAGGGAGGTCCACATTGTGTCTTCCTGGGGATAAAAGCTCTGTTAGACACACTCAATTCAAACAGCTCTTACTTTGACATTGAATCCATAGTGATTGTAACTCTCCCAGGTAGAGGCATGGCAGGAATTTTAAGGGAGAAGAAAAGGTTAATGGATAAGTCATTGGAAGAAAATGGTCCATCTACTCACCAAGGTACAATGATGGTTGACTAATATATTATGACTAGTATCCTCTAATTTGTTTGCTTACTTGGCATGCATTATTCCCTGGTCAATCAACCCTGGTAGTGGTTTCCAATCTAAAGAACACTGAATATTATTTAATCCTATTCACTTTTGCTTTTGGATTTTCAATATTCTAAGTGCATTATATTGTTTTTAATTATGGTAAAATATGTATTATATAAAGTTAACATTTTAACTTTCTAAGTGTAAAATTCATGAAAACATTACCATTATCTACACACAGATCTCCCTTGGTTCTCATCTTACAAACTGTAAATGCTGTACTAAGTTAACAATAATAACTCTCCAAACCCTCCCACTGCCAATCCTGCCAACCACTAATTCTAGGGAATTCAGTAATCATTGTTGTTTAATTAAGTATTTGTATGTGTGTTATCTGGGTGCATGCAAGCACACAAAGTTACCCAAGGAGGCCAGGACAAGGCATTAACTCTGGAGCTGAAGGTACAGGCAGTTTAAGGTGTCTTATGCACTAGGAATGGAACTCAGGTCCTCTGGAAGGAAGTCCTTCACTAATCATAAGTGTTCATTTTCATATACACACAACTTTTGTAACCTTCATCCATGTCAATAACTCGAACATCTTACATACACAGGGGTTTCCCTCTTGCTTCACTAAGCTGTTTACTTTCCTTTTGCACATGTCTTGTACTTTCTCTGTCTCAGTGTAAAGGTCTTTATGGGGTACTTATTCATGATGTCAGTTTAGTTTTCTTTATATGAAGGGAAAAAAGAGATGGGATACTGGCAACAGATTTTCAAAGTATTACAACTTGAAGTTGGTAATAAAAGAACTGAGTTGTAGAATGTCCTCTTCTACCCTGGGACCTTGTCCTGAATGATAAGATACAAAAGAGATGGTAAAATTAGGATCCATTTATGCATGTGTGTGTGTGTGTGTGTGTGTGTGTGTGTGTGTGTGTGTGTAAGTAGGTTATCTATACTTCTATAGAGTGCCTATTGCACTATACTGGTCTTCTCTTAGGAAACCTTCCTGCACATTTTCAATCCAAAGGGTCTAGTTGAAGCTGAGCCTGATGGATAATGAATATATGTTGATTTACCTGCCTTAACACTAAACATATACATCTGTGTTGGGAATAGAGCAGGGAAAAGTGTTCAGAGATTCAATTGTAATTCTTCAATTTCAAAAAACTATATAGTTCTGAGTGTATTAATGAATGTGTCTCCACATCACTGATACAATGGGGAAGCTCATTTTCATATCTTAGAACTTCTATATTACATCACAACAAATGAACACCCAGGAGCATTATACAACACAAAGTAAGTGCCTGATAAAATAGAAATATTAATATTAACACTAGCATAAATGTAATCAATAGCCATAGAGATGTTGAGATGGTTAAGTAGGTAAAGTGTTTGCCTTGCAAGAATGAGGACCTGAGCTTGAATCCCAAGAACCCACATAAAACCAGGCACAGTAACACATTTCTATAAGGGCAGTGATCCTGTGTGAGATAAGAGGAGAAGCTAGGAGAATTCCCAGAAGTGTATAGGCTAGCTAGCTTAATATACACAGCAGCAGGCAACAAACAGAGACTTGGTCTCAAACAATATGGAAAATGCCAATCAGTAGACCTTTGCTTAAAGTTGTCCTCAAACCTCCAAATGAGTATCTTGGGATGCATATGTCCACAATGACACATACATATATACTCACCTCTCTCTCTCTCTCCCTTTCTCTCAAACACACACACACATTAAAAAGTAATGTTAATTTCTTTTTCATATTGAAGTGGATCTAAAGGATATTGCTATACCACTGGACCACCTAGGACAAGAATACCTACCTAGTCATGTCTTCATTTCATGTGTCTCACCACTCTAGACCAATAGCCAACATGTTGGGAGCTCACATGATGGAATAGCTACTTGTTAGCTGTTGTTCTAGCTCATATACCTTCCTTTTACCTTTCTTTACTCATTTCTCAAGAGATAAATTTGTTTGCTATGACTTAAGTAAACAGGAAAAGAATTCATAATTCCAACTCAACCTTTGTTTCCTCCTTCCCTTGGCCCAAAGCAGATAAAAGCAATGTGGGATAGCTCTAGTTAGCAAATATTCTCAACCCCCATCAGAAATAATAAATGTCTTGATTCTCCCTGGAAGTAGGGAGTCACATGCATACAATGCTGGGTGTCTAATTCAATTGATAATAAATACAAGAAACTCAGGTTGTGATAGCTGAAAGTATGAAGTCCACAGAATATACTTAAACCCAAACCCTCAGTGCCCCTGAATGTGGCCTCATTTGGAAACAGAACCTTTATCAAAGCAATCAAGCTAAAATGAGGTCAGTAGGGTGTGACCTAATGACTGATGTCCTTAATAAAGGAGATCTTTAACTGAGCTATAGTCTTGCTGAGGAAAGACTAATTGACAACACACCACAGGAAGAGTGCTATCTTGCTACATGTACTCCAAGGAGATCCAGAAACGATGACCCACATTTGACACTAGAAGTGGCATGGAGGATCCTGGCCTGGAGCTGTCAGGCCAAGCACACTGCACTGCATCCTTAATTTCAGTCTTCAGTTCTTTAGTGTGGGAGATTCATGTCTTTGCTTTACACCACCAGCTCAGATGGCAGAGGGGTTATTTCTAACCCATGGCTATCTACAAGGTTCACAAATTCTTCTTATGACTTTGTCCATGTGAGTGGTCAGGGCCAGTACTTAAAGCCACCTGATAATTCCAGTTGTGCCTGTATTACTTCTTTTTCAATGTCAATCCTACATCAGCTTCAAGGGTACCATAAATCTCTGTGTGGTGGGTACCAGATATTGGGCCTCATTGCTCTTTTCTGTTCCAAAGAGATAAAGTAGGAAGAGTAGACTGTCTAGCTTCCTCCATCAGTCAAATAATATAGACAGGTAGAGGCAGGCAAACTTTCAAGAGATGTGTGCTTGTTCTAGAGATGGTGGTGTTCATGCCATGATTGCTGGATCTCAAACTAACTCCAGAAGCATCTCAACCCTTGTGTTTACTTTCTCTACAGTTGACTTAATGAGTCCAGCAAATACTTTGGCTTCTCAATAAAAGCTCAAGCTTGGATTTCTTAAAAGGAATGCAAAGTAGCTAATGGACTGGGAGAAATTGGTTGTAGCTGGAAGCGCATTTCAGAAGTACATTTTGTTTATATTAAAACCTCATTTAAGTATCAGTGCAAGGAAAGCTGCTAACAGGCTGAGTTTAATATGACTAATAGTCGTACAACTCCAGAACATTCCATTTCTGTCAGCCTGAGAGATACTATTTAAAAACATTTTCAAGTCACTAATATGGTATGATGCCCCCAATACAGCACAAATTAAAATAGGAAGACACAAATTTGATACCGAGTGTTTGCTCAGGAGCTTGGTCACAAATTTGATCACTGTACTAATATGATGACAGGTTGCGAATACCTCATTCCTCTGCACCATCTCCCCATTAAACCCCTGTTTATGCTGTTACAAATGGCACAGCTATTCACAGATTAGTTCATCTCTGAGACTCTGTGTGCTCTCAGTGCTAATATATGCACTGTCTGTGCCACCTACAGAAGGCTGGAATTCCCATTCTGACTCTCTTCAGAAAGTTCATAATGCCAGATGCACTGCAGTCTGTGGAACATGATCTACTCTGGGTAGTCCAGTGGGGGGATCACAGATACCCTTTGAAGCAATTCACCCCAAGCCAAGGCTTCCTCTCTCAGCAGTGTGATGGGTGGTACATAGCCAGAAAGAGCTTGCTCAGAGAAATAATATCTGCAGAGCTCAAGCTCTGCAGGACCCTGAAGGGATTTGTGGGCAGAAAATTATAGTCCATCTGCAGAAATATTCCCTAAGAAATCCTCTGGAGTCTCAGCACTCTGTGTGCCCACTCTAAGAAAGCAGAGAGATGTTGATGCTTACTTGTACCCCCCTCCACTCTCATTCTCTAGCTATGTTCTGCCTCCATGCTGATTGCTGAAACTGACCACTATCCCCCAAAAGTAACAGTTGCCCTGGACAGGAACAAAATCACCAGGAAATCCAAGATCAAGTTCCTTGTGAAAGTGTATGGCTACAATCACCACATGATCACAAGGTACTCCATGGATAGTCACTTGAACAAAACTCTTGTCAACAAGGAAGACTTCTGAGACCCATCTATGAAATGCAAGGCTGGTGGGAGGCTAAAAGCAAGTCTGAGGAGCAATACAAGACAGACTAGAAGTGTTTTTCCAGAAACTTCAGTTTTATATTTATTTTCAAAATTAAAAAAAGAAATCCCTAGCTGGAAGGAATATATGAAACACTGTCAAATTTTTAAAACAAAATCTCTTTAAGGGAATCCCAAATTATACATATTGGAGGTATCCATATCTTAAATATTGGTAAGTCATTTATACTTTCAACCAAAGTATGAAAAACACATTGACCTCTGATGGTACAAGTACTATATTTGTCCTAATTTCTAAGCCCTCTCATGGACTTCATTGTGGCAAATTGCCAATATTTTGTAGATAACTGCTTATTAAAACTAGTTTCTTGTATCTGAAGGCTTTGAATATCATGGAGCAATTGACTTTCATTAATGGTGTCAAGAGATGACTTAAGTTATAACCAAGCCCAGGGTAAAAATCATATCAGTATTTCTTAGACACACAGGATTCCTGCAGTCTACCACTGTGCAGTAAATAGAACCCCCTCACTGATGTGCAGTGAGACTAGTTCACAGTTTTAATCCTACAGAGCCATGCCCTGTCTGCCCCTGTGTGTTCTCTGTACACTTGGTGACCCCCTTTGTTCTGCCGCCAGGTATATTCACTTATGGGTACTCTCTTCTTTGACCCTCCTCCCGTCATCCCCCACCCTGCTTTAATAAGGATAAGCATACTTAGGATAAGCAACACTTCCAGGTCCTTCTCCCTATCTCAGACTACTTTGTGACATCTAGAAGCTGTAAAATGTCTAGCAGGACAGGTTTCATGGGACTTAGTCATTCATGCTCAAGGCAATGCTGTAGAACAGACTCCAAATGCTTTCCAAAAAAATATTCACTCTGTTGGTTTGCTATTGGTGGTTTTGGTTTTATTTTACTCTATTATTTTGCTTTTGAGGTAGAGCCTTTTGTGCACCAGGTTGGCCTTGAATCTGCTCTACAACAGAGGATGGTCTTGATCTCCTCACCCTCTTGTTTCCACCACCCTATGCCAGATATCAGGTGTACTCCACCACACATGCTTTATATCCAGTGCTATGACCAAACCTAGGGTTTGGTACATGCTAGGCAAGTACTCTGTCAACTGAGCTACATCCCCAGGTCCTGAGAGGTCCTTTGTAAGATTTCTAAATAGGTTTTAAAAATTATATATTGCTTATTTTGCCATATTACCCAATGGATGGGTAGTTATTTCATCAAATTGAGAAACTGTTCTACTTTATTTCTTTAACATTTTTTTCTGTCTCATCTTCTCTCTTCTTTTCATTTGAAAATCCAATTAATTTTTGCTGCAGTGATTATGCATTATTAGGGGGCAACACTTTTTAATTTGCAGAAATGTCCATTGTGTGAATATCAGTGTGGATCCTTTCCTTTTCCCCTCAGTTTAGCTGTTCTGTTCTGTCTTCACACGTAAGTATTTCTTCATTCAATATTCCACTTTCTGCTTGTCACATGTTGTAATTTCAGTTCCAGCATCTCAGTTTAGCCATGGATTGTAGTTTTCACTCTTTTTCTGTTTCTCCTTTGTGAACTCATGTTGATCTTTCCCTGCAAGAACTTCAATATCTGTAATAATTACTTTAAATCCCCCATGTGTTTCAATTCTTTTGTTTGAAGTTGAGTTGAGGTATTTTTAAAACATTTTCTATTCTTTTAAACTTTCATACATTTATAGAATATGTATCAATGCATCCATCCACTACTAATCCCACCTAATCTCCCCACCAAGACTCCCACCCAGTTTCATGTGCTCTCTTTAAAATGTTATTAATAAACCATGAGTACAATAAATGATGTCCATATGCACAGTATGTAGTCACACACTGAGAAATAAGCAACATACAACCAGTTATGTTCCCAAAGGAGAGTGACTCCCACTCCCTTCTTAGCCATCAACTGCCAATGACAGCTCTTCTGATAAGGGTGGACCTTAGGTGCTCCTCCTCCACCTCAGCTGGACTTTTGGCTGGCATGATTTTGTGTAGGTGTTGTACAGGTAAAAACAATTTCTGTGTACTGATGTCTGTCTTGCCTGTGCTATGTCGAATCCTCACATAATTTAATTCTAACATGTGAATTACTCCACAATCCTATTTTCCTAATAAGCAATCAAAAATAGCTCCTTAAACAGGGAGTGGCTAGCTAAATATTTTTGGCATTGATAGTTATATGGTGTCTACTGAAACAGATAATCTCTTTGCAGTACAAAACTAGATGATCCCAAAGAGGAAACAAATGACCATACTTACCTTCAAATGAAACTGGCTGAAATGTTTTAAGACATGAGTTGGATGTCTCAAGACTCTAGTTGACCAACCTTTTGCTGCAGATTCAGTCTTTCTGTTCTATTCTGCTGGTGTGTCCAATGTTTTGCTTCCAAAATGGGCAGGTGCATAAAATCCATGTGTGATGCTGGCCATTGCATCTATAGCATTTTTGATAGATTGTACAGGTTGTAGAGGGATTGAATTGTGTTGACTTCCACCAAGTGGTGGCTGAGATTTGCTCTCCAGGAACTTAAAGCACCTATCCACTTCTTTGTTTCTGTCAGCCGTAGCCTTCTCTCATACTCTCTTGGACAATGTTTAGGTGGGATGTGACCACTGTTACAGCTCTAGGGTATGACTTTTACAAAGAGCAGGGGTTCATCATAGTTCCTGAATGGTTGGACAATTACAGTATTGGGTTTTATATAGGACATAAGGACGCAGTCACATAGTTCAACTTGTTCTACCCTGTAAACAAACTAAAAATTCCTGTTTATGAACTCTAAACATTGAGGGCACAGGGCAGATGTGGCTGATGGGATAGGTTATCTTCTTATGTACTTTTTGTGTCAGGGAACAGGATGTGGTAGTTTCCAAAACTGAATCATCTACATATGCTCCGGCACATGGAGACTTGCTCACCAGTGGTGACACTGTTGGGAGAGGTTATGGGGAATGTGCAGCCTTGATGGAGGAAGTACATCACTAAGGATGAGCTCTGAGAGCTCTTTTGGCTTTTATTTCATATGTTTCCTGTTTTGCCTGTATTGCATGTATGTGCAGTGCCTACAAAGACCAGAAGAGGGTATCTGATCCCCTGAGACTGAAGTTACAGATAGGTATTAGCTACCTTGCAGGTGCGAGGAGTAGAACTTGGACTCTCTGACAGAGCAGTTCTCAACCTTTGAGTCATCTCTGCAACTGGGAGCTGTGAGACTTTAAAGCCTTGCCCCAGTTCCAGTTCATTATCTATTTCCTGTTTGGAAATAAACATGTGACATCTCCAGGTAATGGTAGCACACTCCTTTAATCCCAGTACTTGGGATGCAGAGGTAGGCAGATTTCTGAGTTCAAAACCAACCTGGTCTATTGAGTAAATTTCAGGACAGGGCTACACAGAGAAACCCTGTCTGGAAAAATAAATCTCTCAGCTGCTTGCTGTTATTCCTATGCCCTACAATGACAGGTTCTTAACCCTCTGGAATCCAAATTCAAAGACAAAATCCTCTCTCTCTCTCTCTCTCTCTCTCTCTCTCTCTCTCTCTCTCTGCCTTTGGATATATTTTATCACAACGACAGAAAAGTAACTAATATAGTGTGTTAGCTATTGAAAGCCATGTTAACCAATATACATCCAGTTCCCAATAAGGCATGGACACCAGTGATGAATAAAATAAGCACATCCCAGCCTGGACAAAATGAAATCTAACAGGATTGGGAATATAGGAGGCAGAAACCATGAACCAGCAAATAATGTAGATAAACTGGATAACCACAGAGTATGGGCAAGTGCAACAAAGGTGATAAGCATGCTGGCACATGAAGACTGAGAGTAGCATTAATTAAGTTTTGGAAAGGTCGTTCTGATGCAAAGGAGAGAGCAGAAGTCGTGCAATCATGATTTAGTCTCCAAAGCAAGACAACTCTGCTGAGAGGGATAGAGGTACAATTACATCATCTGTAACAGGAGCATTCCCAGGAAGCACCAGACATATGTTTTTACTAATGGAAAATAAGACTTTAAAAGAGATAACATGTTCTTAATACTGAAGGAGTAAAGCTGAGCAGTCATGTTGATCTCAACTGTATGCCTGAGGGTAAACATGGGAAAAAATCCAAAGGCATGAGGGAAGCCAGAGGGTTGACTCTACAGGAGATGGAGAGCTGACAAGGAGGTGGAGGGTTCTAGAATGCCTTTCTGACCAGGTCCATCACCTTATTTAGATTCCATTACAGAGAAAGATTACCAAGGAGGAAGCCTAGATTACTGTTTCTGTATGCAAGAGAGAGGTGAATAAGGACCTAATACAGTGTAATTAAGGTATACATTATAGGATATATATATATATATATATATATATATATATATATCTTATAGACTTTCAGACATAGGATTGAGAACCAGGGTAACACAGCAAAGCTAGAAAATATTAAATAGCCCTAGCCACTATTGCTAGGAAGACTAATTATCTCTTCCTTGAAGGTATCATAAGATCTCATTTCACATCTAACATAATGTGCTTATTGTGTCCTGTATGACTATTATAATATTTAACAATCTCTAGCTGACAATCAAGTTCTTGGGAGCAAGATATGGTCCATGTTCTCAACCATGCTGTAATGATTAGTTTTAATTGCCTGGTTGGTACAAACAAGAAACATCTGAGAATAAATCCTAAGTGGTGTGGATCAAATTGGCCTGTGGACATATGTATGGGGTATTGTCTTTGTTGTTAATTGATCCATTCCACTGCAGGCAGCGCCATGCTATAGGCTGAGCCTTGGACCATATACAAGCAAAGACATTTAATTGACAAGCTACCAAACAAGGATCTATTTTTTCTATGCTTTTGACTATGGATATGATATGACTGTTTTGAGTTCTTGCATTGACTTACCCTTAGTGATGGGCTGCAACATGGAACTGTAAGCCAAGTAAATTCTTTCTTTCCTAAGTTGCTTTTTGTAAGACTATATACAGCAACAGAAATGACATTAGGATGCACACTTATATTGATACTCATTGAAATCTTTCAGAGTAACCTAATGACTGTATAAGTCCAAAATCTCAATGTTTCTCAAAACAAAAGAGCAGCATAGATGGCTGGCATGTGATGCACCCAGAATATCCATCTTCAACAGATGGAACCCTTGTTCCTCATGCTTTGGGGAAAATGTGCTCAAAAGGAATTACACTGTTTTTTAAGAGTCATTTCTCTTATTGCTAGATGTAGCCAGAGGGCAGCATGACAACATGCTTCTGTGGATAAACTTGTCTGTACTCAAAGCTTTCCAAATTCTAAACTGGGCCCAACCCATTTCTTCATAGCCATCACTCCCACCTCCTCTGCCCCCTCCCCCACATCCCTTACTTCATCAGCTCTGCTTTTGTCCACCAGTGCAGCGTGTGATAGTCTGGTTCCAATTTGCACTCTGCACCACTTGAGAACTGAGCAAGGCAGGAGGCTGAATCTTACACATTCAGTTTCAAAGAAACACACTGGGCACGATGCTCTTAGCTATTTAGAAAATTATATTTCCTAGGGCTACACTCCCAAGTCAGTTTATGCAAAGGGAGATGGCTCGGCAGTAGAATATGTAGGAGCAAATGAACACAGCCAGGTTAATCAGAGCCACATAAATGTTAACTCAGCTAACTTGAAAAGAGCTGGATATTTAATTTAGACATATATATATATATATATATATATATATGCGCCTTTGGTGTGAAGTTGTCAAAACATACATGCAATCATGATTAAGGTTGCAAGGCCACTGAAAATAACAGTAAAAGGATTGCCAGAAAATTTAAATCTCAATGTTGTTATTGGCAGAGAACTCTTGAGTATGCATTTATCTATGTTTACATAGCTGTATCAGAGGCAGACAGAGTTTTAGAAATCATGTCCTCAGGTTTTCTATCCAAGAGAGCTCCCATACTTTTAAAAGAAGCCTATAAGTGAGAAATGATGCCACGACAAATATAAATGCATCCAATATAGCTGTTTTCATTGTATATGAATGGGGTTCTATCTCATCAAAAGCTGTGTAGTGATTACAGAGCCCTGTAGTACAGTGCCCTGATTACATCCTCAGCAAATTTTACTTTACATTTTGAGACATAGTTTTTCTATGTTTCATAGGCTGTCTTTGAACTTATGATCCCCCTGCTTCAGTGAGCCCAATGACTGGGAATATAGTTACATGGCACAGGTCTAGCACTGCTTTATATTTTCAAGATGGCCTGCTGATTTGATAACAGGCCTTTGATAGCAGGCAGGTAAAATGAAGGGTTAACAAAGGAGGCATCCACATCCACCATTGGCCATGCTCCCCTCTGATGCCTCAACTTCTCTTGTTAAATCATAACAGATATTTCCTGTTGCCATGGTTTCTCATTATTTACTGGAGGCAGGAAAGGCATTGCCATATATCTTTGCAGTAGTGGAACTATCCACTTTGTATATATAATTCTCTGTGTGGTTCTGATACATATCTAGACAGACAGACAGAGAGACAGACAGACAGACAGACAGACGGACAAATAACCTGGATTCAAAGTCAGTGACTGGCTGGAAGTGCAAAGATTTTTTGACTCGTTATCTCAGAAGCCAGATTTCATGCCACACTACCCAAGTTCTTGTGCCAAGTCTTCACTTTGTAATTCCTTTTCTATATAAAGCATCTAGTATGCAAAGAAAAACTATTTCAACTACTTTCCCACTTAGTAGAGTGGTCTTGATGTAGATAGTTCTTAAAATAGAATCCATAGACCTCTAAGACCTAAGCTAACATTGTAGAAAAATCTCTGCATTTTAAAGAAACAAAAACCCTTCTCTTTATAAGATAGGATCCAGGAGGTGACTGTCATAGAAATTAACCCAAGGACCCAAAACAACAGAAACTCATCAGCACATTCTCATAGCTTCTTAACTACCTAATTAAGCAGGCCAGATATTTCTAGCTGTCATAGCTTGAAGATAGTTGGGATATGCGAAGACCTGGCCTCAGTTCTAGGATTAACCCCAGAAGGAAAGTTTAAGCACCTGATCTCTTTCCCTTCTTCATCTCACAGCAGCCTTGACTATCTCCAATCATCTCCTCCATGAGGGTCCACACTGACCTCTTACTTGGGTATTCTAGGGAATGCTGAGCCATGTCCTATAACTGAAAACAAATTCTAAAATGAATAAGCAGACTTGGCATCAACCCCAAACTCTACAACTAGGCAGGTTTCTTGTAATTAATACATCACTAACTTTACTCCTCTATAATTTCAGAATAAAGAAAATCTTATTAATGTGTAAAATGTTTAGTCTGGTATTTGTACCTAATGACCACAGGCTTTAGTGTTCTCAGGCCAAGTGTTTTAATAACTCAGGAATATTTTAGTAATGTCATTGCCCCTGCCTCTCACCAGTGAACTGTGCTACTTTAATTGTATAAGGATATTTGTTTATTATTCCCTGGGTGTAGAACATCTCTCAGGCACATGTAGGAGAAAACACAAAGGGCAGGACCACGCACAGAAAGACAAACATTGCATGATTTCTATGCACCTGTCTGCTTCCCTTCCTCCATGCTTCAGAGAACCTGCCTGCCCTGGATCCACCTCTGGGTGGGATCTGAAGAAGTCAAATTCACACAAGCAGAGAGGAGAATGGAGCTTTCAGAGGAAGTGGGGGAGGTGCTGCATAATGCCACAACATTCCAGTTACACAGAGTGCTGATTAGTGCTGAGAACCAGGTTTTGCTGTCCTAAAAGAGAGTAGATGTTTAACGTTACTACCAAGGATAGCAATCCCATAAGGTAACATCAATTAGTTCAATTAAATCATATCATGATGTACATATATGACAAGACAATAAACCACATGTGAATGTGGAAGATTTCTGTCAAATTTTTGTGAAGTTTTGTGTACATTGTGTTTGTGTATGTGGATGTGGATGTGCTGGTATGTTTAGATGTGATGGCACATGCCTATATGGGGCAGAGGCCAACTGTGCTATCTGCATATCTGCATTTTTCTTTGTTTTTTTTTCTTTTGAGACAAGGTCTCTGTCTAGTCTTGAGCTTGCCAAGTAAGCTACAGTGACTTGCTGTTGAGTAACAAAGGCCTGAAAGTCCCTACCTCAATATTACTGAGCTTATAAGTAAGAACCATCACACATGGCATTTTTAAAATAAGGATCTTGGAGACGAAATGAGTCCTACTGTTTACAAGGTGAGCATTTTCCAATAGATTTATTACCAAAGCCCTAGTCTGTTGATTGACAAAAACCTTAAAGAAGGATCAGGTCTTAGATGTGCAATAACTCTGCCCCAGAAGTAGGACCATGGAACATGTACATATCTAAAGCTGTATGAGGGATAGGAATCAGACAGTTGTACAAAAATGATGCTGAAAGAAGATGCCTGTGGTCTCTTCAGGCCAAAAGTAGAGCTCAAGACATCATGGGAAAGTGATGAAAGAAAATGGCCTGGGTACCTCATATTATGCTTTAGATGACCTCTGGGCAAAATCTACCTCTGGTATAAGACAGCTGGATAGGTACAAAATCCTCACATTGGAAACAAGCACTTGAATATGAAATATAAGGACATGGGCTTCCAAATATCACTTGCTTTCTCATTTAGAAATGGCTATACATGAGCCTCCATGTAGAATGTGCCTCCCAGTAATGGAGGCCTATCACTCACATAAATATCCCCTTCATCTTCTGTCCTCCATCAATATACTAAGCCATTATGCACTGTTAGATGTTGGGGTCAAATGCTAGGCCAACACACTAATTTCTGCCTTTAAGATTGCATACTTTTTTTTTTCTTTTTTCCTTTCAAGATTAAGGCAAGTGAACAGACACAGGAACTATTATCCATAATTGTTTTAAAATTCTTGGCAGTGGGGTAATAAAGTAGATGTTATACCAGTTCACAGAATAACAAACAATAAAGTTCTTGGGTTTT
This sequence comes from Phodopus roborovskii, assembly GCF_943737965.1. Classification (NCBI taxonomy): domain Eukaryota; kingdom Metazoa; phylum Chordata; class Mammalia; order Rodentia; family Cricetidae; genus Phodopus; species Phodopus roborovskii. The sequence goes on along the minus strand of NW_026126407.1, from coordinate 53,242,799 downwards.
TTTTTTTTTTTTGGTCTTATTTATTTTTTATTTTCAGTTTATTACCTCTAAAAGACCAAAGATAGATTTCCTATAGCCACCATGAGGAAATACCCAAGACGACTGGGATATGAACAGAAGAAATTATTTCCTCATAGTTATGGAGATAGGAAGGATGAATGGAGATAAAGGACTGGTTTTTCAGGATTCTCTCCCTATGTTCTCAAATCGTGGTGATTTCTCCTCTATGTTTCTTTCTCTCTGTCTCTGTCTCTGTCTCTCTCTTTCTCTCTATCTCTGTGTCCCCTAATCATCTTCCTGTAAAGACACCAGTCATACTGGACTGGGTCAAACCCATATGGCCTCACTTTATCATAGTTACTTCTGTAGACTCTTGTCTCCAAATACCATACTATTTTGGAACATTTGAGATTTAGACTTTACCATGTGACTTTCAGGAAGTGCTGTTGTTAAAACTGGAATGCCATGACAACCTCATGTTCCAAACTTTCAGTGCTCAGTTAGTTATGCTGCTTTGAAGGCTGTGGAAGCTTTAGGGAGTGGGACCTGGCTGTAAACATAGGTCACTAGTTGGTTAAGGCCATAGTCTCTGATTATTGGTCTATCACTATGTGAAGAATTGCCACTGCATACTTGTACAATAAGGAACTAATCTTCTGTGCCATCCTCCCCCTCCACCATGTGCTGAAATTCCTCCTTTAAAATGAACAAAAAACAAACCCTTCACTTTTTAAGTTGTGTGTATCAAGTATTTAGGTCACAATGACATAAGAGTAACTAACCCAAGAAGACACAGCTCAGCCCACAGAAGCATGAAAATCCAATATCTACAGAGTGATGCTAAAACATCAAAATATTTCACCTGCTAAGTTTAAAAATCAATATTCTCAATTCTCATGCTCAATATGCCACCTCAGAAGCAGGTTAGGAATCGATGTTCTTTTGGACCATTCTTACTTAGTCCCCCAAATCAGAGTCAGGCTCAGAGTAAATGGCACATTTTACAAACATTCTAAGTATTATTCAGTGGTGGTTATCTAAGAAATACCAACTTTTTAGAGTGGCATATAATGATCTCATATATTCCATCCATTATCCATAAAGAACTGGGTAGTTACGGTACCCAGATACATTATTGGACTTGTATAAAAGGACAGAACAAAAGTGCCCCAAAGGCCCTGAAATCAACCCTGGTTCCCCAGCTTCCAGGACTCAGAAACACTTGCACCACCCCACTGTAGAGTTTGCAAGTTTTGACAAATTACTGCCTGGACTGTGAGCTGAAAGCTTTTTGCGATGGAAGTGGGTCAGTATAGACATATCTCCCTGCCCTGTGCATCAATGATAGTTCCACCCTCTCTTCTGCCAACACCACAAAGCACTGGCAATGCTCAGAGGCATCAGGGAAGCATTGCAGGATATGATGAAGAGTCAGCTTCTGACAAACCTTTCCCCAAACTCTCAGCTCTGCAATTCTCCATCTTTGCATGTCTCCCTGGTGTATCAGTGGGGATTCTTTGATCACAGGAAGAAACGAATGGGTTCTGACTAACTTCAGCAGAAAAAGAGATCACTCAAAGGATATATGGTAGCTCAAGGGATGGATAGCTGGATAACCAGGCCTAAAGACATAAAGACAGGAATCATGGAGGATCTAGGATGTAGCCCTGAGAGTCTGTCTTTGCTTTGCTGTACAAGGGTATCACCATAAAAATGAATCCACTCTTTATTTTCAATCCCAATTTTTCTTTCCTGTTTTGTATCATTACACTTAATCCAATGTCCCTGGAGCTTTTCCAATTGGTCAACGTTTGTCATATCTCCATTCATCAGCTAGAGATAGACTCTTAATTTGCCTTACTTCTAAGATTGTACATAATGGGGAGTTGGAGTGACTCTGAATGGACAATATGGTGCTGGCTACCCCAGGGTAGAGGAGCTTTACTTATCAGAATTTCCACAATCTAGAATCACTTGGGTAGCACGTTTCAATGGAGGAGTTTCTAGGTTAAGTTTGCCAATAGGCATGTATTATGGGTATCATCTTGATTATGTTCATTAATGTGGAAATAGCCATTCCATTTGTAGGACCCAGTTTCTGGGTTTGGGTCCTTGACTGTATGAGAGTATGAAAACAGATTTATTGATTTGATTCTCCTCCTGGTATGACAAGCTGTTTTAGGTCCATGCTGTTTCAACTTTCCTGAATTTGTGAGATAAAATAAACGCTCCTGTAAGTTGCTTTTCATCACAGCAATCAAAAAAAATTATCCTGGCTATTGTGCTTGAAGTACACATTACTTACATATATACAAACAGAGCCTAAATAAAGGTGATCCCTTGTCATAAAGAAATATAAGGATCTCCGCTGCCCCAGTGTTTTTTAAGGCCACAGTAGGGTCTTCCAAAACAATCAGGAAAAACTGTGACTTCCCTTCATTTTTGTGTTATCAAGATTGGTCATTCTGCTCTCAAGTTCTCTGGGGATTGAAAAAGCACACACAGATTGCAAAAGAGTAAGGAGAGTTTATTCAGGAGGAAGATGATAGAACAGATCCCACACCTGCATGAGGGCACTGGGGAACTTAAATAAGGACCCATGCTTACTTTCTCTTTAGGGTTTCTCTTTATGGGGTCCAGGAGAAGGAGGAATTGGTTGCTAAGGGCTATCATGGGTAGTTCTTGGTTTGGATGAACAGACTTGGATAATGTAACCCTCTCCCCACTGTGCATATACTTTTCCATAATTCATTTGGTTTTAATCATATGTACATCCAGTTAGACATAGGCATTTGGTAGTAAATAGGTATTTCTCCCCTAAAAGTTGACTATATGACATAACTTGTCTTACTGCTATGTACTTCAAACTGGTTCTGACTGGATTTATTCCTTTCCCTACATCCCATCCCCAGATATGCTCTAGGACATGACTTAATGGAAATTTACCCTAAAGGGGAGTCATTAAGAGGCTAAGAATAAGTAAGTTATTTCTTTGTTTAAAGTGGAGTGCATGTGAAGCTCTAAGCCAGTTAAGGCCCTAGGCTACCAAGTACACTATTGGATGATGGGGCACATGCCGCACCCAAGCAAAGTGAGGACCTGGGTGGCTGTTAATTACCATGCCTGTTCTCATCAATTCCATTGAAACCTAGTGGCTCATTTCTTCTCCTCAAAGTAGGGACAGCTATAGCTGCCCTCTCATCCTTTGTCCTGGAGAGGATCTTTTTTCCAAGGGAATGGTATTCAGACCGCTGAGAAACAGAAGAGAAGGTAGGTTTTCTCTGAAGTATCAGTCAATGAAATGAAGAGATGCACACCAATGTGAAATGCCAGCATTGTTAGCAGTTTTTTTTTGGGGGGGAGTTTTTGATAAGGATTTAATAATGAAATAAGGAACATGGCAGATTTGCCCCCAAGAAGTTATATGAGGACTGGGAGAATGGGTAGAAAAGAGTAATGGGTAAGAAGAGAGGCATTACTTCGCAGTTTTCCAGGCTAACAATGTTGAAATGGCCACAAAGTCTCAAAGAAGCAGACACTAATGAACACATGTTGGTCACAGGATTGGCCACCAACGATGAAGGAAGCTGCCTGCCCATGAATCTGTTTATTCCAAGTTCACAATGAAGATAGAGAATTTATTAAAAATCTGTCACCATCTCCTGGATTTCTTGATCGTTTTTCTGTGATACTCAGTTAATGCTGTAGCCAAAGTCAGGGAGCACATGAGGTGTGAAAGGAAGTGTCAGAGGGCAAGACTTTGTGAGGACAGCAATTTTTAGACATCTTTACATGTTTATGGATACCTAGTCTCAGTAGGAAACTTGCCTTTGGAGATGACCTGCTGCAGCTGCATGGAATGTATGCAGTTTTTGGAGGGAGAAAGCTCATTATATAGATCAAACCCTCTCTGCATGGAGAAAACTATGAAGATGGGACCATTAGTTGGATAATACTGAAGCAAGAAGATATCTGCTGTGTGTGTGTGTGTGTGTGTGTGTGTGTGTGTGTGTGTGTACGTACACATGCGCGCATATGTGTGTACATCCAGTGTCTTTTTAGAGTTAGGGGTGTAAACAATACAGATTTCAGGTTTGTGCCCTCTGTGTCCTTGCTGCAAATCCCCTACTGCTCCTGATTTCTGCATCTGTCCCAGCTAGTCACTCAAGTCTGGCTTCTGCCAATCCTTTTAATATAGAGCACAGGAGTCAGAAACAAGCAATTAAACCTTGCCAAAGCACATCTGGATAGATTAAGAATCTCAAGCCTGATGCCCCAAGATTGATCCCCAGAGCCCATGGTGGAAGCAGAGAACTGATTCCCCAAGTTTTCCTCTAAACTCACACACATGCCTTGGTGAGTATGTCCATGCTCATAAAGAATCATTATACAAAGGCAGAGTCATAAATAAATTAAATGTATGCATATATGATGAAAATAATAATGTGTGCCAATTAACACTTTATGATTTTAGGTAAAAGCAAGCAAGCACACACACACACACACACCACACACACACACACACACACACACACATATATGTATATGGCAATTGTGTTACACTCCTTTTGGAGTCTCACAAAGTGCTGCCTGGAAAATCCAAAGTCATCTGGGATCAATTTGCCCTTCTCTTAGAGACTGATGAAATATTGAGTTATTGGGGCTGCAACATAAAAGCAAGCACAGTTTTGGGAGAAGATAGCTCACTAAAAATTTTTTTAAAGGAAGGAACTCCTTTTTAAAGAAACTTTCATACCCCTTTAAAGACTTATAAACTTAGTAATGTATATTCAATTTGTAGATTTACATATAAACCTAAGGCCTTTTCTTTGCAGGATTTCTTTATAGATGGAAAACCTTCAATAGGCTTCATCTATAAACCTCAAGGACAGTTCTTTCTCAACAGGGGTCAGCCAACTATAGTTCCTGGTTTATTGTTATAAATAAAGTTTTATTGAAACACAACCTCAAACATTCTTCTCATATATTACTGATTTCCTATACAATGACATTGTTGTATAGTTGCCATGGTGGTCCTATGGCCTGCAATAGGCTATAGGCTACCATAACCACACCCTAGCCTTTTAATTACGTGCCACTCCCAATCTGTGTGACCCACAAGCTTTGCATAATTTCTTCTTTTATATATGTGTGTTGGTGTATGAGCACATGTGTGAGTATGTGCACATGTGGATGTGTGTACACATGCATATATGCATGAATACATCCATGTAGAGCTTAAAGACAACATCAGGAGTAATAATCCTCAGTGAAGCTATGTACTTCCTTTGAGACAAATACCTCATGAGCTTGGAGTTCAGTAATCGGGCTACACTCTCTGGTCACTAAGCTCCTTGGATACTTCTTTAGCATTAGAATTACAAGTGTCCAACTCTTACTCCAGGCTATTTTTCCCAGTGAGATCCAGCTCAGAGCCTCACACTTGCAAATCCAGTGCTTTGCTGTGGAGTTATTTCCTCAGGCCACTGCATCACTTTCTGTTTTTGCTTAATGTAGAATCTAAACAGGAAGTCACATCTCAGAGACATTCTGACTGCAGCCTATCTAGAGACTTCTGCCTCTCACCCCACCCCCTACTAATATTCTCCCATCCTCTGGCCCATAGCTAATTGAACTAATTTTTGAGGCTTGCTTTCATAGAGTGTTTCCAAAGTGTTTAACTTCGTTTTCGTAGAAACAGCTCTTTTTCTTACTGCACTCATTTTTCATCAGTTTACATAATATTGCACTAAATAATGTAATTACAATAACAAGCGCAGCTGGCAGAGGCAGCTCTGGGAACACATACAACTGACTGTTGGCAAGCAGACACCACAGTGGGTAAAAAGAAAGGTAAACTCATGCACAGCAGAAACAGCTTGGGACACCATGGCCCCCACCAACATGATTCTAAAGGTATGGGGCAGTGTCTTACCCATTCATCTCCTAACTTTCGTAAGTGGAGACCAGTAAGCTAAAAGTCTTCCATCTGTGTCTCTCTGTGTAGCACAGACTTATATGATATTTGCCAGTTTCCCAGGGACTTGGAGGGAGTTATTTGACAAATGCGTGTCTTTTCCTGCTAGCCTGCAAGGTATCAGAGTATGAGGAATGTATTGGTTTTATTACAGCATTACATCTCCACTATGCAGACAGTGACTGGCATCTGGTTCACTCTCAAAAATATTTCCTGAATAAATAACTGGATAGAGGCAGGCTTTCCCACAATGAGCTACTCAGAAACTACAGTCAAGAAAATATAAATCTGGAAGGAGTCATGGGGGTTTATAGTTCCTTCTCTGCTCCCCTAAGAATAAGTGAGGGATGCATGGATGTTGAAAGAGGGAGGGTGAGGTGAGAGACTCATTCTGATAGCTCAATTCCAGGCAGTCTAGAAGATTCATTCTCTGATGCCTGGATGAAGGCAATGGGTTTAAGCCAAGAAGATCATTAGCAATTTGCATTTCTGCAAGCCACATCACTCTTGTATCATGCAGGACTGAGAAATTTGCTTCTAACTGGCAAATTAAATATTGATAATGTAGATAGGCTGCACTACATCTCTCAGAAGGCTGGCACTCTGATTTCCATGTTTCTAAAACTTCAGCCATTTGCATTCAACTACCACCAGTTTTGTCATGACTCCGAGCAATCAGTAACAGTGTGTAACTCATATTTACCTTGAAAGCAACTCATTTTTAACCCAAATGCATGCATTTACCAAGGAAACCTGGCATTGCCACTGCAAACAGAAAACCAATATTTGTAACTGCAACTAACATCTATGGTGGGGGGAAATAACTACTGAAATTTAACAATGATTAAAAATGTTTCCTATGCAATCACTTGTGCTAAACACCCCATTGAATTCATTGTTTAACCTTTGCACACATACATTCATGCTGTGAAACATCCCTCAAAGGCTCTTGTGCTTTTATATTTGACCCCCAGCTGTGGATGCTGTCCACAGAGGAGTGGAAACTTTAATAAATTGAGCCTAGTTCCAAGATGTGGATTTCTGGAAGGCAGGGCTTGAGAGCTGTAGGTCAGTGCCACTGCTTTTTTGATACTCCTGATATAACAGCAGGTCACACAATAGGCTCAGCCACCATGATTTACCTGATACAAAGGACTACGTCCCCTGAATCATCAGCCAAATTAACTCTTCCTTAAGTTGATTCCTGCCAAGCACTCAGTCATAGAGAAAAGTAATTAACACACAGGCACACCTGTGCATGTATACATATACACACATTCACAGACAGATCTTATGAAATAGGCACAATCATTGTCTCCAATAAACATGAGGAACTGAAAATACAAAGGATTTTAAAACTATGCATAATTGCACAAGTGCACAAACCTTGCAAAGTTTAGAAGTCATTGCACTGGGCCTAGCCATAGGCCCCTAATTCTTGACTGCTATATTTTGCAAACAATGCTTTTGAAGTCAGCATAGATGCTCAGGCTGCTGCAGGCTTAAAGCCTGAGGCACACTCCCTCTCTGTTATAAAGAAAGCTTAGAAAGTGTTACAGCTGTGTTGAAACTCTTAGTTTAAACTATGACTTCCTCATTGACATAAAAAAGATTGAGAAAGAATTTAAAATGAAATAACTTTTCCTCTAAATGTTTCACCCTTTCTGAGAGACTTAGTGTTTGGCTCTGTGAAAATGTTATCCCACAGGGTGAGCGTTCCACAGGCTAAAAAATACAATGGCTTAGTTCAGTGTGGCAATACTTGCTAGGATCCTTTGCTCATCTCTCATCTCCATTATTGAGAAAGTAAGTCTACTGTACTTGGTACCTAATGTTTCCTTTCTCCTATAATATCTAACTCCTCAACATAAAGGTAGAGGCTGACTCAGAGGCCTAGATGGTTCAATGTTCATAAAAAAAAGAGTTGAGAGTGGTTTGATTTGCATGATCACTAAAAAGGAAGGAAAGTGGGAGAGGGAGAAGAGGGGAAAAGGAAATAGAGAAGAGAAGGGAGGGGGGAAGAAAATGGGAAAGGAAGAGGAGGAAGATGGAACAGAAAATTGAGGAGAAAAAGAGGAACAGGAGAAGGGGAAAGAAAAGGAGGAAGGGAAAGGAGATGAGGATGAATGAAGAGGAGGAAGAAGAATGAGACAGAGGGGAAGAGGAAGGGAAGGAGGAAAGAAATAGGATACAGTAGATCTATGCTGAATTTCACCAGCCAAAATTGATTTAGATGGGCAGACAGTATAAATGGGCAATAGAAGAACATGTCCACAAGTAAGACTGGGCTGCCAAAATTGATAGCACGGTGTGGTGACACCTGCCTGTAAGTTCCAGCACCACTGGTGTAGAGGCAGTAAGTAGGACTGCTGATGTTTGAGGACTGCCTTGGATACATCAGGAGTTTGGAGCTAACCTGAGCCACAAGTGGAGATGCTGACTTAAAATGAATGCAAGGAATAAGAAGATATCCTAACCCATAAGACTTGTAGGCATGAGGGCCCAAGCTTGATCCCCAGAATACAGATTCAAAGAGCAGGGTATGGTAGCAGATTTGTAATCCCAGTGCTCAGCAAGCAGAAATCAGAGGGTCCCTAGAACTTGCTGGTCTGCCAGCCTAGCCTACTTGCTAAGCATCAAACCAGTGATTAAAAAACAAAACAAAACAAATAAACAAACAAAAAAACCGAGATATATGATTCCTGAGGAATGAAGACAAAGTTGTTTCCTGGCTTTCACATACATGCATTCTCATACTGGAACCCACCATACTCATAAGGGAGGCAACGCGGTATCTAACAGTGTGCTATAACATGAAGGAGGTTCCTGGGGGAAATAGATACCTGAGTCAAATGGAAAGAGAAAATGCCAATGCATCTCTTCCATGTCAAAATTGAGCTGAATAAATGTTCATTTTATTAATTGCAAAGTGGTATTCATTCATTTAAAACACAAATTAGTTTAAGATTCTAAAACCAGGATGCAAAGAATTACCTCAAATAAAGCAACCATTTGTGATGGCAGAGGCAGGCTGGGACTGGGGGTGGGTTCCTGGCACTGCACATGGATCTCAAATAAATAATCCATCATATGGAGTACCCAGCTTTACCACCTGACAAAGAACCCTCCTGGCTTCTATACTACACCCTGTAGACAATGCCCTCATCAAATCATCAACCCCTCAAACTTCAGACAAGCATTTCTTTGTCTTCTGTACCCTTAATCCTCTAAGGCAACATCATTTGCAATAGAGAGCTCAGTGCTATCTGAATTCTGGGGACTATGTCAAAGCCTCCTGGAGACATAAGCATCCATTGCTCTTTATCTAGCACTGACCTACTTCTGGCCATTTTTCCTCATCCAAACAGGAGAGGGAAATCTGAAATTCCAATACATTATTTACTAGGATAAACCACTCATTCAGGTCACAGAGAGAAAGCAGTAGGAGTGTTCAGTAAAGCTTACAACAAAAGTCATTTAAAACATTGGTGACAGTGTCTGGGGGGGGGCACAGAAGCCTCAAAACTTACTTGTATCCCTTTGTAGCCAAGGAAGACCTTCAATTTCTGACCTTCCCACCTCTCCCCCGAGTGCTAGAATCATAGGTATGTGACACCATACCTAGATAAATCAAGCAGTGCTTCATGCATGCCAGATCAGTGAACTACCAATGAACTACATCCTCAGCCAACCAATATCTTGGCATCTGTGTCATGCAGGAATTGCACTAATGGTAGAAGATTTGTGGATCTAGGTGAAATATTAACAGAGGCCTGGGTGAGACAGTCTACAAAACAAAAGCATAACCAGAAAAGAAAGCTCAGGTCACCATCTCAGCTTCATACAGGGGGATTCATTGTTTGATATAGGATTTAACAAACCAGACAACAAATGCAATCAGAAACTATAAAGAATGCTAGGAATCCTTGTCACCTGGAGATTACAACTCAGCAGTGGGCCTTAGATGTAACTAGCAGTGTACAAAACCATTAAATTATTTACTGCATTATTTACTCAAACACTTCGGGGTACCATGGTCCCCAAGCCTCTGCCTCAAGCACTGCTATGTTTTGAAAAGTCACAGATTCCATTAGTTTTCATAGCCATCTAAAAATACAAAGTTAAGCCACATGGTCCAGTGAGAATGATAGGACTCCAGCAGTGACATCAAAGAGTGGTCAATTATAACCTTAAACTCTGTTCCCAAATATGAGCATGCTTCAAAAGCAAATGGAGCACAGAGGTAAGGAATGCAGGTATTTCATAAAATTCCACAAAAGCTCATGCAAATAAGGATGTCCAACCAAGACATAGTGAAGGCGGATTGGTTCCACTGCGGAAAAAAAATCTTCTTTCCTGAGGAAATCTTTCATGCAACTGATACACTTGAATCTCAGGACTTGCTTTTAAGTAATAGAATAAATTACAAAGTTTAGCATTCTGGCTTCATCTCCCTTGTACACAAATGACACCAAGATCCGAGGTCTATGGATAATTCAAATTCTCCTTTTAAAATAAAGCATTGATGTAGGTGTGGCTCACTAATCCCAGTCCATAGCAAAAGTGCATTTTAGCACTCAGCAAACAGCTGGGAACTCACACTGGCAAGGCAGCAAGGAGTACTCCTGGGCTTTGTGATCACTTAGACCTCACGTTGTACAAAAAAAGAGTCCAATGATGTCAAACAAATTCCACAACAGAAGTATTTATCGCCGAACCTAAATCAAAAAATCCATATATACTATAATGGCACTTCAAAAGAAGATCTACTGTATTTACCACCTCAATCAATATGAAATTAGCTGGGATAAATATTGCCAGCTCTGCCTGTCTTGAGATGAAGCCTGTTATTTAGTCTCTAGGTCTCCAAAGAGACAAGGGCATTTTTGCTTATCACACAGAAATAGGAAGCAGGAAGCCTGTTACTAGCAGGTTGCACCTACCCTCAGCTGCTCTCTTTCACAATTCATCTGTTGCCTCAAAACCTGCAGAAAAGAGAAAAGGGGAAGAATGTCAGAAGGTTCTATAGAGACAGCAGCATAAAAACACAGGGCTGCGGAGTGGCTCAACAGGACCCATGCAACCCATATAAATGCTGGTTGTGTGTATTGAGGTGAGATGGCTCAGTGGGTAAAGCCAATTGCCTTCAAGCCTGGGGACCTGACCTCAGTTCCCAAAAGTTACATCATGAGAGCAAAAGAGCAACCCTGATAAGTGATTTACAGGCGTGTCACAGAATGCTGACATATGGATATGTGTATGTGCACACACTATAAAACCTATATTATAATAAATTTTTTAAATGAATATGGTGGAAGATTCTGGACACCAACCTTGGACATTCACAGACATATTCAAACATATCCACAGAAGGTATGCCTAAATATGTGTGAACACATAAGCACACATGTGCATTGACATATGCAAGTATGCTGACTCAAACACATCTAAGCATATCACATATACATATGCATAAGGAAAGAAGAGGGGAGAACAGTTACTTTTGATGGAAGTCTCAACTAAGACCCAAAATTCACAGTAATAATTACCTTTTCTCTAGGTTTAGACAGTGGATTCTTTACTATCTTTCTACATTGTACATTGTGAAGTATCTTTAAGGGGATTGTTCAAAGATGCAGGAGAGATTGGGGCAGTCTAAAAAGTATGGGTTTCCTTCTTTGTGCATATATTTTTCTAGTCCTGCTATATTAGATTGTGTTTGACAATACAATAATCAATGCAGTATCTTCCCCAAAGTCAAGTGCTGCCAATATTATCTGCATGCCATGGAAAATAGATTCCATTTAATTACTTAGTTATTTCTTAATTACTTTTGTTTGTGTGTGGTACTGATGTTTGGACTCAGTATTTCACATATGCTAAGCAAGGGTTTCCCCTATGAGCTGTACCTTCTAAATTCTCATTGTTTGTTATTTTGAATGGTCCAGCCTAGCCTTGAACACATTACACCGCACAAAAATGATCATTTTACCTCAGTCTCCTGAGATACTTGGATAAGAGACAGGGCTTATTGATCTAGCCTAATCAGATGACAGTAAGATGGAATGTATGGGGATGGTAGTTACACAGACTGTACAGGGATAGCAGTAAAAAGGACTGTATGGGCATGGTAGTAAGGACAGGATGGTGGGTAAAAAAACAGATTATATGGGGATGACAGTAAGAAGGACTGTATGAGAATGGGGATGGTAGTTAGATTGCATGGCGGAGGACTCAGAGGCCAGGACTTATAGCAAAGAAAGAAAGCCTGATCATATATATATATATATATATATATATATATATATATATATATATCCACTCCAAAGATGAAGTATTAGTAGCCCCTCTGCCAAACAAAAACTACCTGACCAGTTCTTGGATGCTGTTCTTACCATCCAAGAAGGCTTTATTAGAGTGCCCACATGATTTGTTATCCAAATAGGCAAAACAGAATGCATGAATGGGATGACCAGCGAGGTATTTGGATTTAGGTGATTACACAGAGGCCAGAGAGAGAAAGGAAACTGGTTGAAATGGTCCTTTAAGAGAGGAAGATTGATGGATGAACATGCAATGCAAATGGTCAAATTTAAATTAAGTTGTGCATTATTGACAGGATACATTGTCTTTTTATTTTTAAACCACTGTAAAATATCTTAACTCCCAGCACTTGACAGGGTACTGGGAGTTTCTTGGAACTTTACTGAAGGACGAGAGCTTTAGCAACCAACCCTTGATGTATATTTTATGTGTTTTGTAGTGAAAGTTTTACTTTTTCTAAAGTAAAAACAAAAATAAGGATGTTTGCTTAGGGTATACTCGAGCCTGAAGTCTCTAGATGGGGTGCTATTGTAGGCCCTTTCACCTGGAAATTTACCCCTGGGAAGATCTCTTTTGATTGTGCTTCCTTTTTTGTCATTGTTATTGTTATTGGCAGACAGAGTATCACATATTCCAGACTAGCCTTGAACTACCTGTGTAGACAAGGATGATTCTCAACTCTTGATCTTCCTACATCTACCTCCTAGGACTGACAACACAGCTGTGTACCATCAAGCTCAGGTTCTTTGGTGCTGAGGATCAAATCTAGGCTTTGTACATTAGTATTAGGCAAGCATTCTACCAACAGATGTAACTGAGTGATAAAAAACTTGACTCTCATGTCCTGTCCCTGGGTTCAACTCTTGGTACAATAAAAAAGAAAAATGACAGAAAGGAGGTAATTTATATATAGGTATTAATTAACCATGATATTATTTTTGATAGATAAATATACAAATAATATTATGTATGACAATGGGAAAATTAAGCATATATCACAGATGCTGAACAATAACATAACATACATGACTTAGAATCACAGTTGTGAAAAATGGGTACAGGAGATGAACCAAAACCCCACTTCAATATAGAAGAGACAAAGCTACAAAAATGCACAATTGTTATAGTTTCTATTTTCTACCAAAATATAATTTAACTGATCATTTAAGAAGAAGAAATAAGGATTTTTCCTTATTTTTAAAAGAAAAAATTCCTTATTTAAAAAAGATCTAGAAGAGATTTTTCCAGATTATTAAAAAGTTAAGGGTTGTGGCCAGATAATTAAGTAGAAAAATCTCACAATGAACTATACTTGAAATGAGCTCTTTAGATTAGATCAATATATCTCTGGAAACCTTTAAGAAAGGGGGAAATCCACAGGCAGAATAGATGCATGGTGTAGGAGGGCAGAAGAGTGGGTAATAAAATTGGCTGACTGCTCTATGGATGTGATCTTCCCACTTAATAGCAAACAGAGAATAGGAAATAACACACTGAGGAAAGACATGCATCCTCTGAGAATCTGAAATCATCTCCAACCAAGAGAGCCAAGAGCTCAGTAATGAATGAACAGGGACAATCAGACAAGTCCCAAAAGACCTCAGCAATGAGTACTGATGGATACATATCCTAGGAGATGTTCCCTAGGTTTATCTTGAAGAATTTTGATCCCAGAAAGTAGGAGTCTTCCCTTCCTCTTTTCTTTCCTCTTTCCCCATCATCCCCTCACATTACAGTCTTCTTCAGAGCAATCCCAGACTGGGTTGCTTCTGAACCATGGGGAACAAGGGGTGCCCAATACATAGAAAAAAGGAGTCCATCTTCATGACATGAAAGTCGGTGCTTCTAGGAGGTAGGCTACACTTCCTGTCCTTGCTTTCCTTTGTAGTTTGAATAGGAAATTTCCTCAGTAGACTCATGTGTTTGAACACTTTGTTTCCAGGTGGCCCTGTTTGGGAAGGCTATGGAACCTTTGAAAAATGAAGACTGGCTGGAAGAAGCATGTAACAGAGGAAGACTTGTAGGCTTTCCAGCCTGGTCCCATCCCCTGTTCTTTCTCTCTGTTTCCAGTGTGTGGATGAAATGGTTATCTGGGTCATGCTGTTCCTTCTGGAACTGTAAGCCCAAATCAACTCTTTCTTCTTGAAATTGCTTTTGTCAGGTTATTTTATTAGAGCAACAGAAAAGTAACAAATATACTGTGTCTACTTCGAGGAGAAAAAAAAAAATGAATGATACAACAGTTGAATGTCCTCATAAGTGAGGAAAGATATAAACCCACAAGTTCAAGAAGATTTTTAAGTTCCAAAGAGGTAAACTCAAAGAAATCCACAAAAACAATGCAATGAAAAATTGCTGGAAGAGGGACAGGAGAAACGTCTCAGTGGGTAAGAGTCTACATATAAAACACACAGGACTGTGGCAGCTTGCCCAGCTTCTGTACAGATCTAAGCCAGAAGTGGTCTCATGGCTTTGAGAGGAAGTAGATATGTCCCCGTCTCTAACCCAGAACCTATCTCCACTGATAACCACTCACAAGAAAATTTAGTGTTCTCCATGATGTCTCAGTGGGTATCCAAACTGCACCTAAGAGCAGGCCTCATGCCAGGCAGTAGACAGCTAACACAAAATTAACTTCATGGTATTTTGGGAGTGCTTTGTCTCACAATGCTTTGTTTAGGCTTTGAGATTTTCTGTTTTGTTTTGGGCATTTTTTTCTCTCTTACAGATCTGTTGCTTGTGTGTTACAGTTTCCAGTTTTGTTGTTATGGATTTTCTGTGTGTGCAAATGTGTGTTTCTTGGCATCTGTATGTGTTTCTTGAGCTTTTTCTTGAACTCTCTTTTTTCTGTTTATTTTATCCTATTCTGGTTTTCTTGTTTTTTATTTTAACTTATCTTATTATCTTCTTAGATGCCTGTCACATTTTAATGATAGAGGAAGAAAGGGTATGGATTCGGATGGATGGGTGGATGGATGGATGGATAAGTGGGGAGTGTCTGAGAGGAGTTGGTGGAGGGGAATCATTATCAGAAGATACTGTGCAGGAACCCCCCCCCCCCGATTCTCTGTCTCTCTCTTTCCCCCTCTCAATTACAATGGAAACCAATCCTTGCTTCACACTCATGAAAACTTGAGCTCAGACTCTAGCACCCAGATAACCTTTGTGTGTGCATATCACCCCAGCGCTATCACTGAGGGGGGACAGGATGATGTCTGGGGCCTCAGGGGTACAAGGCTAGCTCCAGATTCAGGGAAAGATCCTGCCTAAAGGGAATGATATCTCTGGCCTCTGCATGAGGGTGAGCAGGAGCACATACACACACCTACACTCATATCCATACACCCACACAAACACACACTCACCCTTCTTTCCTCTCTCTCACTCCCCTCCCCTTCCTTCTCCTCCTTCTCTCATCTCATGCGCATATCTTCTTCCTCTCTCTTTCTCTCTCACTCTCACACACCACACACATACATATGCACACATCTCTGTGTATATATCACTATGTTTCTCTTTCTCGCAACACACACACACACACACACCACAAGCACACATGCACACACGCAAGTTGCTAGGAATTCATCAGAAGCCTTTGAAACAAACATAGAATAATGATTTATTTATATGTATAAGGCAACAATAATCCACATGAATACAGGACTTTCACTTAAACAAGTGGCACAAATAAAAACAAGCGGTTGTAATGTCTAACAGAGCTTGCTGTCCTGGAGAACAGGAGTTCCTAGGACATCTCTAATGGTTCAGAACTGCCTGTAACTCCAGCTCAACCAAATCCAGTGTTCTCCTCTGGCCTCAGTGGGCACCTGTATTCATGTAAACACACACACACACACAAACACAATGCCATCATGCACATTCAAATGACTTTTTAAAATCTTTTTAAAACTTCCAAAGTAAAGATAAATCCAAGGAAACTACAGAAAATGACCACTTCTTTAACTGCTGAAATTTCTTCTTATTCAGAGCTTGGATTCAATGACAGTGCTGGGACATGGCTCACTGGTAGAACTCTTGCCTATCATGTGGGGGGGGGGGCCCTGTATTCCATCTTCAGAAATATAAGCAAAAGCCACAGATAAAATATAAAAGTAACAAAAATGTTTCATTGCCAACAGACATACTCTCAAACAGTTGTTCCAAGGAATAAGGTTTCAAAGAGCAAAGGAAATGTGAAACAAAAGTTTAGGAAGATGAGATTTAGTAAAGTTGCTCACAAATATAAATAGAAACACAAGTCTAGGGGCTGGAGATAGTTCATGGTTAAGTGTGCTTGCTGCTCTTACAGAGGATCCCAGAAATGTTCCCAATACCCATGTCAAGTGCCTCACAACTGTCTGCAACTGGAGCTCTACAGGATGCAACACCATCTTCTGGCTTCTTTAGACACTTGCACCCAGGTAGCATACACTAACTAAACCATAGCATATACAAACTCATAAAGAAACAGTTTTTAAATTAAAATGAAACCCGAGTCTGCTCCTTTTAAGGTCACTGAGATATGTTTAATGATTTCAATTTAAGAAATAAAGTGTTTGGTGAGCTATTTAATGTTTAGCTCTTCAATGTTCAGCTTATCTATCCTGTCAGCTAAACACAGAAAGAAGGCCGTGTGGAGACAGAATGAAAAGTGCCTATATTCCCCCATCAGCAGTGAGATAAAATTAGCAAACATGTTAATGGTTGTATATAAACAGTGAATAATAGTCATAATCAATCTAATTGAGGTGGGTGTTAAAGTTCCTACATTCACATGAAATAGTAAAATACGGATTCTCTGTAGACTGAGAGAGACGTATGTATGATAATCCTTAGAGTAATAGTCTCAAAAACAAATTATACTACTCTAGGCATACTGTCTCTAGTAAAAGAAACTAAAAAAGTGATACACCCCAAATACATGATGTTAGAATAATTGAATGTGTACAGACAAGCAAACACACATTCATACACTAAGGGACTCAGACCCAAACCTAATACTTTATACAAAAAATTAGACCACATATTCTAAATTTAGACCATAAAATTAAATGGGTAGTTCTGAAAGGGCTTATAATACTTTTTCTTAATGCTAGTGTAAAGTTCTCAAATTATCCTCTGTGACAAGTGGCACATTTATAATCAGACAATATTTTCATATCAGGGCTTTAAAAGCATAGGTGTGTTTTGTAAAAATTTGCAGCACTAAAGCTGGCTTTTTTCTGTACTAATTAAATACAACAGCATATAACAGGACTAGAAACTTTATGTTCTATCCTTTAAAAATATCAAAGGTCAGCCAGGCAGATTCTGGCCTATGCCATGCTATGCAAAACTATATCACAATGTTCTTGTTATAGAACTTAAATTAGAAACACCAATGACAGTTTATGGTGGAGAGGATGTGGAGAAAGGGGAACACTCATCTACTTCTGGGGGGGGGGAGTGCAAACTTATACAGTCATTTTGGAGATCAGTATTGCGGTTCCTCAGGAAAATGGGAATCAGTCTACCACAGGACCTGACAATTCCACTCTTAGGCATATACCCAAATGATCCACATCCATGCAAAAAAGACATCTGTTCAACTACTTTTATATCAGCATTATTTGTAATAGCAAGAACCTGGAAGCAACCTAGATGCCCCTCAACTGAAGAATGGTTAAAGAAGATGTGGCACATTTACACAATGGAATACTACTCAGCGGACAAAAACAATGGAATATTGAAATTCAAAAGCAAATGGATGGAACTTGAATAAACCATCCTGGATGAGGTAACCCAGTCACAAAAAGAGGAGCATGGTATGTACTCACTCATATATGGATTTTAGACATAGAGCAAAGGATCACCACACTATAATACATACTGCTAGAGAAACTAGTATATAGGAGGAACCTAAGAGATTCATACAATGTCTTCTCTCACAGAAGGGGAAAGGAACAAGATCTCCTGAGCATATTGGGTGTGTGGAGGCAGTAAGTGGAGAGGGAGTTAGGGGAAAGAGGAGGGGAGGAGAGGAGAACATATGGGACCAGGAAAATTGAGTCAGGGGGCAAATAGACAAGAGTGGAAAAAAAGAGAGAGATAACATAATAGAGGGACATATTATAGGTTTGAAGAGAAAATTGACTCTAGAGATATGTTTAGAAACCTTCAAGGGTGACCCCAACTAACAATCTGAGAAACAGTGGAAAGGCTACCTTAAATGCCATTCCCTGATAATGTGATTTATAACTAACTTATCTACCATCATAGAGCCCTCATCTAGTAGTTGATGGAAACAGAAGCAGACACCTACAGCTAAACACTGAGCTGAACTGGAATCCAGATGTAAAGAGGGAAGAGTAATAAGAAAATGGGGACAAGACCAGGCTACAGAAACCCACAGAGACAGCTAACCTGAATATTGGGGAGCTCATGGACCCCCAAACTGATAACTAGGAAACCAGCATATACTCACTCAGTCCCCCTGAACATGGGTCTCAGATAGGAGGCCTGGGCAGACTAAGGGACCTCTGACAGTAGAAGCAAGACTTATCCCTGGTGCACGAAAGGACTTTGGGAACACATTCCCCATGGAGGGATACTCCCTTAGAGACAAGGGGTAGGTCCTACACCCTACTCCAAATGACTTGACAGATTTTGATGATCCCTGCCATAAGGCATCACCCTCCCTGTGCAGTGGGGGTGGGGTGGGGATGAGATTAGAGGGGGAAAGGAGGGTATGGGAGATAGGGAGGGAGAGGGAACTGGGGTTGATATGTAAAATAAAGAAAGAAAAAAAAAACACCTGAAAAAAAGAACCTATCAAAGGCAGAATTCAACCATAGTCATGTAAAAATCAACTGCCTTTTAGAAGAGCTACTAAAGGAAAAGAACTGTGGGTGTAAAGGGAGACAGCTCAAAATTTCTCTTGAGTAAGCAGTTTGGTTTGGTTTGCTTTGTTTAAAACATGCTCCAAAGATTCCTTTATTCTACCCATATCTTGGCAACAAAATTCCATTTCCCTTCATCAGCCCTCTATAAGTCGCCTCTACCACACTCAACCATTACCCATGAAGCTCTACACCCACCAACCATTCCTTACTGTAGCTAGGAGAGTCAATTACTTGCATCTTTACTTTTATGAGTAGGTGCTGGGGACCTCTCCTCCTCTGTTTTGAGCATCGAGTAAAATTACATGATTTGTTCTTTCTTCCCTTCTTATGGGTCAAGATCCAAGCCTACCAATGTGGCTAAATCCCAACTGTGTCCTTATTACAACTGTGCTGGTCATAAAATGTCCCAACAGTATGGGAGAGTGCTCTGGGGGGATCATGAAGTTATTGCAAGACCAAATGAGGCTCTTATTTTTTTCCTGTGGAGCTATGAAGACAGTTCATCTGGTAAAGTACTTGATTCACAAGAGTAAGGATATGAGTTCAAGTCTCATAACAAATATTTTCACATTTAAAAGCTGTGCATGGCAGGATGGTCATGTAATCCCAGTGTTACAGAGGCAAAGGCTGAATTTTTCAGCCTTGTTCGCCACCTAGCTTAAAATACTTGATGAGCTCCAAACCAACCAGAGGTCCTGTCTCAAAAATCAAGGCAGATGGCACCTAAGGAATGACAACAGGGTGGGTATTGGCTTCCACACTCAGGTGTACACAGAATTTCCCTATAATATGACAGGCTGTTTAAGAGAAACAAAAGTCACTTGTAATTCCATACCTTGGGTGATGGAAAGAGAACCTTATTCTGTAGTCTCAAAAAAGCTAGCCTTAAAAAATACCTTAAATGTACACTTTACTAAATGTCATTTCATTTGGAACTAATGCATGACATTTTTTTCTTCCCTTGGCAGTAATGCACAAAGCCAATATATTTTATGGCCTAAATGAAAAGAGGGAAGTGGAAGGTCGGGTGTTGCTCCTTTAAGATGCCTCCAGAATCAAATACCACTCTCAATAGGGCTGCCAAGTAAGCGCTTATGAAAGGTTAGACCTGCAGCAATAAACCAGAGCATGCGGCCTTTCCCTCTTCTGGTTGTATGGGCTGTTTAATAGCTCAAATTCATCTTCTTCAGGTGTCTATCTTCAGCTAGGCAGCAAGGCCATTCTCAGATCAGCTGATCAGCTTTTCCCAGCCCCACTTGTGTGTTCATGTGCGTGTGCTTGTGTCCACCTGTCTCCCGTCTCTCTCATATACTCACTGTACATGGTGCATGGTTTCAGTATATTTCCCTACAGGAATATAATGCATTCAGACCATGGACCATGCCCACATACATGTTGCTTTCTCTTTCTTTCTCTTTCCTTGCTCCCACTAGTTCCCTTTGTTCCTTGGATGCTTTTGCTTCTTGTTAAATGCCATATACAGAAGCATGGTCTTATACATCTATACAAAAAAGAATCTAGGATTTACTTAATGAAATGAAACATACACTGCTTTCTTTTCTGAGACTGGTTTAGATTTGTGCCCATTTTTCTGAAGAAGTTTCATCCTCTATGGGGGCTTAATACAATTCTACATACAATTACATTATGGATTGTGCATAGATAACATTTTCCTCATCAGTCCCCCTGTTTGTGTCCTAAGTTTATTCCAGAAATTACCTTTGGTGAATGAATAGTGCTACAAATAAGTGTGAATGCACAAGTGTATGTGATATACACTGTCCAGAGATCTTTAAGGAATTACCCAGGAGTGGGATAATTGAGCCATCCTATACCATAATGATATCAGATCTATACATAGTCTAATGAATTCCCACATTTATTTCCATAGTGGCTGAGCTGGTTCACTTCCCACTGGCAGTATGCAAAAGTTCCCTTCCATATTCTGTGAGTTTTCTCTCTTAGTCCTTCCCATTTTAATTTAACCCTATTACCAGCCCCCCCCCCCGACTTCCACCCCTGGTTCTGCAAAGATGAGGACTGAGAACCGAGTCTTATGTCTTCCCTCTTCTGGAGGATGGTGCTTAATATCTACCTGTAAGTCTGTCCATTCATTCCTGCAAAGACATTGAGTATTTTCTGGATGCTGCTGTTCTAGGCATTGGGAAGGCAATGGTTAGGTCTGCAGGGATCTAACATGGTGGCAAAATGTCTGCAATCCCAGCACTTAGGAACCAACGGCAGGAAGAATTCAAGGTCAAGCACAACCTGGACTACAGAGTGAGGTTGTCTTACACACACTCTCTCTCATGAATAAACACATGCACACACGGTACAAGAACTTTCCCACTTCCTTCAAAAATGGAGATATCAACAATTTTTATCACATAAAACATTGGCCAGAGTGAAATTAGGAAAGTGCTCAGAGCACATAGTGAAAGGGACAGGTTAGGCTCAGAGAGTTGTAGTATGTATCCATGTTTTTTTTTTTCTTTTTTCATGAACACAGGAGAATAATACAAATAAATATTCAAGAGAGAAAAGATGAAGTGGATAGCTCAAGGGGATTATGGAACACAGTAATTGAGTAAGGGGAAAGAGTCAAATGTAATAGGAAATAGGGTAGAGATCTGCTTGCCCTGTGAAAGCAAGAGTCAAATGATACAAGATGACAGAGGATAAATGAATGAACAAATAGATGTGCATGTTTTCTTGTTTGTAGTACATGATGTTGGAGAGTCCAGTTTTAAGAACAATTGTGAATCATTTTAAAGGAAGGCAACAAAAGATTAGCAACACAATACTCGATAAATCAAATCAATGGGAGGCTCTGTGCATTTTTCAGCTTGGCTGTCTCGATAATTATTATAAATTCCCCAGAAACCACATAGAATTCCCTGTAAATACAGGTCTCAAGGGACCTTGTGTGAAAAGCGTGTTTTGGCTTTCTCTTGATGCATGTTGGGTTAATCTATGAATTTGACTGACATTTGTGTACTCAGTATTTTGGTATACTGCCACCAGGATAGGGCTAATGAAAATGCTGCAGCTATCCATTAAAACACTGCCCTTCCCCAAAATTGTTTCTGTAAAGGAGGGAATGGAAAGAGCCAAATGATGAAAAAGGGAGTTATGGAAACATGATTAGATGGGAGAGGGGCTTATGAGACCCTACTCCATTATGGAGATCTCGGGTAGCCAAAGGATGTCAGAGGAGACCTGTGGGATAGCCAACCCCTGAGCACATATGCAAAGACCAGAGTCCTCATTCCTTGAGACAGGGTCCCTCACTGCAACTGGAATGATGCGGGTGGCTACAATCTTCTGCTAGCAATACCCCCTCATCTCTATCCCCATACTGCCAGGGTTACATGTGCATGTCTGTCCTCACCAAGTGTTTTATGTGCATAATGAGACTAGAACTCAGCTCCTCATGCATGTAAAGTCTTACTCAGTGAGAAGAATTGTCTTTCCAGCCCCCATGGATCCCCTTTAGTAAGAAAATAAAATTATCTATATCAAGTTAAAATCAAAATATAGGATATAATTTTCCCTGTCTCAGTTCTGAAGAACTGGATGGAATGTTTTTCAAATACCTGAGTTTATGAAGATTCAAATCCCCTGAATAGAGCAATAACCATCATTGTTTGTAACCTAATCATTGTTTTAAAAAATTTACCAAACTAGAAGAAGAAAGGATCATTTATGTCTGGTCAGAAAATTGACATTCCATCATCTACTTTGACAACTTTGACAACAAAAGTTTTTAACAGTAGATATTGCTTAGGATTAAGGACAGACAGTAAGAAATAATTAAAAATAAGTGAAAACACAAAGTGACAACAATGAGTCAAGCCAACCAACATTAATTAACTCAATACTGGCTGAAGAAGTAGCAGTGGAGAAAATGCCTTGAGGGAAAAATGTAGGGGAGGAACACAACTCTCCTATGTTATTTTCATTTTATCAATGAGGAAAACTAGAATGTGATACTGAAAGCCTGTGTGGTTTGGTTAGGAAAACAGTACCAGTGGAGAAGAAAGAAGAAACAAAACATAAATGATAGGCACATGGAAGACAGTATGCAGTAGTCAGTCCCTCTGCAGTCCTTTCAAAATATCAGTGTGTGATCATGGTATATAAATGGTTTTCATACTTTAATGCTTGTGGTATTTACATCAAGAGGGAAGCAGCATCATTAGATATTTTGGGTCATTCTTAATTCTGGATTGTAAGTCACCAAATGGAGTCAGGTATACTTTATGTTATTAAAGGGATACTAGTCAGGATGTCCCTAGAATTCAAAAGACCTTCAGATCAAAGTTTCTGAGAGCATTTACTTTGGACCAATCACTTTTGTTATATTTCCTCTCTCCTGCACTTATTTGCTAAATAGTTCCACAGTTAGGCCTCCCAGGTCTGAAATAAATCTGTCCAGGAAAAAAGATGAAACAGACAACCCTAAGTGAAAGGTAGTTTCCTCAAGTTATCAGTGAGGAAGATCTGATTCACCCATCTCTACCCAGTCAACACCCTCCACTTAGCAAGGAAGTCACCTCTTGAAGTTCTGCAGTTAAGGCTGCATACTGGTCTTGGAACAAAAGTACAGCTCCAGGCTGGTGTGAAAGTAAACACCTTCAGGAGCCAAGCCAGACAGAGAAAGTCTCTGCATCAGATCATTTTCAAGGTTAGGGCAACATATTAACTATTATTTATTCTGATAATAAACTATCACCACAGGCATATGCTTATTCTGTAGATGTAACTGAGGCACAGGAGGGTTGAAACAAACACTAGTCATCATGACAAAGGTGATTTTTGTTTTAGGTGGTAGACACAATTGCCTTGCTTTTCCTTCAAAATCAATGGTTATAATTGCCCCTCTAAGCTTTACCCTTGCCTTTTGCTCAGTCCAAGAGTATTCAAACAATACCTATGAAAATCTCTTGCAGAACTAAAAGGCTTTGGCAGATTTTCCTGGCCCAGTCTCCCGGGACCATCATTATCCCACAGCCAGAGAGCAGTGCTCATGTAGCATGAATATCACAATTCATATTTCCCATCATGCTCCCTGCCCACTTTTAGAGATGGGAAAGAGTCAGGTTGGACAGGTGGGCTATTTGCATATCATTTGCATTTATCTACTATGGTAGAATGCAGGTTCTCTAGACAGTTTCACATTAACAAGAATTAACTGGACTAGTTTTTTGTTTGTTTGGTTGGTTTTGTTCCTTTCTCCTTGAATGTCACAATGCTCTAGTGATAATTGTTATCAGAGTTAACACTTTTATAATACGCTTCCCAATTAAATAAATTCACCCTAGACCCATAGGCCATGGCTTCTGTAGGCAAACATCTTGGTCATATTAATGGGCAGACATGTACCAAACATTTTAAGTGATCAGAGTCAAACACATACACAAAGAAGAAAGAATGAAAGGAAGGAAGGAAGAGAGGGAGGGAAGGAGGGAAGGAAGGAGGGAAGGAGGGAGGGAAGGAAGGAGGGAAGGAGGGAGAGAAGGAAGGATGGAGGGAGGGAAAAAGGGAGGGAGGAAGACCAAAATAAATCTGAAGTTGCAATCTCAAATCCACGAAATTTCTGGTCTTGTTCCTCAAAAAATCATCACAGAGTTTGAATGAGTTCATGTTTGTAAAGTAGTTAAAATTTTAAAAGCACACAGTTAAAGTCCCTGGCCCACAGAATACATTCTATCAGTGCCTTTACAATTCCAGAAAGTAAGCAGTGTGCAACTGTGATGGTGAGCTTTAACTTTAACTTGGCATAATCTACCATTACCTGGGAAGGCAGTCTCAGTGAATGGATTTTCTGCATTGGGTTAATCTGTGAGGGATCCTGGATCTCCTTAATTAATTTATGTGGGAAGGCCAAGCCCACTGTTGGTAGTATTATACCCTAGTCAAAGAGATCCTAATCTGCTTAAGAGTGGAGAAATCCATGTGAGCACAAGTTAGAAAGAAATCAAGGAATTGAGGAGTGGAATAAGCATGCATTCCTTCTCCCTCTGCTCTTCATTGTGGATATAATGCAGTTAGTTGTTAGAAGTGCCTTGATTTCCCCTACAATGATGGACTGAAATTGGGAATTGTGAGCTGAAATAAACTTCTTTATTACCTGTCACTTTCTATCAGAGTATTTTATCACAACAACAGAAATCAAATTAGAACAGAATCACTTCTGTTTTTGTTGTGATTTGTTCTTCCAACAAGGTACTGAGATCTTGTGGCAACAGAGTAGAAACAAGCAGAAACAAGCAGAAAGCTGTGAGCTAGCATGTTAACTGCCCAGTCCATGGATCAGAACAAACTCAGCAGGAAGAAATTATATTGCTACCATGAAAAGAGGTTAAATAGAGTCCCAGAACACTAGTTTTCCAGACAAATATGGAGAGACATGAGTGACATTCTATTCTAAGGCCCTGGGGTGGACATCTGCTGGCTGGTTTTCTAAGTTGTGTTGCCTTCAGCACCTGAAGAAACCTTCCACATCCCAAAGAAGTCTTACTATTCTTGATTTCCAAGATATTACAGGATGCCATGTTTGAGAAGTGGATGTGATTGTGCAGCCCAGGAAGCTTGAGGAGCCCCATGTTTTAACTTTTACACTCCAGTTGTCAAAAAGGCATGGCGGTTGTTCTTGTCGCGCGTGCGTGCGTGCGTGCGTGCGTGCGTGCGTGCGTGTGTGTGTGTGTGTGTGTGTGTGTGTGTACTTGCTCTTTCTGAAGGGGCAACTGAAGACAAACATCTCATGAGTCTTTAAACCCTAAGCAAGAGAAACATTTGCTGGAAGAATGAGGATATCAAAAGTTCCAAACCAACCAGGAGGCATTTCTGTAATTTGCAGACAATTTACTTGAGGAATCTGGGTCAGTTGGCTGTTTGCTTTGTCATCGCCAGTATTAATTAGACACTAGAAGCAATGACAGAGCCCAGAGAGCTCTTCAGACCTAAAATAATAATAATAAACCAACAGAGTGGAGTTTTACCTTCAGAAAAAAATATTTTCACAAGGAGTGCTTTGAAATGAACTGAGAGCAAGAAAACCTTGCAATTAAATCCTGCAAATGTGCACTTGAAATAATCCCATGGGAAGCCTTATCTGTACTTAATATTCAAATAAATATTCTTTTGTGTGCTGTGCATTTGATAGGGTGCATTTTATTTAATCTATGTGAATAATATAATAAGTATGGTGAGAAATAATCACAGGGAGCAGAAGAACCCTTTAACTAGGATAAATGGACTGCTAGACAATACAGAGGGTGATGTTGTGTGATGAAGCAAAGGGAATTGCAGGATCTTAACCACAGGTCCCAGTGGACCTTCATAACCAGAGTGAGGCTATACATCAGTATCATGGCCATATCTTGAAGCTCCTTAGCTATGAAGTGTCTCAGGCACAACTCCAGTCCAATGGAATGCACCACAGCAAATCATTTGCATGCTAAACTAGAGAAAAAGCATTCTGAGGTGAGTTTGTGCAGAGCTGAGGGTATCTATGTTCTCTTGTCCTACATGAGAGAGAGAGAGAGAGAGGGGTCACTGATAGTCTCAATCATGTGTACCCAATGTAACACCACTAAAGGAGAGGGTTTCCCCAAGCATGTCTCAGAGAGAAAGCCTGTTGTGCAGTCATTTTGTCTGAAAAGAAATATTCCTTCCTTGAAGGATAAAGAGAAGCTCACTACTAATCAGACATAGGAAACTTAGAAGTCACAAGATTCATAAGGCCCCTCCCAAGGCCAGATGATAAAACCACCTTTGAGCCTTCTAAGGTCCTATAAATAATACTAATAAACTCATTGGTTCACCAAGATACACTGGGATGGGATTGTACTTTGGGGTCTGTTGCAACTACTGCATTTCAGCTACAAAAAAGAAATAGTTGTGCATATTTCATATCTCCCTGGAAAAGGCACAAAACAAAGCCTTGGGACTCCTGAGGTTGCACTACCCACTCCTTTCTGTTAATGCTTCAAATTTTCCTGAAGATGACCAGTCTCCTATCCAGCAGGAGGCCAGCAAAGACATGGGGCAGGAAGCAGTAAGTCAGACGCTTCCACTGATGGATGTTTCCACTTTCACTTCCTTTTTCTTCAGGACATTCCAGTCCTGCCTGGGCACCATCTAACCTTTCTTACTGAACTGAATCCTCTCAGATATCTCTTGTGTGAATATCATTATCCTAATTATCTCATCTCACACTCAAGAGAATCAAGCCCTACAAGATCCACTAGAAACCCTGAGAACAGTCAGGACTGATGCCCAAACCCAGAGCTGCACAATGGGGAATAGTACAAACTATGGCATGGATGTTCCCTCACATATCATATGCTTCCCTTCAGCTCAGCTGTGCAGGTGCACAGTAAGCCTTGTTCTCCTAGCCAGTGATGTGCCACTGTTTTCACTCAGCTGAAATCCAAAATAACATGCTCTTTTCTTACAGTTATATTTTTAACAGATCTTTCACAGACAGCCACTGCATCTTCAACATCTTCTATAGTATTACCTATTATTTCCTGTGTCTTCATGTTAAAGATAATTTAAATGAACTTCAACATTTTAGGATGAATGTGGGGTTGTCCTCTGCATTCGACTTCTCCAGGCTGTCAAGACTGAACTCCCCTTCCCATTCCTTGTTTCCCTTTCCTACACTCATCCCAACTGAAAGACAGTAGGAGACACCTGAAAGACAAGAAAGTGAACTTAGCTGTCTGTGTGGTTGATATCTTTGTCAAATGGAACTCCACACATTTGTCATTACTCTTGAGAAATGCATTATCTCCCAAATGGAAGATGGTCTCACAGTGGTCTGGGAATAAAGCCTTCCTGAAAGGCAACTCTGCTCTTACAGCCTCAGTAGTTTGAAACCATGGCTTTTAGGCATGCTAGCCACACAGCTGTGCCATGGGTTTAGAGATGTCTGCTTCCCACCACAATGTTAATTGAGATACAGTATCTTGTCTCTATGCTACTCTATGGTTTCAAAAGAATTGTTAAGTATAGGTAAACTAGTGATTAATGACAAATCTTCATTTTTATCAAACACATGGCCTCAATCATGCTAAGCAAGTATGTTTCCACTTAAGTACACCAACAATGCATGATTATTACATTGAGATGACTTCATCAATACTGTATGGCCTGTACAAAAGTTATCTACCAGACTGACCAAATATGATTATTTGAGACACGTACAGAAAATCCAAACAATGTTGAATGTCTTAAGGTTCTTGGCAGGATAAGGCATCACACACCTTAAATTCCAGAACTTTGGAGTTCAAGGCTAGCCTGGTCTACATAGCAAGTTCCAGGGCTTCAAAGAGTACATAGTGGAACATGGTTTAAAACAAAATCTTAAGTTTTTCATGGCAATAGTTACCAACCTTTTCATTGCTACATGAAATTATCATTTACGATGTCTACACTGGATATCATTTACGATATCATTTACAATGCACAATGGAGTTACAAAAGAAAAATTCACACAAAAAATCCCAACTTTCTTAGTGAATTTATGATTTCTTTTGGTGGGTGACCCAGCATGATCTGTTGCCTTTCTTCTGTCTATCCCAGCATGCTACTAATATCTCTCTGGCTGTACTTGGTCAAAGTTTTTTTCCACCCTTAGGATGTTATTTTTCACCTTAGTGTTATAAGCAGACAGATTAGTTCACTTAGAAATAGCTTGGAGAGTGTGTGGCTACATTAAACTCTCGATATTTGGTAGATAGGCTTTGATCATACATTTGGTGCAAGGAAATGAACACAGATGTGGATTCACTCTTGAAACTGACCAATGTTAGCACATTCTCTCACAGGACTTCTGAAGGATAGCAGCCCTGTTTGCCACAAAAATTTTGTATGACACAACTTTTCCATATTCACATCACCACTAAAGCATCCCTTGAAGAAGTGGAGAAAATTTGGTAATTCACACCTGTTCCACATTTTCAAAGAAATTTAAAGATACAGATTGGAATCATTTACAAACAGGATTCCAAGTCCCTGATTCCTGGGATTTAAAGAGAGGGGGCTTCTTATTGTGATGAAACAGAGTCCATGATCAAGTGTGAACAAGAAAAAGAATCCATCCCATCCAACTCCTTGACTCTGCAGAGGCAGAGCAATTTTACAGCAGCCCATTTATACCCAGGTGGAACATGGACCCTGTGCCAGTTTGATTAGAAAATGGCTTACAGGTAGAGCAAGCCCTTCTATTATGGGGAGAACTGCACTAATGAATCTTGGAAATGGAAGCGTCTAGCCATCCTTCTTCAGATCTGTAAGCCAATTATTATATTGGATCTTGACTTCCAATATTTCTGCAGGTTCTGAGGCAATGAAGCCCTGCCAAGCTACTGGCAGATACAAAGCCATTTCTCAGAATTGAATCTCCATTCCCCAGCTGCTTCCTTTTCTCACCCTTCCCTTACCCTACACCTCTTTTCCTTGCTCACCCCCTCCCCTACACCTCTTAATTTATACCTTATCTCCTCCTTCATTTGTGTTGGTTCTTCTTTCCTCCCTTCCCTCACTCTCCCTCCTTACTTCTTTATCATCCCCTTTCATTTCTTTTTCTTAAATATTATGCATCGTTGTTTCCTTTATCCCTTTCTTTCCCCTTCCTTCTCCCTCACTTCATTTAGTGCTTCCTTCTCCCCCCTTCTTCTCTCCTGCCCTGTCTGTATTCCTCGCAGCTTTATTGATTGCTCTGTCCTTTCTCATCTCCTTACTCACCTTCCCATTCTCCTTCCTCCTTTCTCTTTCATCCAGATCTCCTGCCTGTCTTTTGTGCTTTCTTCTTCCTGTCCTTCCTTATACCTTTCCTTTTCTCCCATCTCTCCTCTCACTTGCATGCCAAGAAAGCTCACTGTATGTTGCAGAGGTGAAGGGAAGGAAGTCCAGTTTGGTGATGCTCAACTCTTCACTTCCATGTACAAGTCCTCCCTGAGTCATTGACAGTCCAGTCCTGCTAGTTAGCTTTTGGGATTAAGCTCTGTGCTTCCTGAATTGTGGTATGTTAAATTCACATATAGTGATCTAGGTAAAAAAAAAAAAAAGCCTGGAGACTATAGACATTATAAGGACAGTTTGGAGCACCTGATGTCTGACTACCCGGGTTTAGAGCCACAGCTGAGTCTCTTGCTGGACACTAAGCAGCTGGTATGTACTTCTAGGACCAGATCAGAAAAATCAGGAAGGGAGTATGAATGATGGTATATCACAGAGTTTTTACTAGGTATATATGAGTTAATGTCTCAAAAGCTCTTTAATCAGTTCCTGGCCCTAAGCCATTATTATATAATGCTTGCTAAATAAAATAAATGCAATTAATGGATCCAGAGACTTGATTTGTCTCTCTAGCCAATTGTTTATTAACTGAGCAAGTGTGTGTGGTGCATGGTGTTCCTGATAGTATGGTAAGATGCAATTTCCAATTCAGGAAGCATTCACTCTCATAGCCAAGCAGGGAGCTTGTTCTTGGGACTGTGAAGTCAGCAGAGTTTGGAAAACAGGAGTTTGTGAAATGGAAACAGCATCCTACCCCAACCCTAGACACCCTCAGGATAGCCCCTATGAGGAGAAAATGGAACAACCCAGAGGTTGTGGTTGCTCACCCACACATGGGCTCAGCTCCTTCAGACAGATTCACTCCAGACACCTAGTATAATAATACCAGCATCAGAGGAAGTCCAGTAGCCATGGCCCTCAGAGCCTTCCCAGGGTACCCCCACACACCCTTATCACTGGGAAAAAGCATCCTCCTGTACAATCAGGAGACACCACAAGGTTCACTAAGGTATAAAACAACAGAGGCCAAGCATGAGTTTTCTCTAACTCTGGGCACAGCTGAACTGTGCTTGCTGGCAGTCGGAATGTAAGGTTTGTGTTTTGGGAAGAAGGAAAAGTTGGTGCTGCCCTCAGTAGCTGAGGGATGCAGTGATAGCATGTCTGTTTGATGGGTAAACCTGGTGCTGCCAAGGGACTGGAGCCTCTCTTTCTCCATTTCTGCATAGAAAGACCACAGCTGCAGGGATAGGGAATAAGAGAAACCAGACATACTGTGGCAAAAGGTGCCAAATTGTGTACAGAAGTGGGCAAGTTATGGGAGCAGAGGGAGGAAAGGCTGGACTTCTGATTTTGAAATGTAAGCATCACCCTACACTGTTCTTTCTCCGTTGAGTGGCACGATTTCAAGAAGTCACTTAAATCTCTTTGTGAAACAACATTGTAAAACAAGGGCACGCAAGTTAATCTACTAGTCAAACATGTTAAGACAGCCTATTAATAGTGACTATACAACAGAGCTATGAAGGGGCAGAAGCAATCCTAGGCTGGGGAGTGACCTGAGTGTCCTGTGCTCCTAACTCCTGAGATGTAGCAAGGGCTTCCTGCAGCTTCTTCTGCCATGAATTCTGGCCACACCCTGTAAATAGCAGTCCTGCCCCTAGACTGTATACAGGTGTTGTGTGGGGTTCTCCTGTTTCCTCTTCTCTCTTGGCACTACACCCAGAATGGGACACAAAGCCCAGCTGACTCAGAGGCTGGAGCTCGCACCCGAGCCCCTTAATCTGGCTCTTTTTCCCTCCTAGAAGAAAGTTCCACATTATGTCCACGTATTGCAAAGACGCTTGACGAATCCCGAGCCCTTCAACCCCATTTCCCCATTTTTTTTTTTTTTTTTTTTTTTAAGCTGGCACTTTTCTGAGGCAGTTTGTGAATCCCAGGGCTGCAGTAGGACGTGGAAGCTGCCGTTTGAATCCCTGCATCGCCATCTGCTGGTCAATTCCACTTAGTACCGGTGATCCTTAGTCACCTGTGCTTGACCCCAACTACAAAGTCCAGAGGTTTAGATCATCTGCTCAGGAGGACAAGCATTCTGCAGACCAGCTCCCCACCCTTCAAGCCGGCACCACTTATGCTCACAATCTACGACCACGTGCCATTTCTTCTCAACTGCGAGTTAGGGAAAGGGAACACTGTGAGTCACACTCCTTGGGATGGGTCTGTCTTCATCTCTGCTTCTCCATGTGACCCCCACTTGTTCTGCACCTTCCCCCAAGTTGGCCTATTTCCTTGTCTACAAATGAAGAAGCAGAAGAGGTGATTTCTAAGTGCATTTTCAATTCTGGCTTTCCATGAACTGGAAGACCCCCTCTCTCGCAGGAGCCCATGCAAATGCCAGTCTGCCTGGAGACCAGTGTGAACTGCAAGAAACAGTCATGATATTTCCCTAGAACAGGCCTCATAGAAAGGCCATCAAAGAGTGCTATGGGGTTAGTGACTGGGAAAGTCTACTAATATTCACGTGGCGGGGATGAGCAACCAAGCTGTAAGTTCTGTGCACAGCAGACACAGAAGCAGCAGAGTATCCACCCAATGTCAACCAATCCCCTGCATACCAGCATGTGCCAGATGAGCAAGAATCTCCCAACATCTGCAGGAAGTTTTGCAGGAGGGCCTATAATTACTGCCTATTATTAAAAAGTGAGTGAGAGAGAAGCTACGGATTATAAATTCATGGTAGATTATGTTTTAATGTTCCCAAACAGAATAATAATTGCTAAAACTGCTTTGGGTATCAAGCTTCATTGCACTGAACTGCACTCCAAGAATTACTATTATTATTATTTTAAAATCACTTATGGTACTAGGATGGCATGGTGTTACTATGGTAGCCTCTGTCAAACCACTGTGTCCCACATGCATTGATGACCAGGGCAGGACATGAGTGCCAACACTGTAAATTAAGGTACGATTTGGAAGTGCTTCATTAATATTTATTAAATGATGATTAGATGCTCTTGCAATCTTTAATAAGATATTATAAAGCATGTCATTAAAATGCATTAACAGCCCATTCTTAGTGAGCCACTCCATAGCCTGCTGTTAGGAGATGCTCAGTTTTATGATTTTCTTCTATACCTTTCCTAACATATGATCATGAAGATAGAGAAATATAAGTGGCTATCTGATCACAATGCTCCCCCAGTAGGGTGGTAAATAGTTCCCTGTATAGAAGTCAGACTCAAGGCTCTTCCACACTTGCAATTTGGTTTCCAGAATCTCCAACTTTGATCCTGCTGAAGGATCTGCAGGGTGAATATGATAAAAATGCACTGTGTGAAATTCTCAAAGAGTGAGCAAAATAGTATTTAGAATAAAGAACAACCATTTCTCCACTAACTTCTATATAGTTTTTCACTTCCAGTAAAAACTATATAGTGGAAGTTGGTTTTCTTCCATCCACTATATAGGTCCCAGGACCTATTATGCTGAACCATTATGCTTGGTAACAAGCATCTTTACCTCTGAGCGATCTCCTCATCCCAAAGGAGCATTAAGCATACAACCAAGGCTTTCTTGTCTCACTTTATCTATTTCTCTGTGTTTTTCCCCTGCTTTCTTTTGCTAGATATGAGAGTCAGAATGTTCCAGGTATAATCTCACTCCCCAAAATATAACTTTTTTTTAAATAGGAGCTTCACAGGAGTAATAACAAGCAAGAATTGATCATTGCACCATGGAAGATCTGGGCTACAAAGAAATGGAAGCCCATTTCAATCTGACCTCCCTGGGCCGAGGAAAGGAGAGGTGGTGGGAAGAAATGGGGAGAAAAAAGATGATGATAGAAACACTAGGGTTTGAACCCATCAGTAGCACCTCTAGGAAAATGGCCTTGGACAATTTATCTCATCTCTCTACGTTCTTTTGGCTCATCTTCTGTAGAGCAGACAAGATTGTCATCCTTGGGGAACTAGAAACTGCCAAAGGAAAAGCTCCTGATGAATGACTGGAACACAGCAAATAAAGTGCCTCTGTTATTTTATCTCTTTATTATATCATTTATAGGCATTGAGGTAAATATAATGTTTGGCTCTTAATTCCATCTGTTCAAACAATCATAAGACCATTGCCTTCCAGTAGAAAGTATCAGATTAAGCCACAGGGTTGTATAAGGTTTCAGCTCCTACAAAGATCACATCTGACATCCTGACACCTGTCTGCACTGCCCTCAGTCTGCTTGAGTCTTCACAGGGTAATCCATGGATATTCTAAGAGACTCAGCTTGTCTAAAGTTTAGTCACTTGCTGGAGTTACTGAAGACTGGGGACAAGTCAGCTTGGAGCTACTGTTGTCCTTTGACTCCCTGTTGAATATGGGTAGAGTCCAGTACTCTCTTCCCACCTCTTTCATGTGGCTTCAACAGCAGAAGAAGAACCTCAGATCCCAGTGGCCTCCAGCATCTCTGAAACAAGGAGTCTCCCTCCTGAATTCTCTACAACCACACAGAGGTGTTCTGCTTATGTCATAGAGGCTGCCCTCCATGCTTCTGCATGACAGAGCCAGCCCATGGGCAACACATATCCAAGCTTGTGTTCTTTCAAAGGCTCTGGGTTGAAATCCTCCCTTTGCCTCCTGGTAGCTATGAGGCGTAGACTAGGATAACTTCTTCCAAACCCCATGCTGTTCTCACTTAAAAGAAATATGGGTAAGAGATAGTATCTTGATGTTATAATGATAGTAAGGGTCTTAGTCATTGTTCTATTGCTATGAAGATATACCATGGCCAAACTAATTCATAAAAGAAAGCCTCTAGCAGAGGGATTGCTTCAACTTTCAGAGGTTTAGTTCATTATTATCATGGCAGACACATGGCACTGGAGCAGTAGCCCAGAGCTAAATCCTGATTTGCAAGCAGAGAGAAATCCTAAACCTGGCATGGGATTTTGAAACCCCAAAGCCCATCTCTAGTGACATGCTTCCTCCAACAAGGGTACATTCCCAAATTATTTTAATCTATCAAAGAATTCCATTCCCTGATGACTAAGCATTCAAATGTATGAGCTTATGGAAGCCATTCTTATTCAAGTGAACCACAGCATATACTTTAAATTAACAATTTCACAACCTCCATAAATCATGTTACAAATTCACATATACCATCCCATTATTTTATCACATTGGAAGCTGAGTTATACGTAAGTACCTGAAACTTTTAAGTTAGCTTTTAATGAGCTGTTAATATGTTAATTATTTTTATCAATCCTATACTATTTGGTCAAGGCCATCTATTTGTGTCAGAAACCAGTGTTGATCACATGTCTCCAACCACAGGAGAACAAACTAACAGGTGCATCTGGATATCTGATACTATAGAAGGTAGTCAACCTTTTCTTTGGTTTGACTTTGGAATCAGTATGCTTTAAATCAAGAAGGGAGGATGAACATATTCAAGGAGTAGGGATGAGTACTGGAAAAATGAGAGCACCTGAGTATTAGCATTTATTCAATTTTTAGAGCAGCATATCTCTGCTGCCAAATGGTGGGTGGCATCCAAAACATAGATGGGCTCTTGGGGACCCAAGTACTCAGAGCAGTAGACTGGCAAGGTATACTAGGATTGTCTTAGCCAATGACACCGGAACATATACATTGAGGCCAAAGCAAGATAACCCAGGTAGTCTTTAAGAGCTATAAAACTAGGGCTGGAGGGATAGCTCAGCTGTTAAAGGCTAGGCTCAAAACCAAAACTATGAGTTTTGTAACAAAAGCAATTCATGTTGGGAAAGAAGAGAAATTTCAGTGGAAACTATGTGAGGTGAAAACAGTCCCTCTCCCCACCATCCTTGCATTTATTCACTTATTCAGCATTCATGAAGTCCTCAGTGAGGTTCACACTGCCAATTAGTAATGGTGAAAGTGGGCTTGCAGTTCTGAGCAAGAAAATGGTCCCTATCCTCTTCCATGTCCTTTTGAAATGGGATATGGGTAGAGTCCCATTTCATTCATTTAGATTTCTGTTTGCTTACTCTTCATCTTGACCACCTTATCTTTCATGTGACTGTATAAAACAGAATTGTCCAAGGTTTTCTTTTACTTTATTTCTTTTTTGTATGCTTCTTATTTTGAAACAATTTTAGAAGTATAGAATAGAGGACAAGGTAGCACAGGATGTCCCCTTTGTCCCACCATTGCCCTGAAAGTGGATTATTTGTGGGAAATAATCTCCTGTATAGATGAAGCTACTGCAACAAGATGTAGAAGGCCCATCTACCTGGCTTAGAAGTTGCCCTGGGGGCTTCTGGGAAGAAGAAACTTTTTTTTGTCTTAGAAGACTAGGGTGGAGGAAAGGGGGGGCTGTTCAGGGTGAGAGAACAAGATGTTGAAGGTGGGACATGAGAAAGAACACAGCACACCTCCAGGAGATGAGTGAACATCAGTGGGCCACTAAAGCTTGGCCTGGAAGGTTACATGGAAGGTGGCAGCTGGAAAGACTTAACATGTAGGCTCAGGAGTAATGACAAGTTGGGGCTATGCTGAGTGGCAACAGTGTTTGAGTCTGGATATCACTCCCTTACTATATAGGTAGCACATCACACCACCACAACACACAGTTTGTTTTCAGCCAGTCATACCTTCCATGGTAATGAGTTAACCTTTGGCTCTTGTCATGTCATCCTGACTATAATCAAATGGCCTGCTCAACAGAGACCACAGAGGACCATGAGCTCAGGGGAAACATATTACTTTGCTTTACTTGTGGTTGGGGATGATGAAACACGAACCACAATACTCAACAAACCCATGTGGAGTTTATTGGAGGGACAGGTGTTGGCTAACCAGGAACAGAGATAGAAGAGGGGAAGGGGTGGGGGATGAAGGGAAGTAGGGAGAAATAGGAAGGAGAAGGAGTGAACAGGCAAAGATGCTCACTTATAAGGGGAAGCTTGCACATGCGTACAGAGTTCTTATGTGGCCACATAACACATGACATAGACATGGCGGAGGCACACAACACCAGGCTCTTTGAGCTGTCTAAGTATCTGTCTGAATGTCAGTGTGCAGACCCTGTCAATTGTCAGAGGACAGGGTCAACATAATACCAGGGTACCAACACAACACACAAGGGTTATTTTGAGAATCTAACAAGATCTTCTAAACCTCTCAGGACAAAGAGATGATAGCAGGAGTCTGAGTTCCTCTCCTAAACCTTCATTGCTCCCTTCCTTTCCCCTCACACTTGTCCCAGTACACTCTTTGCCTCTCTATGCTAGCTCTCTTGTTATCTTTATCTCTTTCCCTCCCTCACACCATTCCTTATACTACTTTCCCCTACATCTGCCCATCTCCAGATGCCTCCTGTTTTCATACAGTCCAGAAAACACAGCTGTAAGCTCCTACTACAAAGAAAACCATTTTATTCAAGAACTCTGATCTACTTTCATCCCAAACACCAACATTTCCCAGCATACCTGGCTTTCTTTAGGTATTTCCTCAAGCAGCCAATATAATAACTCAATGAGGTATTTGCAACAAGTTTTATTATATTCTAGGTTTTTTTGGTCAGTATTAAAAGAAAAACTATAAGAAGAAAGAAGAGCTTGAGTGATGGCTCAGTGATTATGTGTGCTTGCTGCTTTAGCAGAGGACCAATGCAACATCTATATCATGCAGCTCACAACTACCAGAAACCCCAGCTCCAGGGAATCCAGTGTCCTTTTCTGGTCTCTACAGCACTGCATTCACTTGCACATACATACACACACACACACACACACACACACACACACCTGTAAAAAAGAAAAGTAGACAGGAAAACTAGGGATGTTGTAACAATCCTTTTAGACAGAATGGTACCAGGCAGATGGAGGAATAACAGGATATTCTACAATGAAAGAATGAGGGTTTTTTCTCGAGGTGAACATCCTGGTCCCTTGCCAGTTTGCACACACCTGTAAAGGCCTGCCAAGAAAGAGGCAAGCCTTCCCAGCCCTAATGATGGTGGTTGTTAGCTCATAAACATCCACACCTCCAATGTGGGACAATGTAGGACAGCACAATTGATCACATGCTCACATCCATGGTGAATCATGGGAATGAGCTGAAGCAAGCTTTCCAACTCAGGCTTCCTATAGAAAATAAAGATTCTACTTGGAATGTTAGGAAGCCCAGGAATAGGGAATCAGGAAGAAATAAAAGCCATTTAGAGAGGCCTTCCCTCTTCTTTGTCTTTTCTAAAATATGAATACCAGGGCCCTGCATATACTAGGCAAGAGCTCTAACACACAGTTTCAGCCAAATCCTCAGCCTTCCTTGTCATTTATATTTGAGACAGAGTCTCATGAAATTATCCTGAGTGTCCTTGAACTCCTTCTGATGCTATGACTGGCCTTGCATGTGCAATCTTCCTACTTCATCTTTCTGAGAATCTACAACTAACACTCTGTGTTACCGGGCCCAGATTTGCCCTCTTATGAGTTAGTCTTAGGAAGAAACAAAAACAAACAAACAAACAGATCATCAAAACATGCTGGAGAAAATCCAGGAAGGGTTGGAGACTAATTTCCAGGTGGGATTTATTTCACAAGACCTAGGTATTCCAATAAATAAGCCAGCTTCAGCCCCATGCAGGAAGGCTCTAAGAATGTGTGCAGGACCTGCTTTTAAATGTAAGGAAAGGCCTCCAGCATGGCTCTCTCTACCATCTCCTCCCCTGCATGTAGACTGCACCTGGAGGGGAAGGGTGCACATCTCATTCCTATCTCACAGGCAGCTGGCAAGCATCCAGTCTCACTTAATTTGTTTCATTCTCTCCTTGCCAAGTCACCAAGAGTCCGGTTCAAAATAAATAAACACTAGGGGCATTTCAAAAAACCAAAAGCATATGAAATTGGTTGGGAAAAGTGGTAGGGAAAACAGGAGAGGGATTGGAAGGGAGAGAACTAAAAGGGTGGATTTTATCCTATATGTGTATGAAATTAACAGACAATGGAAAGTAAATAAAGAAAGGAAAAGGTACAAGGAAAAGATGATGTTCCTTTCCCAGGGGGCTGTAATTCCTTGGTATTTGTTTAGAAGTAAGCCTGTCACAGGGCCGTGAAAAGGTGAAGGGCAAAGCTATTGAGCATCTAGAGAAGGAAAAGCTTCCCTGCCAAGGTCAAGAATATATCAGCCATGGAACAGAGCAACGCTCATTTCCACCCGAGGCCACAGTGTACCTTGACCCAAGTCTCATGAAAACAACAATTTGCAGTCCTCTATAAAACACTTCTTTCTCTTCCTGTTTCATTGCTTCTCCAAACCCAGACTCCTGACTTAGCACTCCGGCTGTATTTTACAAGCATGTGTACCCATGTGAGTGTGTGCCTTGCATTCTAAGGTTTGCAGCCTGAGATTTATCACATTCTCTGATGGCGTTTTATCGTTATTAGAGGGCTATAAATTTCAGCTCCGTTAGCATCACATTTAAATATGTACCCTCCAAGATAGAAAGGTGCTGGCTCTATAGTCCACTATAAATCCCCATTATTCGCCAGCACTCCGTACTCGGGCCTTGGTAGAGCCTAGCCCAAGCTGCTCATTTTGTTTAGATAGTCCCTCTTCCCAGAAGGGAAACTTGGCGGGCAATTGATGCAGATACGATTTGCTGCCCAAGACTCCTGTTCAGACCTTGGCAGCTGTTTTTCTTTTTTCTTTAGAGAGAACAGGGTTGCCACCATCTGTCTTCTGAAAAATGAGTTGTGCTCACAGTCACATGGAACAGCAGGGGGTATGGGACATGACACAACACTGACACAGGAAACAGAAGGATGGTGCCAATGTCAAATCGAAGTAGGGTCAAGTCTACTAGGAAAGGACATTATAGATGGAGTATTTACCACCCAAGGAAAACAGTACAGGGAGCACAAACCCAGTCTCAAATCTTCTAAAGCCAGGGACAGCTAGTAACAGTGAATAATCTGACTCACTAGATGTGTAATCCATTGAAATCACTGTTTACTGAATCTTAGAGCTCTCCAAGGCGGTAGATACTTAGACCTGAGCATCATGGGGGAACACATGCTTCAAGCCCAGCATGTCTACTTTCTTATTTCTTCCTACCACTTGACCTCCTTGTCTTTTACTAAATCAAGAGAGCCTATACAGAGAGAAGGAGTCCAGAAGAGCACTTACCATCAGGCACCAAGGTATGCTTAATCGATTCTAGCAATACCTGTTATCAAAGAATGTAACTGACCTCACATTACCAATGTAAAGCATGAGTCCACTTTCAAATGCATTTTACACATTTTAAGTCTAGAGTTCATTTTGTTTCAGAATCTTATATTCACTTTCTAGAACTCATCTACATAGACATCTCCATATCCTCACACCACATGAACCCCAATTATCAATGTCTTATTATAGTATAAGGTCACTGCTTACATGTACCATATGCTGACAATGGCTCATGAGAGTGAGCCAAATTTTTCTCTGCAGCATACTCAGGGATCCAGATTTTTGGAGACTGGACTATCTCAACAAAATAATTCTGGGGACATGATAAGGATGACACTAAGTGTATATCATTCTCTCATGCTTCAGAGTCTCTCTCAGAAGTGACATCCATCACCACTCCCATAATCCACTGGCTAGAACTCAGGTCTACTCTATTAGACCCTACCATGCACCCAGAACCACGACTCCAGAATTCTATAGGTTGCCATTGTTGAGCTGACAGCTTGTTGCTTGGGGACAGCTACATGTTGACTACAGATCAAGATATCCTGTTCCCAAAAGACCCACAGAATGTCACAGCCAACAATGACTGAGCAGTTCATGGCTACTCTCCCTATACACAGTCTTCTTCATTTTCAAAAATCCCCTTTAAAAGTTCAAGCTAAGTGTTTCATGACATTGCTCATCCTTAAAGAACCTCTGGTTGGCATAGCTCTGGTGATGTTTCATCTTTTACTCCCTAATCTAAGTTACAACATCTCCGTCTCCCTCTCCTTCTGCTGTTCAATAAGTTTCTGTTGCTTTTGCAGCTACCCATTGTCTGTATGTTTCATTCATCAGACTGGAGAGATAAGAACCTGTTACTGGCTTCCAGAATTGGGATCTCTGGTGACCCATTGATTTTCTGGCACCTTTGCATCAATGCCCAACTTTTCTGAGTCTACTTATCAAACTCTGTCTCAGTCAGGGAAATCACCTGAACCTTAGAACTGTGACAGAAGACAAGAACTTGTGCCCCTCATGACCATAGGAAAATAAGCCCTGATGTTTTCTATTTCACCAATTACTGGGAAGATGAGGCATAAATTAGATATTTCCCATTCATACAGATTTTATGTTTTCTCTGAACTATGGTGTTTTCTTCTCTAGACATGATTGAAGCCAAGGAAATTTGGTAACATATAATTCCTCCCAATAGAATTGTACTTCTGTCTTCTTAAATAAAGTGAAAGTATAAATGTTAGTAACTGGAGATTGAATAGAAGAGAAAGGAATTCCATACAAAAAAAATTTTCATTTGTCATGTTCACAAATCATCAAAGAAAGTTTCAAATAGGAATGTTCTTTCTTTTTTAAAAAACAGTATACCTAATAAGAGGAGATGAATCACAAATTAGAGGCTCTTCAGTTAGCCAGAAATTCAGAATAATGTAAACAACCTTTTTAACTAAAGTGTCCAGACAAATAAGCTTATGTTTGATATAGAAAAATTATATGTCTGAAAATTCTTCATCAAAACTACCTCCCATTAAGGCCTCCCATGTCAAGAGATTGGAATCATGCAAGTTCCCAACAGAATTCAGTTCTCTTTGCTTATTACAGATCTATGAAGTAGTTCTGATGCCAAGGTGGGGCTGGAAAACCACTTACCATCTCCATTGCACAGTGGCTCTAAAATTATTCCAGCTATGGTAGAAGATCCTGTCTTTCAGTCCCAGATCTTTACTGCATACACAGTGCTTGTAGCCTCATCTATAATCACACAGTGTGTATAGCATCATCTCATCTGTATAAGGAGTTCTTGATATAAAATACCAGATCATTAGTTCATGCACAGTCCTTGTACCTATGTACAAGGTACAGACAATATTCTATCATAATGATAGGATATTGTCATTAAAAAAAACCACCCACTTAATATGAGTGAGGAGAGAAAGAAACATCACTCACACTTGAGTCTATTATTGACTATAAGTTCTGTGTAGTTTGTTGAAGACATAAAAAATGGTAAACAAGATTTGTATTTCTATGAAGTATGGAACCTAGAGAGCACTATATCCCATAGTGTGGTACCCAGTCTGCCCCAACACAAAGCTTGTATCTCTAAAGATGAAAAAACATATATACTCTTTAATATTTCCAAGGACTGGTCCAATAGAAACTTCACTTTGTATATTATTCTATATAGGTCCTTGTTCCTCAGCCAACTTCATGGTCCTAGTGAGTTCTTCTCTCCATATATAGCCTCCATAATTTGGTTCCTGCATCCACAAAACTGCATGCCTCTCCCAAGGCTTTTACTATACTGACCTGAGTATTTTACTTGCTTGGTTTCCAGTTTCCTGATACCTCTTTTTATT
The DNA here is from genome assembly GCF_943737965.1 of Phodopus roborovskii. Lineage (NCBI taxonomy): Eukaryota > Metazoa > Chordata > Mammalia > Rodentia > Cricetidae > Phodopus > Phodopus roborovskii. The sequence continues at coordinate 53,200,233 of NW_026126407.1, read as the reverse complement.
TTGGAGAGAGCCCCCATGTAAGAAATATAAAGGATTAGGCTAGGATCATCCTTTTACTCTCAGATCAGAAGCTATGTTAGAAAAAGATCACACTGAGGTTTCTTGACCTCAACACTGCCAACATTATGGGCCAGTAAATCCCTTGCCTTTGGTGCTACCCTTTGCCCTGGGAATGATGAGTGTTACCCCTTGACTACCATCCAGTGCTATTTTCATCTTTCTTCCAGCTGTATCAGGCAATTTTGCATGGCTTCTAGAAAAACAAGTGGGCAAATTTACTTCCTGCAGAAACAGCATGGCTCTTATTTGCTGTGTATATATATGATAAGCAACAAGTTCTCAACAACCTTAACTGGCTTAATTTTCTTAGAAGCCCTGTGTGAATTAGAAGTAATTTTATCTTATTTTTTGATAAAAGAACTGAAGCTTCCATAAAGAAGTGACTTGTTCTCAGTCATAAAAACAATGGGTATCAGGTCTGGGTGCCCAAAGCCTACAACCTACTCTGTATTCTGCACATTTCACAATGTCAAATCTCTTACTTTCAGGTAATCTAGGTGTAAATGTGAAAACTGAATTAGAAATTACCTGTAAAGCATAGTTGGTGTCTCTAGTCCCTGGGAAGTTATACATTCTCATGCACTATCTCCTGAAGACTTTGAATATCTACTTATAGCAGCCTATCAGTTGCTATGGACTGAAGAGTACACCCCGTTTCCCAAATTGTGTCAATTATCTAAACTCCAAGGTCCAACTGGAAGCAATTCAAAAGAGTACTTTAAGGTAGACAGTTATTTTCATGAGAAGAGGAAGGAGAGATTTCTCACTCTCCCTTGGTGTATATGTGCACAAAAACCACACACACCAAATAAAGACCATCTGATGACTCCCCAAGAAGTAATCCAACTCTGGGCCATCAACAAAGAAACAATCTGGAAAGCCCAGATTTTCAAGCCTCTTGATTTGTGAGGAAATAGATGTTGTCTCTTTAAGTCACATATTTAAGTATTTTGTTTTTATAGATCAAGAAGACATCATTTTATTTAGATTGGTAAGTGCTGAGTGCCTCCCTCTGCCTACAAGGTACAGGTTTCTAAGGATCACAAAGTCATAGTGCTGGGGTTGTCACTGTTCTCCTGATCTGAGATCACATGGGTGGGTGCCCAGAAATCAATGTTCTCATCTCCTTACAGATGGACTATCTTCTCCAATAGGCAGATGGGACTGCTCAAATCAGAAGAGTGAAGGTCATTTGTCTTTTGACATGCCCACGTGTGGCCCCAGATATTATGGGGGACAGAGAAGAATCTATGAAAGTGAAAGGGAGAGGGTTTAACAGATCTCACTGTCAACCCCTTGTCCACTAATATTGATGTGACCTCATCCACAACTACTAAGATTGTGACACTTAGGACACACAGTTTTGGAAGAGTAAAACAAGGAAATGGAGAAGTATTAATAAAGAATGTTTATCTTATGTTCTTCCCCAAACTGTATGTATTGAAAGTTTAGACTCTAGTACAATGGGTTTGAGATGGAGAACCCTTTAATAACTGTGTAAAGTGGAGGGTGGATGGACCCTTGAGGACACTGCCATCAGAAGGGATTAACATAGTCACTACAGGGCTCCAGTAAACTCCCAGGATCTATCCCCACAAAGAGTGATAGTGATGCCAAATTCCCTCTTAGGACTAATATCTTCCCTTCCGACACTGGCCCCCACCATGTTGTCACTACAATACTGTGAAGGAGCCAGAAGGCTCTCACCCATGAGATAATGTGAATCTAAATTTTATCCTCTAAAGCTTCAAGCCTACCACCAAGTTTCCTTTCTTTATAAAATTCCCAGTTGTGGGAGTTTTGTTACAACAACATAGAACAGAGAAAAAGCGATCTAGATTTTGGCCTGGATGAATTCTTAGTCTGCTTTTAATTGGCAAGTTCAAATGACTAGAACCTGCGTTCTGGAGTTCTGAGTGAATGGGTGGTTTGAGCTAGAATCCCTGACTCAGATCATCTGGCCCAGATCTACATCACCTCTGGGGCAATTTAAAGAAAGATATGACCAAAGATGAATGAAATGGAGCCAACTTAACCTGTTTAACAAGAGAATGTGTCCTTTTGTAGCAATTTCCTTCACATAGAAAAATCACATCCTGGATGGAGTGTGGAGGCTGCGGCAAGACTCCAGAAGTAAATGAACTGCAAACCTGGGGAAACTGAGGCTGAAATGACTCACCATGCCCATTCCCCACTGCCAGGGTCATGACCACAGTAAAGAACTGCTGGGGAGGACACTAGCTAACTCCATCTGCACACAAACTGTGCAAGAAGGTCTTTCGGCTCAGCTTTTCCTCAGCAAAGTGAGAATCATAAGAGAATTGCAGCTCTGTAGAATGGTAAAAGAACTAGTATAGGTTACTTGCTTAAATGTTCCTGGAACTAGGCCTGACACAGAGCAACAGCTCTATGAAAGACTGTTTTAAAATGAATCTAGATAATGCAGGATCTCAATTTTTTTTTTTTTTGAGACAGTCTCATGTAACCCAGGCTGGCCTTGAACTCCTGATCTTCCCACCATGGTCCCTGGGGAACTGGATTGCAGGAGTCTAGCTGGGTGTTAGCTTTTCACCTTCACAATATCCTTACATGTCTCTCTACTTTCTTCAACTCCCATCCCTCAGGAAAAGAGAATTTGCTTTAATCTAAAAAGCAAGGCCATAATAAATTACTTTGAATTAAAAATAAACAAATCAAAATAGAGACATATAGGAAGCTAGGTGCTTTCTTTCCCTGCCCAATGTCCTCTTTCAGTTCTCACTGAGGAGAGGATGCTATGGGCCTCTTTTGTCAAGAATGGTGATACAAAAGTCTGGGGAGATATCTGTGAGTCAAGGGCTTCCTGTATAATAAGCATGAGGATCTGAGTTCAGTACCTAAGACTCACTGGAGAAACTGGGAATGGCCATCTAATCTTATCACCCTAGTGCTGAGGAGGGAGAGATACACAGATCCGTCAGGCTCATCAAGCATCCTAGCCTAGCTGGTAAACCCTTGATCCCAGAAAGAGATGCTGTTTCATATAAAAAGGTAGAAAGCTACTGAAGAATGCACCTGAGGTTGACCTCTGACCACCATTCAGAGACACACAAGTGCACACACTAAAAAACAAACTTTGTTTATCCACTCTTCACTTGAGGGGCATATAGGTTGTTTCCAAGACCTGGCTATTACAAATAATGTTGCTATGAACATATTTGAGCAAATGTCCTTGTGGTGTGAATATGCCTACTTTGGGAATATACACAAAATGATATTTCAGGATCTTGAAGTAGATTGATGGTATATTTACACAATGGAGCACTACTCAGTGGTAAGTAACAGGGGCATCCTAAAATTCGCAGGCAACTGGAAACAACTAGGGAAAAACCATCCTGAGTGAGGTAACCCAAAAAACGAACAACAAATATAGTATGAACTCACTTATAACTGGATACCACACATAAAGCAAAAGATACTCAGTCTATAATCCACAACCCCAGAGAAGCTAGAACTCTCTTCTAGAAACAGATGGAAGAAGATGAAGACATCCACAACTCACCAATGGGCCAAGCTCCTGGAGTACAATCAAAATGAGGGAGGAGTGATAATATGAACAAAGGAGTCAAGACCATGATGAGGAAAACCACAGAATCAGCTGACCTGAGCTAGTGAGAGAACACTGACTCAGGTCTGAAAAATGGGGAAGCTGCATATGACTGAACTAGAATCTCTTAATGTAGGTGACAATGATGTGACTGGAACAATATATGAGGCCATTGACAGTGGGTCCAAGATATCATACTAACTGACTTAGTGGAGCACATTCTGTATGGAGAGATACCTTGCTCTGCCTAGACACAAGGCTGTGGGGATGGAGAGGTGTCTTGGTCCTGCCTCAATGAGAAGATGGAACAGACTTAGTAGACTTCCTAGGGGAAGTCTCTTAGAGGAGTAGATGGGAGGAGGGGGAGGAGTAGGAAGAGGGAAAGGAGGGGGACCTGGAATTGTAATATAAAAAAAATAAACAAAAAGAAAATAAATAAACTTTGGAAGGGTAAAGGATTCAAGTGTGTACATAGTTTTTGTCTTCACTGACCCATTGGGCTTCCAGTGACTATGCTGTGGGAATATGGAAGGAGACAAACACTTCCTAGGTGGGATCTCAGTCACTAATATACTGAACAGTCACCATACCTTGCTAGTTCTAGTGAGTGTCCTAGGATGAAGGTTCACATAGGGCATCTTCCTGAAGGTTTGATGCTCACAGTACACATTCCTTCTTTTCTAAACACCAGCTCTCTTGTCCCTAGAGAACCTTGCGTAGTGATAGGTCAGTCATGGCTTTGAGCTACAGAACTTAATTATGATATATGTGTGTAAGGGATCTGTGTCTTATTCTTTACTTATTAAGCTTTATCCTCTTGGAATGATTATGTGCTTTTGAGCAAAGAATAGAGTTGATGCCTTTAGGCAAACTGTTACAGAAGTTAACTAAATTTTAATCCTCCCAGGGCCTCTTAATTCATGCCCCTCCCCCTCTCTCCCTCCTTCCTTCTCTCCTTTTCCCCCTTAAGAGTTCTTTGAGTTTGTATCAAGTCTAATTGATTTTCACAGGGGAACCTCACCTCCCAATATAGCATGGGACCCTTTTCCCTAGCAGCCAATGGCAAGAACCATTTATAAATTGTTAAACATGTTCACAGTTAAACGACACAAAAATAGCCTAGGAATATTTTAATATTCATAGTTTGCTTTGATTAAAATACAAACTTTTTCCCATTAGCTGTTGGATTATTTTTCATAACACAGGCAGGTTACAGAGCAGAGTGCTACTTAATTTAGTGTTTAATCAGGAAAACTACTATGGCATCAGGCTGATTATGTTGGCCCAACTGCTGCCTGCTCAATTTTTCCCCATAATTGCAGGATATTCTTTATGGTGACAACTGCCCAGACGGTAGAATTCCAATATGCTATACATCAGCTTCTTCATTATCGGATTAGCTGGATGTGGCAACGTCGGGCGGACTTTCATCCCCACCATTGATCGCATCGTTCCTTTCTATTTCACAATTAATGTGAGCCTGCTGGATTGATCATTCTTCTCTTGTGCTCAGCTCAGAGTCAATAGGCTCTTAGGACCATGTGTTAGTGATCTGCAGGGTTTCTCAAAAGGCCTGTGGGATTTTTGCTAGGGCAAAAATTTTCTCATTTTGAGACGTTTCTTATCTTATCAGGTGTCTGGAGGAATGTCTTCACATGACACATATACAATTAAAAAAATAATAATTGAACTAAGGAAGTGGATCAGCAATTAAAGATGCTTATGACCTAACCTGACAGCTTTGGCTTCATCCTAGAGGCACAGGTGGTTGAAGGAAATGTTCCTATGGAAAGTTGTCCTCTGACAAGCACACATGCCATGCTAGGCATATACCTGCACACACACACACACACACTCAAATACATGCAATAATACAATAAATAAAAATGTTTTAAAAGAATCAAGGAAGCAAAAAGATGTGGCATTCCACCGGTATGGCTGCCTATCCAGCACTTCCTGTGCTGAATTTTACTTTGACAGTTTTATGAAGGACATTCAAGACCCACCAAAGCCAACTGAACCAAAGTAACATTCTCAAGGAAAACATGGTAGAGACAGAGTTTGTAACAATTCTATGCATCAGGTCACAGATAGAGAATTTCTTCAATAGCCTTTTGCATATTGCTTTATTTGTTTGGAGACAATATGTCATGTAGGGAATTCTGGCATTCAACTATATAGTAGACAGTGACCTTGTGCTTGTCATCCTCTTGTTGCCATCTTCTGCGTGCTGGGATTACAGGTCTGCACTACCGTATTTATGTGGGCCTGTGGATTAAACCCAGACAGCATCTACCAGCTGAGTCAGGCCCCCATAACTTACATCCAGGATTGCTGAAACCTGGGTGCACTTGCTATTAACTGAATATTGCTATGCTAACCTGCGGGAGAGATAACATCTGGTTCCATTGCATTTTACAGGCCTCTCTGGCTGTGGAAGCTTTCAGGATGCTTCAGCCAGTAAACTTGACAAGCCAGAGGGCTGAGATTAAAGTCCAGCTCTAGGGTTACTGAGGATAGGAGAGTGTGGTCAATAGAGGGCTTATTGAACAAGCTTGGTGACCTGAGTTCAATACCCAGCATCCATATGCCACATGCCTTCATCAAGCACTGGGGTGGTACAGACATGTAGATTCCTGGGGCTCACAGGTCAGCCAGCCTAGTGGAATTATCAAGCTTTAGATCAGTGAGAAACTCTGTCTTAAAAAACAATGTGGACTGTATCAGGGAAATGGCAACCAAGATTGACCTATGGCCTCCACATACACTAGGATATATGTGTATGTACATCTATGCACACATGTACACCTGCACATACATAAAACACATATGAAAAATAAATAAAATATAGCTCCAGTGTATGTAAAACCAAAGCAGTCTCTATGTTTGGAAAAGCATACATATTTGAAAGGGAAACAGATACATTTCGAGTATCTCTTCTCTTCCTGACCATCACACGGCCCCCAAGAGCCAGTGAATCTAACAATCAGTCCTCTCAAAACCACAAATGAAGCTTTGTGGGTTTTTTTTAGTAGGATCTGGAAGAATTTACCCTTGCCCATTCTTACCCCAAGCAGTTCTATTCATAAAGCTAATAGGCTGGATATGCACATTTCATAGATTATTTTCCCTAAGTGCATTAAGTGAATAACATTTTTCACACTTAGTAATTGTGAAGTTGGGTAAGATTACCAGTGTTTTGTTGATGCCAAAGTCCTTAACCCAGCCAATAAATGAAAAAAAAAATTATGGAAGTAGTTTTTCTTAGACTTACTCTAGATTTTAGTATATGCACAACAAACAAAAATTAAAGGTGTGGAATAAGTGAGCAGAGATTTAAATAAGTCAAACACCAGTGTCTGCCACACTCCACTCTTCCCTAAGCCCACTTCATGCCACTCTCCTTGCAGATTCAGTCTGTACTAATCCACCAACTGCCCTGACTTTATCACTGAGACTTCACACTAACAATTTCATAAATGCTTATATTTTAAGAGGTGTTATTTGTGCTGACTACAAACAATACACACTTATGATTCTCAGTTACATATGCTTTTCTATATCCAAGTGTTTCCTAACAAGAAGCATCTGTCCTCTCCAGCAAAGTTTCTTTCCCTTTATTCTTTAGAAGGACTGGTATGTTTTGTTGGGATGGTTAAGACATACAATACTAGGAACTGGAAAGATGAGAGAGCTTGCTGCCTTTGAAGAGAACCTGAGCTTGATTCCTAGAATCTGTGTTGGAGGCTCACAGATGCTTATAACTCCAGCACCAGAGGAAATGATGCCATTGTCTGACTTCTGTGGGTGCCTTCGCTCATATATACTCAGGCACAACAATCAATATGCATGGGCATAAATAAAAATAAAATAAATCTTTTTTAAAAAAAGAAGTACAATATTAAAATGGACATCAGAGTTGGAACTGGATTTCCTCTCCTGCGAGTTTGCATGACAATGCTCAACTTACAGTTACTTAAAAGATTGGCTCAGAGACCACTTCCTGCTCCTGTTAGAAGACAAGTTATCTGTGCTTAGAGAGTAGGACACTGTACCTCAGAGGAAAAGGGAACTGAGTAGCTTACCATTGCAAAACAATGAAGTTAGTGTTCAATTAAAGTCCACCCCAAGATTTATACTGATCATTAACCAAAAGTTGTCTTCTGTTCAGTATCAGGAAATTGAACAATACCCTGACATAAAGAAAGACCTTTTAAAAATTAAGCAATAATTATGAGATAGTTGCAAAACACACTCTATCATTTGCATCTTGAATTTCTTGGCCTTGTAATTTGCATACACATTAAACTCAGTGGGAAATTGGGAAGCAATTCAGAATTCAACAATTAAAAGATACACATTATAATTGTTAACATTAACTTAAAGTTGATTGCTGGTGCAATGTTCTTTGGAGCAAATGAACTTCCATCAGCACCCATTTCTCTCTTGGAAGTTCAACCTATTTCCAATGAAGGGTTCAACTTATCTTTATATTATGGATTTTGCTGAGACCACTTCAGATCTGTTAAATGAAATCTCTCAAGAAATTTAAACTTACTGTCTGTAGAGTTTTGTTTCAATAGAAAAATAAATTGAGCCCCATATCTCTGGGATTTAAAAGCACTTGCCATCTCTTAGAATACACAATTATTTAATTTACGGGAAAGAAATGCCCAGATAATTCTGCATTCCATGTCAGTTCAGAGTAATGTTAACTGTAGAGAGCTGAGAGTTTGAAAACAAAACAGCCAGTGAAACAAATTAAGTGTTTCTTATTTTCCTTGTGTCTATATTTTGCTCACAAATATATTTACATCTAAATATTTGCATATGTAAACTGCTGAAGATATCTGAAACATTACAAAAAAGTTTTAATTATACATAAAAATTTTCCTAAGGCTTTTAAAGGTTTTGTTTGAAATGATGGAAACTGAATCCAGAGCACCTACTCCACCATTGAGTTTTATCACCAGCTCAGAAAATTCTCTACTATTTGGATACAAATGAATATAAAGCACACTATCTCATTCCAGTCTAGGACTTAGGTGTATTAATTTCTCAACTCATGACTGTCATTCCATAACTACTGATTATGCCAGCTATCCCTGCAGAGGACTGTGGGAAATGTTTAATGATGAAGTGTACCCCTATCTCTCCCATCTAGAAGATGATCAACAACTGCAAACTATGAGTTTTATAAAATCCTGAGATGAGAAGTGAATCCCTGCCTCACTGCCTACCAGTTCTGTGAGGAGAGCTTCTTGGTCCCACTCTCTTTTCTCTTTCCTCTTTCCCCTGCAGAGTAGTTTTCATCATCTTTGCCACCTTAAGTGTTTGTTGGCATCATATATAAATATTTGGTACCAAGAAAAACACATGGCCTTTTATGTTTCACTGTCCCATGTCAGTAATATGAAGAGAGTCTCTACAGCACAAGCTGTGTCAAAATAAACTAATACTTGCAAGTCATTTATCTTAGTGCTTATAACACACACACACACACACACACACACACACACACACACACACACCTCCATAAGTATTTTTGAAATCTTTGCATGGATGTATGTTTGCTGTGTGGGCATGCTTATGGGTGTAACTGCAGGTGCATGTAGGGGTCAGAGAAAACCCTCAGATTTCCACCATTATCTTTTACCATGTAATTCAGTGCCACATATCCCAAGCCAGCTGGCCTGTGAAGTTCTCTTGTTTCTACCCCTCACCTTGCTACAGAAACACTGAAATTATAGATATAAGCTATGATATACAGTTTTACATGTGTTCTTAAGATCCAAATTCTTGTATTTACACCTGTAAGGCAAGCACTTCATCTACTGAGTCATCCCCTAGTGCCATGGGTACTTAATGATAGCATCTATGCATATGTAGACAGGTAGAGTAATGTCATATATATGCAAATGCATACATGTCTGGATGGATGGGAAGGGGTCACTGAGGAAAAGTAATTAAGAAGCCTAGCATTATTTCACTCTTTGTCTAAACTAGAGACAATCAGTATTTATTTCAATGTGAATACAAGAGGGTCAGATCAAAGCTTCTTATTTTTAGAATGGATAAGAAGTCAAAGAAGAGTGGTTTGTTTGGACTGGCCAAGTATTCCATAAGGGCAGTTCTCAGAGAATTAGGATACAAGAAGATGCCCTTGACATTATAACTAGTTGAATATACTGGGATCATTGGTGGGTCTCCCATGTGCCCCAAGGCCATCAGCATGGGGACCAATTATCAAGTAAATCCAGAAGCTTAGATTTCTATGCTATAAATATATTTCCAAAGGGAACAGTGTAGAGAGGCACTAGAAAGTTTGACAAAGGCAGCAACCAGGCATTTCCCTATATGTGTTTTCTAATAATTTGACAATCCCTTTGTAGGGGGTGAGTAAAGAGAAGCAGATGATTATGTGTTCGGTTATGAAATTTAAGCCAATCTAGAGTAAGGAAATGTGAAGCTTTTCCATCAGAATCTGCCTCTTCCAGATTTCACAGAATGACCGGCTTAGAATTTTCAAATATCATTAAGCCTATTACACATCACAATAGCCAAGTAAGACGTTTCTCCAAATGATGGTCCAATACACAATAGTGTGCATGCTCACCTGTGCATGCACACTGGTGTGTACATTCACACACACACACAGTGGGTGTCATATTAATCATGCAAGCACAAGTGTAAGACATATACATAATATCCTCAAACTACTCAATCAAACTATGAGCAGTTCCTGATTGTGTAAAGCCATACTGCAGAAGAAGTGCCCACAGCAGGTAAAGTGAGATGTCAGCCTAAATCATGGGCTGTGGGAGTTGTAAATGTTTCATTTCCCACGTAATCATGAGCTGCTTTAGTCACAATAATTAAACAATTTGTATACACACATACACACACAAATCTATGGGGATTATGTGAGTTATGTGTGCTTTTGTGTACACATGTGCATTTGAATGTCATAAATGTGTGGGCATTTGTCTATGGGGGTCGGATGTCAAGGTCTGGTGTCTTTACTTGATTGCTTTCCTATTTTTAATTTTGTTGGACAGGATCTTTTACTGGTCCTGAAGCTCATTGATTCAGTTAGACTGACTGGCTAATGAGCTTCAGCAATCTACCTGTCCTTACCTCTCCAGCATTGATGATATGGACATACACACATACACATGTAGATGTTCACATACTTTAAAAACTGTGTATATGTTTCTATGTGTATGTATCTATATGATGAGAGTATGTGGTGTGTGTGTGTGTGTGTGTGTGTGTGCAAGCACATGTGTGTGTGTGCATGTCTGTGTCTGTGTGTGCATCCATACACATACTGCAATGCACCTTTGGAGGTCAGAGGAAAACTTGGTTATTAGACTTCACTCCCTCAATTTGATATAGGGTCTCTAGTTTTCCACTGCATGTACCAAGTGATCTGACCTATACATTCCTAGGGATTCTCCTTCCTCCTCTTTCAATCTCTCCATAGAAACATGGAGATTACAAATGTACATTAATGACATATAACGTTTAAAAACATTTTCTCATATTCATAGATCAGTGCCTTATTCAGCCATTAACAGAGATGCTTCCTTCTGCAGCAGATGGGAACAGATGTAGAGACCCACAGCCAGACATGACTTATGCAGGAAGAGAGAGATAGAAAGCAAGGGACAGGGAGGGAGAGAGGGAGGAAGGGAATGAAGGAGGAAGAGAGGGAGGAAAGGAAGGAAGGAGATACCTTAGGATACAGATCTCTTAAAAAGTTGCCTCCATCAAATGTCTCCCCCCTCAGAGCTCAGGGAACCCCATGGCAGAAAGAGGCACAAGACAGGGGATAGAGGACACCAGAAGAACAAATCCTCAGAATCAACTGAGCAAGGTTCATCAGAGCTCACAGAAATTCAAGCATCAAGCACATGGCCTCCATGGGTCAGCACCAAATCCTCTGCATATATGCTAAAGTTTTCAGTTTAGGACTGTTATGAAACACCCAAATGTGTGAACCATTCGTTGGCCTGTCTTGTTCAACTTCAATATGATGGCAGTTTTTGTTTTATCTTACTGTATTTTATTTTGTTATGTGTTGTTGTAATCTCCGAGAAGCCAGTTCTTTTCTAATGAGAGACAGAAAATGGTGGATCAAGATGGGAGAAGAGGTGGAGGGAAACTGGGAGGAATAGACAGAAGGGAAACTATATTCAAATTATATTGCAGGGGGGAAAACTACATATGTTTAGTAAAAGAGAAACCTTTAAAAACATTTTTTGAAGTTATAATACAGTAAAATCACTTGCCCCCTACCCCCATCCTTCCCTTCAAATCCTCCCATATTTTACACAGGTTCTAGTAACTAAACTCAGGCTCTGAAGCTCCTGTGCTTCACCCTTGAGCCATCTCCTCAGTTTGCATTTTAAATACTTTCCAATATACACAAACAGCCTGCATGCCACACCAGACTCATAGACTAGTAAAGGGAAATCCAAGTTCAATTTGAAACTCTGATTTGATAACATCTCGCCTGTGTCTACATCTAAAGTGGATTTTCATCTGTTGCAGAGAGCAAATTGTGTGCATGCAATTTGGTCAGCAGTAACTATAAACGCTTCCAGGAAAACAGAATAATGTATTTCAAACAGAGCTGAGGAAAACGATAGCTGCAGGACTATAGGATGAAACTGGGATCTTTCCTGGTGGACAAGTGTAAAAGAGATGAGGTGGACAGGGCTTTCTTTGAATTATTGATGTAATCAAAACACTCTCAGATACACAACATTTGTCTTCTTGGTGCTGGGCTTGACATCAAATTCCAGGCAAGGTTTTGCTTCTTTTTTTTCTATTAAAAAAGAAAGAAAGAAAAGCAAAAACAAAATACTGAAAGAAAAGCTATCTCTCATTTCCCTAAAACAGCTTCCCAACAGAACATTAACTCAAGAGCTTTCAAAGCAATTCAGTGACAGAGAGGTTCCATAAGGCCCTGGGTTCATTTTTACACACACACACACACAAGCTCATGCATACATGTGTGCATGTATGCAAAGTTAAGATAGTAGATGATCAAAGCGATCAGGTTCATAAAGTGTCTGCCCACCCAACACTCAAGTTTAAGGTCAGCCCTGGTTTGGACTCAACTAACATCATTACAAAGGCAGATGCCAATGTGGAACCAGCCCTGCATCAAAGACGGAGCTGGCTCCATTGAGAGTGGAGGCAGAAATGCTAGATAGATCTCAGTTCTCCATAGCTACCTCAGCATTAAAAGGCTCATGCGGTATTTTGCTGCTAGTTTTGTGGGCTGAAGAACCGCTCCCTGTGGCTTGCTGCTTCCAACATAACCCATGCTTCCCAGACTTCCCTCATCAAGGGCTGATATGATTTCAACAGCTGTCAAGAAAACCTAAAGTGCACTTAGGCCTATTTGTTAAATTCCTAAGGGGGGGGAGGTAGATTGGCGAAATTCAGACAGTAATTAAACCACATACTTCTTCCAAAGCTGCTCCTAACCACTCTTGCCTGTGCAATCTCTCTGTCTTGCATCAAATCATTTAGGCACTTATTGGCTCCAATCAATACAATATGAGATACATTAATTTGGTCCCTGAGAGACTTTCAGGGAAGAGACGGTATTGCTTCACAAGCATTTTGGAGTCTTCACACAAGCATACCGTCTAATGTAGCAATATAGCTTCTGGGCTCCATGGTGGCAGATTTATGGTCTCCCCTGCCCCTTGCCCATGGAATCTGGGCTGCTGCCAAACACACAAAAATTGGATCAGAGTGAGAAACATTAAATATATTACCTAATGCACACAAACGCTAACCAGTGCAGATTAGAGGGAGGAAGCGGTCTGGCAGAGAAGAGTTTTAACAATTAAACTCAAGTCTTCCCATATGTTCCTGGATCCCTTGTGCTTCACTGTGTGGAATAAAATTAAGAGCATGGAAAACCTTCTTGTGCCGACTTCCCTGGTCAAGCAGTCTCTCCTTTGTCCCTTCGACCCATGAGCCAGTGGGCAAACCATGTGGAACTTAATTAAGGAACTTTCAGTTAGATGCAAAGGAAGCTCAGACATGTCAGTTACTAGGTGGGCAGAGGCAAGGTGATTCCGTGTTCAAGGACTGCTACAGAGTGAGTTCAAAGCCACCATGGAGCCTGTGTCTGAATAAAAAGGTTAAAAGTGGGTGGAGGATATATGTTGTTCAATGATAGAGAACTTGCCTGGAAAAATAAAGCACTGAGTTTGAGCTCCATTATGAAACTGCCAAGCAAACAAACAAACAGATGGTATATTAGCGAGAATATAATAATTAAATAAATAAAAAATTTATTTGTTCATTGACTTATATATTGGATCTGTACATGTTAGGGACCCTGATATGATGAAGGCTCATTTAAGCAACAAAGGTGATTCCCAGGAAAGTGACAATAACTGTGACCTTTGACCACAGTGCCTCCTCTATGGTGCCAAGTGCAACTGTACACCTCCCCATACCACAAGCTTCATGTGATTCCATTTAGCAAATCACACACAGAAAAGAGAGCCAGTGTACAGGTCCATTTTTGCAGTAGAATCAAGACAAATGCAGTGAACTGAATTATAAAGGAAACTGGGGAATGACTGGAAGTTAGGCTACAACTGCACAATTAAAAGTCTATCAGGAATTCAGATGAGAAACATTCCCAGTGGCAGGCTCTAGGCATCATGTTAAAAGTAACAAAAAATGAAGGAAGCAGAATACTGCATTTTATAATTAAAAACCAACAAAAAGTTTTTCCTTGATTGGACCATGCTTGGGCAATAAACAACTCTAATATAGTCTTTTCCTCCTCCGTTTGGGAGACAAAGACTAAGGTCTTTGTTTCATCAGTCTCATTGGGCAAATCACAGTGTACAACTAATTCTAGATTCAAGACAGTCAGAGGCATTTTCCCTGTGTGAACTTGAGGTTACCATTGGATCTGGGCCATTTTGTCCATAATATAAGTAGCTGGCTTCTGAATCCCTCTGTGGCTCAAACAGCATATGGTTCAAATTATGTAATTTCTATCCTTGCCTGACCTCTTCCTTCATTTCTGAGACAGGTCCATTCTGTGTAATTGACACCATCAAATTGTCATAACTGCTGATGAAATCCAGATATCTGGAAGAGATCAATATCTACATAGGAACCTGCCTCCTGGTGTTCCTCACCCCTCACAGCCTCACACAAGGAGAAAATGAGCAAGAAGCCACGGGTGATGTTCTAAGCTCTGAAAGTCAATGTCAGTGAAACCTGGAGGCAGAGTGTACCAGGACAATTTTCTATCAGGGTATTTCATGGAATACTACAATTTACAAAAACGGGCACTGCTAACCACACAGATTCTGAACATACCCAGACCTGATTGAATCATAAACTCTGCTGGTAGAATGAAAGAAAATAAATTGGAACATGTAGCTTGAATAATGGATCCCCAATGTCATTGACTAGACTGAGAGATGATTCAATTTGTAGAGCATACTCCTGGGTGTGCCCATGAGGTATTTCCTACAGAGGAAATGTACTTGAGCAGAAATGTACCTTGGTTGCAGACCACAAAGGAACAAAATGGAGAAAAGAAAAGATACCTGACAGCACAGCCATGGTTCTGTCCCTATTTTCCTTTCTCTCTGCATCCTGGTACCCTAAGGTAAGAAGTGTTGCTCCACCATGTCCTGGTGGCTGCCATGATGTTCAGCATCACCACAGGTTCAAGGCAATTGAAACAAACTGTAAGGCTAAACAACCTAAACAAACATTTCCCCCTTCAGCCTGTATCTTTCTGACATCACAGTGACAACACATCTGACTAACACTATCTCATGTGATACTTATGTATGCCATATTTATTATGGAGCCTCACCTACAAGGACAGGTTTCAGTGCATTTGCAGTGCTATCTGAATCAATTTTGTAATGACTCTGTTAGCTTCTTAAGGCTTAGACCATCTACAATTTGCTCATCAATGGTCCTTGGCATCCTGTCTGGAGGATAAAAAAAAATAACTTGGTGGCCAATGAATTTCTAGAGAAACCTAGGAGTACTACTATCAGTATCATGAATTACAATAACATTTGAAACAAGAACATTTAACTATATAGAGAATGAGCAGATTGGGATTTCCCATGTGTAGTATGTGCTAAGAACTACTTTTTATTCTCATCCACCCATTTCCCCTGAAAATGAGAGCCTCCTGTCATTAAAAATTCTTATAAATAGATTGGCTTGTTTTTTCTTGCTCTTGTAGTTCTTGATGTATACTTTTGTTCTGGGTTTTGAGAAGTAAGCAGGCTGGAATCATTCTGAGATGGACATGGGAAGTTGACTTACTTGAGAAGCCTGTCGTTGCTAACTTGCACATGTCTATGCTTATATCTTTGTGGGAATAGTTGGGTCATCTGATGTGAAGCCTAGTTATCTCTCCATCTGATGTCTATCAGTCCTGTTCATTTAAAAGGTGCCTGTTGAATATTAATGGTGTGTGGGCACTTTGTTCTGTGCTAGACACATGTTCAGCTGATACTACACACCATTTCCCCTAATGCTTGCATTCAAATATTAAAGAACTAAGTAATATTGCTTCATCTAATTCACAGACACTTCCTCAAATTATCATTTATTCCTTTGACTTGTTATGTTTTAATCCATTTTGTGTATATTTAACATACAAATCATGATGATAAGTTGGGAGGGTTGTAGATTGGAGAGGACAGGGGAGGAGCTGGAGAGAAGGGAGTGGGCTTAGATTTGATCATATTTCATTGTATACATGGATGGAATTCTCAAAAATAAAGAAAATACACAATCAGGTGTACATCTAAATGCCAAAATATCCTCAGCAACAGAAGTTGAGATGGAGACTCTGTAGATGTCATGACATGATCCCTCATCCCCCACATATGTTTGGACTTACATTATCCCCAGACCTACAACCTGTTTCCTAAATTACTAGTGTCTTAAATTCCTGTTGCTGTGATAAAATCCTCTGACAAAAGCAAGTTAAGGGAAAAAGGGCTTATTTCAGCTTGAACTTGCACTTGTTTTAAAATCATAGGTGTGTGTGTGTGTGTGTGTGTGTGTGTGTGTGTATTATTCATTCCTTTTTTTTTTTTGCCCCAGGACTTCAGAACTTATTACATTTTAGGGTGATGACCAGAACATTCTTTGTTTTAAGATGGACCACTTTCTACATGCTGGACAGAAAAACTGTGAAAGAAATACTGATGCTGACAAGTATTAAATAGCCCAAAAGAAGAGGAGAGGTAGGAGAATAAAAATTATTACAACAAAATTAGAATACATGCTCTACACTGTGTTCTGTTACAGAAGAGCTGAGGTGAAAGTAGAATTGAATCTGCATAAGAGACCAGTGGTACTCTACCTCAGACAGGTACATTGAGCATTCCTGGGGCTACAGAGGAAGAATGCAAAGGAAATTAGTAAAAGGCCTGTTGGTTTTTCTCTAACCAATGAATTATTGTAGCCTTCAGAATATGGTCCAGTGACTCCCCACTGGATCTTATCAAGGTGCTCCTCCTAATTTTTCACTCTCCATTTAAAAGATTTAGATAAAAGAGACTTATATGGAAGGTCACTGGGAAGACCTCTGGCTGTGTTCAAAGATGTTGCAGGAGCCAATGATGCTAGAGATCACAGAGTATTCCATCACTGTTGGTGAGCAACTACTAAGAGTGAGGAGGGTTAGGATACAAATAGCAAATGCTGGCAGATGCTGTCTTAGTAAGTAGAGATATACATTGCTAGCCTGTTTACATGCATGGTAGAAGATGATACATGACTGGCAAGGTGACATCAAAGTCAGCAAGATTCAGGCTTTTGCATATCATCATATGATATACATGTTGTTCATGGGAATTGAGACATGACACAGTAGATAAAGTTCCTGCTTTACAAGTAAAGATTTGAGTGCAGTCTCCAACATCAGTGCAAAAATCTGGAAATAATCACATATACTTTTAATTCTAGCAACAGAGACTCAGAGATATGCACTTGAGTACACACATGTACCTTCACCCCCACACACACATGCACACACACATGCACACACACACACACACACACACACACACACACACACCATGTTACTGACCAAAATTTCAAGACTGTAAAGGTAGAAAATGAAGAGTCAGACTCTCCAACCCAGGTAAACGGCAGGCATCCAACTTTCAGCAGTGACACAATTCTGCTATTCCAGCAGCCAAACAACTTGTCCAATACCACATTTTCCTGTCCAAGACACACTTGGGCCTCCCACCTCATGTCTTTGTCCACTGTCTGTGGCAGATTTTGCCATCAGAATGGGTTGTATATATAACCGTGACCACAAGACCTAAAGGACAGAAGTCATGGGACACAGAACATCTTAGACAAGGAGCAGACCCCCGGATCTATGAAGTCAGCTCTGTTTCGGCAATGACCTAGAGGCTTCACCTCTCCCCACCCCAAGAGATTTATAATTAAGCCTGCAAAAAATTAAGAAATTAATATAAAAGCTGCCATGTTGCCAATGCTTTTATTATACTTTAATTTACTGGAAACATTTTCATACCACCCCTGGGGAGGAAGTGCAATGTAAAATTGCCAACATCACTCTTAAGAGCTGAAGTAAGCATTTCCTTTGCATCTTCCATAATCCTATTTAAAAAGAAAAAAAAATAACAAGTCTGTGGACAGGAAGTGAACCAATAAACAGACATTTGTATCATTCTAGATGCTTTCTCCTTGGCTTTTTATAGAATAGCTTCCCAAGTCATTGTATACTTTCTCACATATTTTATATATAAGCAAAGAAATGCTGAACTATACTCCTGGGGTACACATTCTATATAACTCTAAGTTATTACATAGGTGTGGAGAATTTGTTCCGTGATTAAGAGCTAATATTGCTCTTAGAGAGGACTTAAGTTTGGTTCTCAGCACCCATATTGGCTAGTCTGTAACTCCAGCTCCAGGGAATCTGATACCTTCTTCTGGCCTCCTTGGGTACCTGCACTCACATGCACATACAGATATATGCATAAACATAATCAAAACCTTAAGCTAAAAAAAAACTTGAAAGAAACATTTGCCAAGTACCTCCATAATCAGGAAGATAAAGGAAGTGACAGTCAGGGCATGGGGACAGAGGAAAGTGATGGTGTCAAGTTCCCTAGAGAATTTCAGGGTAGAGAGCTAAGGCGAGGCATACTCAGAGGACAAAAGGACCAGTGTTCACATCTGAGCATGGACACCTCCTAGCACTGCTATGCCAAATAACAACAAATTTTACTTTTCATGTCTTTCAAATGTGATGGTGACCAATCTACCCCACCCATTTATTACAAATGGGAATTTAGCAATACACACAAAGAGGCCTTACTCAACTCACAAGGCAGATCAACAACACAGCGTGGTGATTCTGTTTCTAGATGCCTGATGAACATACTGTATCTGAGCTGTCTGGTACTCAATGTGTCTAGAATTGGGAGAGTTTTCCTTTGTGGAATATCTGTTTACCTATAATATGATATGTGGGGGGATGGGACATACATTCTCTACACAACATTCATTATTTCCGTCTCATAGATTATCTCTCACAAAACCTGACTCTACTACATTATAAAATTTCTCAACAGTTTTACTGTAGGGTTTTTCAAAAGTCTGACATTTAGATTAGGGATACTGAACTGATATAAACATACAGCCAGCCTATATGACAAGGAGCTGAGGACCACACACCCCATGACAGTTCTTAGATCCATCCCATCTATGCTTCTCCATGAGATGTGACCTTCAGCCTGGGGTTATTAGAAGCTTCCACATAACATTTGATGCTCCAGGCTCTTAGGCCTCAGTTCAAATTTAGACACTCTAACAGCATCGACAAAACCAGTTCTACCCACTGGTCTCTGGAAAGGTGTCCATTATAATCAAAATGTAATGGAACATGTGACTCATTCCCTGGAAATGGTTATTTTAACATGGAAAGGGAAAGTTTCCTTTGGGTACTTGATATGCAGATAGAAGAGCTCTGAATCCCTGAAACTGGATGCTGGGTCACACATAGCTAAAGAGTCTGACTATGAATAAGCACCCTGGCTCAATAATTTTTCAAAAAGATAGGTGCTGTGTGTGGGGGGGGGGTGTACAGGAAAGACTTCAATGTCTACAGCAACTTACCACCAAACACAGGTCTTCAAAGAAATGGGATTACAACCCTTACTAGGGATTGTAAGTTTGTATTAAGGGTTAAGGACATAGAGGCAACAGACCCTTCATTATAGAATATTTCTTCCTCACAGACAAATCTGAGGTGACATCACTGCCTCTTGGGTTTTCAGAGTGACTTCAAATTGTGGCTCTACAGTTTCTCTTTGTCGATAAATAGCCTCTTTTGATAATTGGAATTTATGTACTGGTTTGATTTATGTGTTGACTGGCAACTTTGGCAATATTATTCTAGTTACTGGTAAATAGGAAAGGCTTGAATGAAGGTCCACTTTCAGATGTGAATACATTCAGAGTGGCATGTCTTATCATTATTTAATTGTCATGTTAACATGGCAGTCCTAGTTCCATTGTTTATAAATGAGCTGCTGTAGACTATCACACAACCACCATGGCATCATTATAATACAATTCTAATGTTTGCATGATGACAGTTGCAATGTGCCTAGAATATAACAACACCATTTTGGCCATTATGGCATCACACATGATTAATGTGACATCATTAAAGACATAAATGAGAATGACAGGGAGAATCTTCTCTTAGGAAAGTGAACCTTCCCAGAGGATTCTGGGAAGCTTCCAGGTTATAGCTTGCCACATGTTGATAAGCATGAGGTAACAGTCAAATTAGCATCAAGATAAAGTGGACTATCTAGAACATGGCCATTCTTGGTTATGCCAATAAATTGGCACTTTGATATCTACAAATACTATATGGCCATAAGTGTTTATTTTAGGGTATATATGTCTCCGAAATCCACTGAGAAGTTATGAGACCCCCCTTAGAAGAGTCATCTCTTTGCCTTGGTGTGCTATTCCTGTTTTCCTTCCACAAGAACATCACAGTATCCACTTGGAGGTATTGATTTTAATTAATCACAATGTACAGACCCCTTGATCAATAGAAAAGGTACAGGTAAAGAAGAGAAACTGTAAATCATTGTTATTTCTCCTCTTCAGGGAACTTTCTCTTCACTTTAATTCAGTGGTTCTACTGTACAGATGTCCAGATCCAACCAATGCACTTATAATCAAACTAATAGCCACCTTTGCCTCAGCACTTAGATCCTGTGTGCTTAAATTCCACATAGTGCACAGTCCTGTAATGCTCTTACCATTTAACTGTGTTTTAACAGTATGCATATTTTACCAAGGGGCAAACTAAGACTTGAGGGTTTAAATCAAGTTTTAAAGTTCCAGTTTTTGTTTCTATAATATTAAACCTGAGATTTGAGTTCTGGTCCCACCTCAGCTACAATTTGAACTCATAATGATTATTTAAGTGTTCAACTCTGCTCTAAAGCTTCCACCATTTGTGCTAACTATGGCATAATTTCCTTCTCTTGGAAGTTACTTCTGAACATCATACCAGTGGACACATTTCCTGAGTCACATAGATGGCAGATAGGATCTGTACCATCACCAAATGAGTCTGACCTGCAAGGCTGTTTACTTCTACCACACCTGCAACACCTTACAGGATCATGAGCACATAATGCAACCAAAGGACCTGCTTGTAGTGGTGACATGGAGAAAATGATGAAATCAGGATACTGGGATTCAAACCCATCTCATGCTGTCCAGATAAAATGTCCAATGCCTGGACCTGACAGATGGCTTGTCATATAAAATCACTTGGCATGTGACCCAAAGTGGAAGGAAAGAACAGGCTCCTGTATGCTGCCCCCTGACTTCCCAACATGTGCTGTAGTATATGCAA
Organism: Phodopus roborovskii; assembly: GCF_943737965.1. Taxonomy (NCBI): domain Eukaryota; kingdom Metazoa; phylum Chordata; class Mammalia; order Rodentia; family Cricetidae; genus Phodopus; species Phodopus roborovskii. The sequence goes on along the minus strand of NW_026126407.1, from coordinate 53,178,619 downwards.
ATCCATACATCACAACAGGGTAATAATAATAATGATGATAATAATAATAATTATAGGAGTAATAATAATTAAACTTGCAAGCCCAAAGGGAGAATGACAAACTCTTTGAAAGGCATAGAAGGACACACAGGAAGAAACTTAACAGAACTTCAAATACAGAAAAGACTATCATGAGTTAGAGAACTCAGCATGTGAATACATTGTTTTCCGTTGTGAAAAATGAGGATGGAACAATGATCTCCAAGATCAAAGGAGTCAATGAGGGAACATGCAGCAAGGAGTTATAAGTGTTTTCCTTATGTTTTGTAAGCAATGTGTGTGTGTGTGTGTGTGTGTGTGTGTGTGTGTGTGTGTGTGCAGGAATATAGATGAGCATAGAGGCTAGAAGAGCCCATAGAATCCCTGGGAGATGGAGGTACAGATGGTTGTATGAGCTGCCTTGCATCAGCCCTGAGAGCAAAAATCAAGTCTTCTTCAGAAGCTCCAACTCCTCATTCCAGCCAAGTTAAAAGTGTTTAGGCAGACAGTATGCACTCACTAAGTTAGTTGTTATTGTCATTAGGGTGACATCCATATCTAATCTCAAAGATTAGTGGAGAATAGACACTACAATAAGAGAATTGAGGATTTTTTTTTTTGCATAACACTGGAGGAGACACATAGTGTGTCTGTGTGAAGCACAATGCAACAATGCAATCTGTGCCAACAACAGAAGCTTGTTTATGGAGGATCTCTGTGAACCAAAGCAGAGGGCATAACCTAGCCTTGCTAATTAACTGCATTGCCTTATGCCATGGGGCTCGATGCCTCAGGCCTGGCTGTTGCTTTTAGGAGCTGGAGCTGCAAAGTCAGCTAGAATGGATACTCACATGAAGGGGAAAGAGAGATAGGGAAGGGGGAGGATTGAATGGAGTACCCAGGCTACAGCAATGCAGAACTAGGTGCTGAATGTCCCCACAAAGCCATGCTTAGTCACACTGGGTGAGAAATTTTGCCTTTTAGTTTATTTGTCTGGGGCAGCTGGAAGATGGGTATCCTATTATGATCTCTTGGTCACTTGTACTCATATGTTGTTCTCAAACCAGATTGGAAAACAGGTTTTCTCATAAGGCAAACAAGCCTCAAGTGCCTTTGATCCAACCTGTCTATTGGAGAAGGGGACTTGCTCCTTTTTGTTCTTCAAAGATGTGGCTTTTACTTGGCATTTCTCCATCTCAATTTCAACTCATTTGAAACAATCCACCCCAGGAAGGGCTTACATATGCCTACTACTGTGGTAGCACATCAAGGTTGAGAGCCATGGACAGGAAGGAATCTGAGCTAAGTTAGGAACCAACAGAAAGGTGTCCAACACTATACTGATATAGAAAGACATTGGCCTCTGTATGCAATGATATCTTCATTCATTCACAGAAAGGACAAATGAGAAGGATAAAGCTAAGAGAGAGGAGGGTGAGCCCCATGGTCATGATATCCATAACCAAGCTCTTTCTCTCAACATCAGGAAATAACAAGTTTCTGGAATCTCCATGTTTTCATTCCTCACTCTGGGAAAGTAACAGTCACAGTGTTCATTTCAGTGTTTTAGATAACATCCCAGATCTCCTAGAAAAGCAAATTCAGTCTATGTTAATTCATACCACTTGTATTGTCATTATTCTGTCTCCTCCTGCAAGAAGTTCCTAAGAGTACTAGAAACACATGGAAAGAATTGCTAGGGTTATAAAGGTTCCAGCTTGTGTGCTTGGGAAGAAGTGAATAGATACGGACTTCAACTCCTGGGCCTCAGTCTTCAAATTTATGGAATGGGAAATCTTCATGGATCCATATGGGCTTTTGTAAAACATTGCTTCTAGCACCTGCATTGAAGTGGAGTCTAATACATGAACAATGCCCCTTGGTAATGCTCTCGGATATCCCATTGCATAAACTGGGTCTGAGGGACTTTCCTATCACCAGACTAAGAGAGGACAACCAGAGTTAAGGAACCTGTCCAGCGGACAAACTCAGCCTGGGTAGCCAACAGTAGGACATATTGACCAGCAGACTTTTGATGGTAACTATTGTGGAGAAGCTCCAACACTAGGAGGGCTGAATAAGACTGAAATGCGGCTCCCAACTTGGGAAAAACTGGTTACGTGGCTGCCATACCCTCAGGAATCAAGATAAATAATATTTAAATGCTTTAAAAAGGAGGATCCATGAGCAGCATATTAAAAATTTAATTCAGTCAGATCTGGTGGTGTATATTCCCAGCACTCAGGAGGCAGAAACAAGAGGATCAAAAGTTTAAAGTCAGCCTGGGCTACAGAGTAATTCACAGCTAGCCTTGGCAACACAGAAGGCCAAATCTCAAACAAACAAATAAATAAACAGAAGGCAGGATACGAGCTTGATACACCGATTAAAACATGCTGACTTTGGAAAGCCTAAATTTAGTTTGCTTTCCATTCATTGGCCCAGCTCCTTAAAAAAAAAAAAATGTTTCATTGATAGCTGTCAAACACACACACACACACACACACACACACACACACACACACACTGCAGCATTTACAAGATCCCTCTCCCTATCCCTTCAGGAAGAAATAAATAAACAAATTCTCCAAGTAGAAGCTGGAATATCAATCTCACATGGCCCTTTGACTAGAGTTAGGAGCGTTTAAGCAAAAGGAAATTCCTGGTGGCATTCCGAGCTGTCTATTACCGGCAGGTTATACTGTTGGTGTTGCCAGATGAAATGCTTCTGATTGACTGATATGTTATTTTCTCTTACAGGTGAATTATCTCTATTATAATAAGTGTTGTGCTTGTCTGACAAAAACCAGCTCTGTTCCCTCTGCCAGGCCCATGTAGAAGGTGCATCAGCCTGATGTCAAGTGCTTGCTGTTAATCATCCAGTCTTTTAACAGGAGGCTTCTGTGAAGCCTCCTGTATGCACAGGTGTGCAGACACATCCTGGGTAACATTATCTCTAGCTTCTTTGAGAAAAAGAAACTCAAGAAGGTATTTTTTGCATGTACTCACCCTCCAGATCTAGCAAGTATCTGTGCTCTTCACTGGTCCCCGAAAGTTTGTGTGTTGACTGATTGATATCCAGTGGATGGCACCATGGGAAGGCTGCAGAATCTTTGAGAAGTGGGGCTTAGTTAGAGGAAGCTGCTGATTAGATGCAGGGCCTTAAGGGGTTCTTTTTACTGCCTATTATTTTGAGCCTTCATTTGTTCTCCCTCTCTTCTATACTATTTTCTCCTTCCTATCATTTGCTCTTCTTGTTGCTTTTCAACCACCATGAGATCAGCAACTTCCTTCCACCATGCTCCCCAGCATATAGCTCTGCTTCACCCCAGGTCCACAATACAGTAGCCTCAAGTAACCTTGCACTAAAACATCTCCAAGTGTCATTCAAACCCAAGTCCTTTGAGTTTTTAATCTATTCTCTCATATGTTCCTAAGAACGCACAAAACACATGGTAAGAGTTGTAAGGGATATAAATTGTACAGTAACAGAATACTATCTCACACCAACTGTTTACAATAACCAGAAAACAGAACTCAGTATCATGTCTGCCAGATGAGCAAAGGAGTAACAAATACAATGAAATAATATTTAGTCTTATAAAAGGAAGGTAATTCTGACTAATCCTGCAACACTGACAAGTGTTCCATATGGTATGTCTCCAAATGAAAAGCAAAATGTGGTGCCCCATAAGGAGCAGGTCAAATAACTGAAGGGATAGATGCTGAAAGCACAAGACAGTGACCTATAGCAGAATAGAATAAATGTTTACATTGATTTATGCTGTTGTTTAACTATGTAAAGATGTGTTACTTAATAATGAATCTCTGTCATGATCTGGGGGCTGTCCAAGAAAGCAGACTCCATGTGTGGGACACATATTTCTACCTGAGATCTCAGAAAGCTTAATCAAACAAACAACAATGACAGTGCTTCCTAGTAACCCCATGCTCATGGCATACCAAGGAGGAGTGGTTCTACCATACAGAGAACAATTGAACAGTTGCAGATTAAGTAGAAACAAGCTACAAAATGTCTATCACAGTACTGGCAACAACTTCCTAGAGCTGTGGTGGTTAAACTCAGCTCCTGGTTAAACACAGTTCCCAGTTAAACACAACTCTCAGCCAGGCCACAGGAGCATAAAGCTTGGTTCACAAGACCCACCAGGAACCCCTGCCTGTCTGATCTCTAACCCCTACTGCTGGTCCTCTGCTGGCATCCCGGGCCCATCTCAGAATCTGCCTATCCCCTCCTGGCCAACCTGAGTCCCTGAGGGCAGAATCCTTGACTCTCATCACCAGGCCTCTGCTAAAGAGGCCTCAGTTGGAGAGTACCAGGCCCTGGCTAGATGTACCTATTGGTGCAGTAACATCCTGAGTCATAGCCTGTGGGTTCTTTGACACCCATCACCAGGCCTCTGCTGGAGCCTGATCGTTGACCCCCATCACCGGGCCCCTGGCAGAGGAGAGACCAGCTAGAGAGCTTGTACCACCCAGAGCTACAGACGTCAAACTTATGACCCACCTAAGCCCACCTGAGAAAGAAAGAGAGAGAGAGAGACCCCTTCTTCACCTACTGGAAGAAGTGTTGGGAAGACAGCAATACAAGAAAACATCTAACAATAGAAAGACAGGCATAACACCACCAGAATCTAGGGACTCTACACCAACTAGACCTGAACACCCCAAAGCTGATGAAGCAGAAGAGAATTACTTAAAAAAATATCATCTTAAAATGATAGAGGCCCTCAAAGATGATGTGAGACAATCCCTTAAAGAAATGGAAGAAAAAATAAACAAAAAAAATGAAAGAAATGAACAAATTTCTTAAAGAAATTAAGGAAATCCAAGAAAATATAATTAAACAGGTGAAGGAAATGGTTCAAGACTTGAAAACTGAAATACAGACAATAAACAAAACACAAACTGAAGGAATGCTGGAAATAGAAAAACTGGGCAAACACTCAGTAACTACAGACACAAGCATAACCAACAGAATACAAGAGATGGAAAGAGAATCTCAGGCACTGAAGATAAACTATAGGAAATGGATTCATTGACCAAAGAAAGTTGTAAACCCAATAAATCCTCAACAGAAAACATCCAGGAAATGTGGGACACCATAAAGGTCAAACCTAAGAATGATAGGCATAAAGGAAGGAGAAGAAGCCCAGCTCAAAGGTGCAGACAACATATTCAACGAAATCATTGAAGAAAACTTTCCCAAACTGAATAAGGACATACCCATTAAAGTACAAGAAGCATACCAAACACCAAATAGACTGGACCAAAGAAAAAAGACCCCTCAACACACAATAATCAAAACACCTAACATATAGAATAATGAACGAATATTAAGAGCAGTGAAGGAAAAAGGCCAAGTAACATATAAAGGCAGACCTATCAAATTTACACCTGACTTCTCCATGGAAATGCCAGAAGGTCCTGGATAGATGTTTTACAAATACTAAGAGTCCATGGATGCCAGGCCAGGCTACTATACCCAGCAAAACTCTCAATCACTATAGACAAAGAAATTAAGATATTTAATGACAAAGCCAGATTTTCACAATACATATCTACAAACCCAGCCCTACAGAAAGTTCTGGGAGGAAAACTCAAACCCAAGGAAGTTAACTAAGCTCACAAAGACATAGGCAACAGATAATCCCATTTCAACAGAACCCAAGGGTAAAGCAGGACAAACATATTCACAATACCACTGCCAACAACAAACCTAAAACAAATAAGCATTAACAATCAATGGTCCTTACTTTCCTTCATCATTAGTGGTTTTAACTAGCCTAAGAAAAGACACAGGCTAACAGAATGGATATGAAGACAGACTCCATTCTTCTACTGCATATAGAAAATGCATCTAAGCTTCAAAGATAGACATTACCTCAAGGTAAAGGGCTGGGAAAAGATCTTCCAATCAAATGGACTTAAGAAGCAAGCAGGTGTGGCTATCCTAATATCTAACAAGTTAGACTTCAAATCAAAATTAATCAAAAGAGATGAAGATGGTCATTTTTTTATTCATCACAGGGGAAATTCATCAGCACAAAGTCTCAGTTCTGAACATCTATGCCCCAAATACAAAGGCACCCACATTCATAAAACAAACACTACTAAAACTCAAAGCTCACATAAAACCTCAAACTTCAACATACCACTCTCACCACTAGACAGGACCACCAATCAGAAACTCAACAAAGAAACACAAGAACTAACAGAAGTTATGTCTCAACTGTGTTTCACAGACATCTATAGAATATTCCATCCAAACACAAAAAAATATACCTTCTTCTCTGCTCCACATGGAACCTTCTCTAAAATTGACTATATACTAGGCAACATAACAAACCACAACAGATAGAAAATAATCTTGGGATAGTCCCCTTTATCTTATCAGACCATGCTTTAAAGTTGGAATTCAAGAACAACACAAATTGCAGACACCCTACAAACTCATGGAAACTGAACAATGTGCAATCGCACCACACCTAGGTCAAAGAAGAAATAAAGAAAGAAATCAAGGACTTCCTAAATTTCAACGAGAATGAGGACACAACATACCCGAACTTATGGGACACCTTCAAAGCAGTGTTACGAGGGAAGTTCAATGCACTAAGTGCCCATATGAAGAAAATGGAGCATAATCAAATTAGAGAATTAACAGCACAACTGAAAGCCTAAGAATAAAAAGAAACTCACCCTGAAGGAGTAGACAACAGGAAATAATGCAATTCACATTAAAATCCCAATACAATTCTTCACTGACTTTGAAAGGATAATAATCAACTTTATATGGAAAAACAAAAGCCCCAGGATAGCCAAAACAACCCTGTACGTTAAAGGAACTTCAGGAGGCATCACCATCCTGTCTTTAAGCTCTACTACAGAGCTGTAGTCCTGAAAACAGCCTGGTATTGGCACAAAAGTTGACAAGTAGGCCAATGGAATGGAATAAAAAATCCTGATATTAACCCACACACCTATAAACACCTGACTTTTGACAAAACAACTTAAAGTATACAATGGAAGGAGGAAAACATCCTCAACAAATGGTGCTGGCACAATTGGATGAGGGTGTGTAGAAGACTGCAGATAGACCCATGTCTGTCGCCATGCACAAAACTCAAGTCCAAATGGATCAACGACCTCAACATAATTCCAGCCACGCTGAACCTCTTTGAAGAGAAAGTGGACAGTACCCTTGAACAAATTGGTACAGGAGACCACTTCCTGAACATAACTCCAGTAGCACAGATACTAAGATCGAAAATTAATAAATGGGACCTCCTCAAACTTAGAATCTACTGTAAGGCAAGGACACAGTGGACAAGACCAAATGGCAGCTCACAGACTGGGAAAAGATTTTCACCAATCATACATCTGACAAAGGGCTTATCTCCAAAATATTCAAAGAACTCAAGAAAGTAGTCAACAAAAGACCAAATAACCCTATTAAAAATGGGGTACAGAACTGAAGAGAGAATTCTCAATAGAGGGAATCAACAAGGCTGAAAGACACTTAAGAAAGTGCTCAACATCCTTAGCTATCATGGAAATGCAAATCAAAACAATTTTGAGATACCATCTGACTCCTGCCAGAATGGCTAAAATTAGAAACACCAATGACAAGTTATGCTGGACAGGATGTGGAGAAAGAGGAACACTCCTCCACTGATGGTGGGAGTGCAAACTTGTATGACCATTTTGGAGATCAGAATGGTGCTTTCTCAGGAAAATGGGAATCACTCTACCATAGGACTTGGCAATCCCCCTCTTAGGCACATACCCTAATGATCCATATCCATGCAACAAAGACATGTGATCAACTATGTTCATAGCAGCATTATTTGTAACAGCAAGAACATGGAACAACCTAGGTGCCCCTTAACTGAAGAATGGATAAAGAATATGTGGCACATCTACACAATGGAATACTCCTCTGTGGGTAAACAACAACAACAAAAACAAAAACAAAACAAAACAAAAAAAAAACAATAGAATCTTGAAATTTGCAGGCAAGTGGATGGAACTTGAAGAAACCATCCTGAATGGGGTAACCCAGTCACAAAAAGTAGAACATGGTATGTACTCACTCATATATGGATTTTAGACCTAGAGCAAAGGATCACCAGTCTATAACTCACACCGCCAGAGGAACTAGGATACAAGGTGGATTCTAAGATTTTCATATAAGGTCTCTCACAGAAGGGGGAAGGGACAAGTTCTACAGAGCACATGATGAGTGGCGGGGGGCAGTGAGTGGAGAGGGAACTAGGAGAAAGAGAAGGGGAGGTGAGGAAAGCATGTGGGATTAGGAAGATTGACTCAGGGGAGAAATTGAAGAGGAGAGAGAGAGAGAGAGAGAGAGAGAGAGAGAGAGAGAGAGAGAGAGAGAGAGAGAGAGAGAGGAGAGGAGAGAAGAGAAGAGAAGAGAAGAGAAGAGAAGAGAAGAGAAGAGAAGAAAGACTGAGAGAACATAAAAGAGGGAGCCATTCTAGGATTGAAGAGAAAACTGAACCTGCCAGATATTATAGGCCTATAGTCCAAAGATGGATGTCACAATGTGGCAAGGAAGCCAGGCTATCAGATATCTCTATCATTTATATATTTTTGGAAGTGGCTTGCACTGTGCTGCCTGTTTACTCTGGTTATATTATATCCTTCTGGGGTCTTCGATGGAGTTGAAGACTACATACAGTTAGCTTTGGTAGTGATAGAAGGTAAGTTAGTTATAAAACTTTAAACTCACCAAGATAGGATAAATAATGGAGTATTTTCTCTGTATTTGCCAAATGCAAATGGTTGGATATTGTAAGTGTAGTTCTTAGCTTTATTATGTTAAAATTAAAACTTTTCCTTTTTATTTAGACAAAAAGAGGGAAATGTAGAATAGAATATTTATTTAACTAAGTAAAGATGTGTTGTTTGTTTATACTGCATTTACATATGTAAAGATGTGATGCTTAATAGTAAGTCTCTGCTTCATGATTTGGGGACTGGCTGTCCAAGAAAGCTGACTGCAGTGACCTGGAAATGGGGTCAAGGGAATTTGCCCAATGGCTAGAGAGTTTTAGATGAACAAGATGAAAGAATTCTGACAATCCATTCCCCAATAATATACACATCTCAACACTATTGAAGTTGTACTTGAAGTAGTTAAGAAAGTGAAGCTAAAAGCTGATGGGAGATGCTATTATGTATATATGTTTCTCATTCTGGTTAATGAATAAAGACTGTTGGCCAATCGGAAAGGAAGATAGGAGGGACTAGGAGACAAAGAGGAAAGAGGAAGTAGGAAGGAGGATTCAAGATGGAGAATCTGGAGAGAATAGAACCGCCATTCCTCCGCTCTCAGTAAGACCACGTGGAAATACATAGAAATGGGTTAATAATTAAGACAGAGCTAGCCGATAAGAAACTAGCACCTGGCCAACAGCATAATATCAAAAACAGAGTCTCAGTGTGTTAATTGGGGCTGGCGTGGTAGGGGGACAAGACCAGGAGGGCGGAAAAACCCTACTCGTTACAAAAAGCTGGTTTTACTATAATTACTATAGGTCAAATTATCTTTGAAAAATAGCCCCCTACCCTCTGATCCTGTCTCCCTTGCCTCTTTGTACATTTACAGTCAATCTCCTATGCAGGAGTTGTCTAGGAGGGCTATATGTTCATTCATATTCTCCCTGCATCTCAAACCCACCCAATTTCAACCATTGACTCCACAAGGGGCTGCTATGCCTAAGCCTCCATAATCATCACAGGTGATCAGACCCTTTTCTGAACCCACTCTTAATCTCTCTCATTCATTTTCTTTTGCCTTTTTCTGAAAACAGACCTACCACATCACTTAACATATCCATATTCTATCCCCCTGTTTACATCTCCAAAAATAGCACCTCTGTTCAAGACTGTTGCACTGGATTCTGAAATAGTCTTTCCATTGTGCCCTTCCCCCATTCTCTGTGTTCCTCCCAACAGCTGGTGATCTTTAAATAATGTAAAGTGGGAAGACAGGCTGCCTCTTCAGCCCCTCCAGTGTTTGTCAAGCACCTGAGCATGTGCGCACGTGCGTGCGCGCACACACACACACCCACACACACACACACACACACACACACACACACACATGCCATACACACATAAGCCAACAGACACTCACAAGCACACATATGCACATACATTCATGCACTGATATAAACATATGCACAGCATCCACATACAACATACCTACAGACACATAGACATATATTCACACACACACACACACACACACACACACACACACACACACTTGACCTGTCACAGCCTCCAGAGCTCAGCAGGATCCCACATTCTAGCCCCTTCATTCTCTTCCCTCTTGTTTCCCACTCCAGGCAGTTTCACCTGATCCTGCTTTCTGGATTGCTCTTCTGCTGTTTCTGTGGCTGGCCCTTTCCTTTTATTTCTACAGCAGCCTCTTGGTGAATTCCCATGGTTTCCTAAAAGAATTCCAGCCCTGTTAACAGTTATCTGGCCTTTAGCACAAACCTCTTTTATTTTTCTCAGCCTCTGTCCCTCTAACACTGTTTTCTGAGCATTTCCTTCTTCAGTACATGGGGATTTACTCATTCATAAAATTTCCAATTTCTGCCAATAGATTATATTGACATTTTCAGTCAGGAATTAGATCCATCCTCTTCATCATGATATCTCCAAGACAACAGAAGACAGCTCCTGTTGTGGCTGGATTTGTTAGTCAGCTTGATGGATTAAGAAACACCCAAGAGAAGGGTGCACAACCTTTTGACATTGAAAGTTTGCATGGCCACAGTATTACCTACTCTGTGTGCCTTATGAGCTACAGGCTGCAGGGCATTAGTATGCCAAAGAGCACACTTGTGAGGCTCCAAGGTGAACATGCCTGCTTTAGGATGTGAGTAAGTGTATCTGTGAATGTGTTCTCAGAGAGTATTAACTAAAACTAAGAGGACTCACTCAGAATGTGGGCAACACCATTCCATAGAAGTGCTTGTCTAAATGAAAAGTGCAGAAGGCAGAAGAGCACTCGGATTCCCTTTCCTCTGCTTTCTGGTATTGTAACATGTGAGAGAGCTGTTGCCACATGTACTGCCATAGAACCAGCCACTGCCATGCTTCCCTTCCATAATGGAGCCCAAATTAACTTCATTTACCGTTAAGTTTCTTCTCTCTGGCATGTGGTCACAGCAACAGGAAACATAATTCATAGAGTCCCCAGAAAGGATTTCTTGAAGGAACCTTCTGAACATCACACAGGGCAGGGGTTAAGTGTATGTCTACTCTCACTTGCATATTTGAAAATCTTGGTTGGTGCCTGTTCAGGGGTGGAAGAATTCTCCCCGCTCACAGTCCTCACACCCATTGCTGGCAGAGATCCTTTCCTCTTTTCCACTGAGGTTGGATGTCCCAGGTGGGCACTTTCCTCAGACTTCCCTTGAGGCTACACCTTAGGCCCACATTGGCTAATGGGTGGCATAATCTAAATGTATACATGCCCTATAAAGTTCACACATTGCAACCTAATGCCCAATATGATGGGCATTGCTAGGAGCAAATATAGGAGCTGACTGGGTCATGAAGATGGAGTACTAATGGAATCATTAGCCTCACAAAAGAGATACACTAGGTGCCCTCTCTCTCTCTCTCTCTCTCTTCGTCTCTCCCTCCCCTTTCTTCAACAATAACTAACTTCAGCTATCAATTTGATAATCTAAATTCACCCAGTAAGGACGTTTCCATTGAGGGATTTCCCACAATGGATTGGCTGTGGACATGCCTGTGAGGGATTATGTTGACTGATGATTGATGAAGTATTAGTGATAGGATGTGGCTCCCCTGAAATTAGCACCATTCATAGGCTCATGGAACTGGGCTGCACAAAAATTTTTAGCTGTGTGTAACTCTTTGAGTGAACCAGTAAGCAGCAACCTCCAGAATTCCCACCTTAAATTGTTGTCCTGATTTCCCTCATTGATGAAGTGTAAGCCAAACAAGAAGTTTTCTTTCCCAAGTTAACTTTTGGTCATGGTATTGATCACAGCAGAATGAAACTAGAATACAAGCCCTAAGCAGACATGGAATCTAGAAAAGCCTTGTCTCCCTAGTCTCCTGAAATATGAATAATAAACTCACACTGTTTTAAAATTAATTCATTTTAGAACTCTTTTATTATAACACCTTGAACAGATTAAGACTATTTGTCCTCATGGGGAGGTCAAAGGTTGGATGCAATAGTCTACTGAACAAACACACCTAAGGAGAGACTACTCTAAAGCACAAGTATTGTGTTGAGAAGTGGAAGGGTATAAGCAACCTAGGTTTCTCTGTGGTAATATTGTGGGGAATCAAATCATTCCCTGTCTTTCAATTTCTGATGGATTTCCTATTATGTAAATTAAAATCTACAAAGTGTGGTACCCATATATTTGGGATACATTGTATTTTCCCCTGAGAAAGTCCTAGATTATAGAACTGACACTGCTGTATTGGGGAAACTTTGTGTCACTGTAACAAAATATCTGAGAAAAACCAACAGGACTAGTTTAAGGACATCATGTTGGAAGGACATAGTATAGCAGGGCAGCTTACCTTGTGGAATGGAGTGAATGATGGAGAGAGAGACACACATACAGAGGGAGACAGAGAGGGGGACACAGAGACAGAGAGGGGGATGGAGACCCTGCTACCAGGCTTTCTCTTTTCTTTTCTTTCCTTTTCTTTTCAGGTTTTTATGAGATGGTGCTGACCACATTCAGGATGGGCCCCTCTCACCTTATTCTCTCCAGAAAGGAAAATCATTCACTGAGATCCCCTGATCTATACTTGACTAATCTTTTAGGCTTTCTCAATCCAATCAAATTGCCGGTTGAAAGGCCCCACCTCTGCTGCAGCATACTAACAGTACAAGGTCAATACCCACCTGAAACTAGGGCTGCAATTAGGATGAGGCACAGACTAAGAGGGGTACCAGAAGGTCAGTGATCACAATGATTCCTATATATTTTAATAAAATGTCCTTTAAAGTATATATAATAAACAAAATACCAAAACTTTTAATAAAAATAGAATCACTGTTCCCATATGATTCTCTCCCACTTAAATTGCCACAGGCTTAATCCTAACCTGAATGATATCTGTTGAGCAGATGCCTAAAGCTTTTTATCCCTACGTTCCAAGTTCTTCACTAGTTCTCTGCTACTATCTCTGTTGCTCAGGTGATGCACCTGAAACTTAGAGAGGGTAGGTTATGGGATCCAGGTTTGGCAGCTAAGCATATTCTGAAAGAGTCCAAGTCCGATGTTTTTAATGATAACTTAGGAAGTGTCTCTCATTAGTAGTATTGATGGCTCCAGATGGAAGCTAATTTGGATGCCAGAGGAAAAAGGCATGGGATTCCAACATTCTGATTTTGATCTCAAATTTTCCTCTCTCAAAGTATGATTCCTGAATGCCTAGCTGTCTGGGCATTATAGTAGGATCATTTCTTGTCTATAAGCTTATTTATATCAATCCTAACATGGTGACAAAAGTCATGAGTGGTTCAGTGGCCACAAAACTAAAATGAGCCTAGATGAATACACTGGGCATTAATGAAAGAATCATCCAGTTTGCAAGGAAAAGAGATGTAGCCAGCTGCTGGCAGAGCACTGGGTGTGTGTGCTAGATGGTAGGCAGGTAGACCTTTGTGGATTTCCTCAAGTCCTTTGGGATGCACTGTACCATGTCATTGCAAACTGGCACTTCCAGGTAGGAGGAGCCACTGTGTGCACCTTCATGCCATTCCAAATTTTTTTCCTGACATGTATCCTAAGTCTAACTTCTTGGAGGAACATGGAATTGGCAGGCAATAATCAAAGGCAGGGAGGCACTAGGTTCTCACTCGGGGGAGGGCAGTGACCAGATCCCCTTAGAGGTCAGCTGTACTAGGTAAGAGAACAGAATAAATAACCAAAGAAGTCCCAGTGTGGGGAGTACAGAAAAGGAAGGTAGTGTTTTTATCATTCCCATTGCTTCTAATTTCATCAGGATTCTTTCAAAGATCCTCTTTTGGAGTGACAGCTTGCCTGGAGGCTTTGTAGAGTTAAATGTATCATCCCTGCTAAGGCTGTCAGTCATTCTGTACTGAAAAGGAGCCAGAGGAGACTTTGGAAGATGAGGTTCCAACCCTGAGGACAAAGAGAGCAGCATCTGTGAGCTAGTTGTGTGGACCATGATCTCTGAGCACAGCATCCCTGTTGGATGCTCACTCTATTCTTCATCCCAGGGTCAGATATCACTTCCTCTAGCCCTGGGAGCTTGCATGGCTTCCTTCCAACTGCAGACTCAGCACCTTCCTGCTGTCATCAGCGGAACTGCCAGCCTCTCTCACAGCATGTCAGCCTTCTGGCACCCCAGGCATTGGAATGGTTGGTGGGAAGAAATAGAAAAGAGTGAGGGGTATCTTTCTTCAGACCAACAACCCAGGTCCTCAGAAGGCAGGCCTGGCTGTTTCTGTGTCCTCTGTTCTTATATTCTTAATGTCATGGACTGGTTAACTGCTGCTTCCAATGTATGTTCCCAGGAGCCTATTTTTGTCCTCAGATGAATACAGGCAGCTAGGCACTTTGACCAAAGATCTACCAAGTCATATATCTTAGTTCATGCTTGCAGTGAGCAACAGCATTTCATAGTACATACCTACCCACACTGAGCATGAAAAGGAATGACAAACAAAGATGCAAAGAATAATTCCACAGGGAGATGCACAGAAAAAGCTTCATTACACAATAAGCAGAGAGTTGCTGTGTTCATTCTCATATCATTTCAGGTCTTCCTACTACCTCATTTTTGGGCCATACATTACTACCACATGTTCTACTTGCTAAATAACTAGCTAAGGCTAAGTAATCTTCCCAAGGCTTGTGAGAACTCTCTGTTTCTATGCTCAAGAACAAATATGTCCTCAAACCCACCACAGGTAGAAGATAGATATATAGATGATACAGAAACAAACACACAAAGAGAACATAGATAATAGAGACATATATATGTATATATGTATATATACATAGTTGATATTGATATAGATATAGCTAAATAATAGGGATATATAGAGTGATAAATTGTATATGGTAGATATAGAGAGATAAATAATACGTAGATGATAGAGATATAAAAGGGAAGGACAGGAGAAGGATATGACAGGCCAATGGATGAATGGATAAATTGGGGATAAAACATTATAGACAGCTATTCAGCTTGTGAATATATAATGAATGGATAGATCAATAGATATAGGTAATAGTTGGCTTAGTGGGGCAAGTATAGACAGATGAAATAACAAGTAATAGTCAAACAGGAAGATAGAAAATAAATAAATATGTGTGTGAGTGAAAATGGTTGCACAAAGAGATTCATGATAGACAATTGATGGAGAGTTGTATATATATATATATATATATATATATATATCAGATAGATAAAAAGGTAGATGAGATAGATGATAGATGGAGAGTTGTATATATATATATATATATATATATATATATATATCAGATAGATAAAAAGGTAGATGAGATAGATGATAGATGAATGATTTATATTTCATCAGGTCTAAAACCTAGTTACTGCATAAGTTAATCCCTCTCTTGGAATTTCAATCCTCCCACCACTCTCCCCAGCCTAATGATCCCTTTGCTCCAGCATCACTGATAGCAAAGCCACTCTGCCTTTGCTCCAGCCTCATTGATAGCAAAGACACTCTCCCATTGTTCCACCCCATTGAGAGCAAAGATACTCCCCCTTGTTTCAGCCCCATTGATTGCAGAGATACTCACCCTTGGCCTCAACCAAGGACCCTTTGGAATCCCTCTCTGAAGATGGTGTCACTAGGAGTGGGTGATTCCTGCCACTTTGCTTCCTGGTGTGTCAGGACATAAAGAGCCACTGTCAGCTAGTCCCAGTCACCAACCACCTTCCCCACTACAATGGGCTAAAGCCCTCTAAAACCAAGAGAAAAAGACATCTTTCATCCTTTATGCTGTTTCTAGACAATGTACTTGCAGTAATATGAAAGTAACTAACACTCAGACAAGTTCAGAACTTGCGACTAGAGCCACTGAGATGGGCCACTGGGTAAAGGCTCTTGCTACAAAACCTGAAAATCCAAGTTCAGGCCTCTAGAACCCACATGGTAGAAGAACTGAGTTTAGCAAGGTGTCGCTGACACATACATATGTACCATGATACACAGTGTCCCCCATACACATAATAAGTAAAATGTAATATAAGACTTCAAAAGACTTGGCACTAAATTCCATGCATGTTGCTAATACATTCTACTTGTATTTTCCTATTTTTCTTTGGGCAAACAACTTAATGTCCCTATAACTTAGTTTCCTAACCTTTGCAATGGTAACATTCAAAGCTTCAGATTATAGTAAAAATTAAGTTAGTTACTATACATGGAATTATAGAGTTCTTATCATACTGGAAGCTGCCCAGAAGAATAAGCTATTAGCTTCACTATTCAACCCAATTATATTTAATTTTTAAATTCTGAAAATATGGTTGTTTCTTATTTGCTTGTCACAATACTACGATAAAATAAGAATGGTAGGGTTCACTTGGCTCTAAGTATGAGAGGATATGGCCCATCATTCAGAGAAGGCAGAGTGATAGGAGAGCAAGATAGCTGGTCACATTGTGTGTACAGGCAGGAAACTCTGTGTGTGTGTGTGTGTGTGTGTGTGTGTGTGTGTGTGTGTGTGTGTGTGTGTAAGTGTGTAGAGGGGTGCTGGTACTGTTAACTTTCTCCTTTTTTCTATTTATTAAGCTTTATATTCCACGATCCCAGTCTATGGAATGGTGTCATCCAAATTCAGGATGGGTTTTTCTGCTTTGGTTGCCTGGAAATGTTCTCATAGACAATCCAGAGATTGTTTCCTTAGATCCTCCAAGGTGTTGATCTGGATTAATTTACAAAGAGGAAAACAGGCTTAATGAGGTGAAGTGGTGGCTGAGCCAGGATCTCAGTGGTTGATGGGTAAGTATTTCAACTATCCTCTTTGACACCAGGACATTCACAGCTTTAAGCTTTTTTTCTGAGAAGCACTGAAAGGCTTCCAACAGGAGAGGAGTTAGTGCCTCTGAACCTGTTTCAGGAATGTCACCCTCTGTCATCAAAAGCTCCAAACCCCTGAAACAAGAATTTTGTCAACAAAAATCTAAGCATTTCTAAACAAAACAAAAGCAGCTAATAGATTAATTTGTAGAGCAAAGTTGGGTTTATAGCAGACTAAGTGGGAAGTATAGAGAGCTTCTTTATCCCCACTGTACTAAAAAGGCATGTTTCCCCCATGACCAGCAGGTTCCACTAGAGTGATATATTTGTTAAAACTGATGAGCCTACATTACAAGTCATTGTCATCTTAAGCCCATAGTTTACCATCAAAGCTCATTTCCTGCATTATATGAATTTGGATGAAGGAAGGCAGGCAGAAAGGTCATGGTGGTATACCCCCATAAACCTAGCGCTTAGGAAGTGGAAGCAGAAGGGTGGGGAGATCAAAGTCATGTTTGGCAATCCCCATCATGGAATGTTTATTGATTTTAAAAACCCTCCATGCTCCTCCTTCATCCATCTAGCCCTCTCCTGTAATATCTGAGAGCAGGAATTTTTTTGTTGTCTTTAGAGCTTGGTCCTTTACTGGGTATTACAGAATGGTCATCATGTAGTCTATCACCAGAATGGGAATATTAATTTGCAATCGAGTTTTTGCTCCTTTGCAAATGGTTCATGATCTCTAGGATATATTCAACAATGGATCGATCAGCAATCCAAGCAATGTGAGATAACCTCTGCTGCTATCACCTTCTTGGTGGCATTCCAGCTGAAAGCCAAGCCTTCAGACAGAAAATTTTTATTTTTAAATTCCTAAAATTAAAAAATGTGATTTCACTCATACATCTCAAGATTAAAAATCATTCATAACAATAAAATCATTGCTTAAAATCCTCAAGGTGGGTTTGCTCTAGGGTAATACACCTGCTGTGTTTCATACTACACTTTGATACATAATTATCCAAAGAAGGACCTTAAAATGTGTAGCAGTGTGTGCTGTTTGGGTAACAATCACAGGCAAAAATAAATAAATAAATAAATAAATAAATAAATAAATAAATAAATAAAATAAAAAAATCCCTCAAACTGTGAACCAAGTTGTGGTCTTCCAATCCTTCTGGGGGGGGGGAGGAGGAGGAAAAGCATCTTTGGCAGGCAGAGCACATAGCCTGGGTTTGGAGTCAGGTTTTCATAGAGCTGGGGCATTAACTGAGAGCCACATCCTTTCACTCCTTTGTGGTGCATTTTCCTTTCAAACCTGGGAAAGATGAGACAGCCCCACTTCTATTCTACCCATCTCATTACACATTAAACTGAATGTTCTTGATGTATTTTTGAGCTCACAGATTCTGAAATCGAGACCAACACAGAATATAAGAACAAAGAGCTTTTTAACCAAGTAGGGCTAATATGCAGGTTATATAGTATTTTAGTATCTATTTCTGTCAAGGTGTAACATGTTCTGACAATAGCAACTTAATGGAGACAGTTTATTTCAGTTCACAGTTCAAAAGTGTGGTCCAGCAAGTTGTGGAAGTGAAAGGAACAGGAGCTCAAACAGCTGACTGTATCACAACCACCATCTGCAACAGAGAGCAACAACTGCCCACTGCTGCTTAGCTCCTCCTTCCATTTACATAGTACAGGAGCCCAGAGAGAGGGAGAGGGAGAGGGAGAGGGAAAGCCCACAAATGTATTCTCAGAGGCCCGCCTCCCAGGCAATTCTGTATTATGTCAAGTTGACATTAATCACTAACCATCACATAAAGCTGCCAAATTGTGTCCTGCAGGTAAAGAAGTTCTCTTTAGCCCCTCTACCTGTGAATGTGAGCATGATCTATTCTATGTTGCCATTCATTCAAAGATCTCAAGATAAGACCTCTCTGAATCTAGAGTGAGCTCAGATTTCAATCACTGGTGGTTCCTGCAAAAGAGCAAGAGATTGAGGAAGCAAGAAGGAAGGCCACATTAAGGCAGCAGCAGAGACTGGTCTCAGGCTACCACAAACCAGGGAACTCCAGCACACACACAAACTGGAAAAGACAAGTTTTGGGGTTCTCCTCCAGGGCTGTCACTAGGACCTGCCCACAAGATCGATGACCTCAATTTCTGCCCCTTAAAACCATCAAAGAATTTTTGGTGATTGTTTCAAGTCATCATGTTCAAGGCAGTTTGAGATAGCAATCATGGAAAAGGAGTATATACTTTAGCAGTGACCTGAAATCAACCCATGGCTCCCTTCTGTTGTTAAGATTCTGTCACAAGTGTAAACTCTGGCTTTTGTAGCCATCCTTTCTCTGAGAAGTTCTCACCACAAACTAAGAAATGACTCCCGGCAATTCAGAGCTGACAGATTATCAGCTCACTGTCTAAGACAGTCACAGTATGCTCAGTTGGCCAGGTTGGCAATGTGCTGCCTCTCTCTTCAATCACTGGGGATTTTCTGGTTGGAGGAATCGAAGACTGGGTTGTGCTCGCTCAGGCTCAGTGAGAGAGACAAGTTGCTGGCATGGAGAGAACAGGAGAACTTGGTCCTCGGTCCTCTGAGCAGACAGCGAGGAAAGGACAGAGGAGATGGAGATGAAACAAAGAGAGGAGGGTTCACCTCTTCACAGGTCGTGTGGGGGGAGCTACAAGGAACTTAGAAATGGTACAGAAAGGAAGTGCTCCTCAAAATAGCCAGGGAAACTTGGTGCCAAAACCCCACAGACTCTGTTACCATGAGAGAAACCAAAGGTATTCCCTGGAGATCAAACCTGGAAATGTGATTTTATTTCAACTTCGCCTGAACCTCTGCAGTGACACGCTTAAAGGAAAATTCTTAGACTACCCAAACTCACCTTACAGAAAATCCACTCAAATCCCATGGTCATTACATGTATCAAAAACAACTGTTTTCTGAGGTTAAAAGCAGAGAAAGTCACATGCACCTGTACCCTTGAAACCACAGCCTTGCAGAATGGGGCGTCACCCACAGCTGAGCAAGAGGAGGCACTTCTAAATCGGATACCAGGTGGATATTTCACAGCTGAAGAGTGGCGAGCTTCTAACCCATGGAATTCTTGAAAAGGTGAATTTTAATTTCCGAAAAGACAAAGCCAAGGGAGAAAGAAAATGCATATCTTAGTGCACTTAAGAACTGTGATATTACTGCAATGGCAGAGTTTTAGTCTGAGAAATGACTCCGATTATGATTAATATTCTCTTTATAATTAATTCAGAATCTTATTAAAATCAAACTTTTATAACTTTACATAGAACCACACCGCCTATGTCAGGAAAAAGCCTCACCATTAATTTCACCTGTATCCTTTCTCAAGTTCTCAAAAAAAAAAAAAAAAAAAAAAAAAAGGCAATAAAGAAAAAAAACCCCTCCTTGAAAATTATCAATGCCGGGCCACCCTCATCTCCATAATGACACAATTTCCAATTCACGCCTCATTTTCATTAATGTTTCTGGCCATAAATTTTTAAGCATATGATAAAAAATTTGTGAAGCGGCATAAAACTAACATGAAGAGGGAGTTCATTAGCACGTGACCCTAATTAGAAATTCCATATTAAGTCTCCATTCCTGCTCCTGCCTTTCCCATATCATCACACGTCTACTCATCTACTCCAATTGTGCTTTCAGGACTCCAGGAGTGGCCATACTTTCAGTCCTTCCGTTCTCTGGCTTTGTTTTGGGAAACGACCCACATGTTTCCACTGTTGTTGAATAAGTCAATAGACAATTGTATCGCAGGATGCCTTTTGTGTCACAAATTATCCGGAAGAATTGTGAGAAGGTCCTTGCCCAGTGCTTCATTAATGATACCAGATCATAAAAGAGGGGGAAAATATGCTGACTTTGTCTCTTTTCTAATGTCGGGTGATAAAATGCTACTTCAGAATTCAGAAGGTTAAGTTCTAATGTGTGTTTTGAATAGAGTGTGTTGGAATAATTGCCTCATAAACCAAAGCATTGCCCAGCCTGCTAATGGCTGTAGAGTGCAGGGATCAGCAAAGACAGCCAAGCTTACTGGAAAAACTGCTGTGCCTCAACTTTTGTAGCCCTCCCATATTAAGTTAGCTTTCCCCTCCCCCTTTTCACAAAAGAAATGAAATCCCATCACCCATTTTTGCAGCTCAGATATGGGTTCCTTTAGCATCCTTGAGAGATATATAAGGTACCTCCTTAACTGTGTGTCTTCATCCTTGTGTCTTTGTGTGCACCTCCTCCCACCACACACACTGAACTTGGGCTGGTCCTGTCTAACCTAGAGAATATCTAGGGAGTGGTTCTAGTGTTTTCTTTTGAACCTCTTGGAATATGTGGTTAGGAAGGTCAGGTTTCTTTATGGGGATGGGATTTGACTAGTCTGTTACTGTGACTCTGTGAGGGCCCTAAGATACTACATGGGCAGGCTATGTGGGAAGAGAAATACCTGGATTATCACTGAGTTCATTTATCCAAGCGAACCTGTGACCTATTAGACAACTGAGAAAAAAAATCCTTCTGAGATCCTATGTGCCTCAGAACTTTCTGATAACTCCAGCCTTAACCCTCACAAAGTCAGAAGAATACAACTGAGCCCAACCATTTTCCAGAAACACAAAAGAAGGTTGTGATTATTCTCTAATGTTTTCTAGCTCAGCAGTATTGAATGGTGCTCTAAGGGACCAGTAGGAACCTGGTCCTCCAAGGGCAGGGAAGCAAGAAAAGGGAGGCCATGACTCCATCTCTCATGTCTTGTCTCCCACACCTGAGCAGAGGCAAGAACAAAACCCACTCAGACCTACCCTTAGTTTTCAGTTCCCCTCCTCATTGTTTTGATTTCCCAATGAAAACATTTAATAAAGTCTCTTGAGAAGCAATGTGAGAACTTCCCACACATGGCTTTCTCTCCTGGCAAATCTAAGGGTTTCACCCTCTGAATACCAGTCCTAACAATGAAGACATCAGAATCAATGCACTCTATGGCATCATGATATAGGAGCTAGTAAGTGGGGAATCTGAGTGTGACAACATAAGGGACTGTACAACGTCTGTGGGGTTCCACCCTTTGAAGCAAAGGCTCTCCTCTCCCTACTCTTCTTATGCTCTCTCCAAAAACAAAGTAGACTTGTTTCTGTGAAGCATCTTCTGAGCAGAGTTCTCATCCCCAACCACTTTCCATCTTCTCTATGACAGGTAGGCACACAGTTCTGCCTCTTCAGCCCACATTCAGATCTGTAGGACACAGGGAAGCCAGCCAGCTTGATGAAAATGGGGAGGAGGTTCATATCCTCATTAAAAGGAATGTCTGGACAGAGAACTATGAAGTGAGATGATTTTATTATCATATTGTTGTGACACAAGCAATAGAGTACAGCAGCCTATGAAACAAATATTGCAGTGAGCAGCTAAGAAAGGAAAAACACCTGCCCCTAAAAGAAGAAAAAGAGGAGCTGACAATCCCATGACACTCACATTTTCAAGGAGTACGCTTATTGTAAGGAACATTAGCTAGAGAGATGTTGAAAGAGATTTTCAAAAAAAAAAAATCAGTTAGTGTAGAAGGTGTGTATAATGCAGGTATATGCACATGTATACAAGGAGAGAAGCATTCAGGGTGAAGAAGGGAAAATTATTCATTGATGACTTCACTATTTTGGCAGGCACCTGTCAGTGTATTGTATGTTATTCTCTGATAAGCCTGCTCTTGTTTACACAAGAATACTTAGATTCAGACCAGAAATAAGTGGCAAAGCGGTGCAAGATTAGTAAGCAATACAGAAGGGGACTTGAACCCTCCAAATTGCCTCCATATTTGGCCTCATGTCTGGTCTTGCCTCTAACCTCTGAAGTACCCCCTTTCTGGAACTTGGCCCTGACAGCTAAAGATCGAATTGTAAATCTGTCCTTGTACCAATTGCCTCAGAAGAACCAAACTAATGCCAGGAAATATTCACTCTCCAGAATTCATTCCTCATCCACCCACAATAGCCAATCTCATAAGATGAGGTGGCTGAATATGACAATCCCCGAAGGTGGCAAGACTTCAACCAGTTACAGTTATAATTAATATTGCATTGGTTAGGACAAAGATAGGCAATACTTGTATTGTAGTTTATCTTCACCATTATATCTTACTGAAAATTAATGTTTTAACAAAATTATATTTTAAAGTGAGTTTTGTTCCTGCTTGACAATTTATAGCTGTACAATATAAAAATTGCCAATCATTAAATGCAAAGAAGGCCATAGCTAAGCATGCTGGAACTACTAATGGATGGCAGTGTGTTATTGCAACTATAAATCAACTCTTCAGACCTTAAAATGCCATAAATAAGCAAGTCTCTGTGTCAAAATTGGCAAGCTGACCAGAATCACCATGCTGATTTACGACATCCTACCTCTGTAATCTACGCACTGTTGATCTGCCACTTTCTTCGTACATAAATGTGTGAATAACTCTTTGACACTAAGATAAATCACAGCTGCTAGATCTAAACTCTACCTGCAAAGATGCCGGGGAAGGTGATTGCCGCTCTGGGTGTGGTCAGTTGTTTGCTTGTTGAGAAGTTTTATTTCTCCCTTGTCATTTCTGTGATGTGCCCTGTTGGCTCATGATCACACCTTGATTTCAGACTGAAACTTATTGGCTAAGTAAAATGGCAAACACTTACATATTTTAGGTTACCTTTCTTTCATTAGAGTGGTATCTCTAGAATATAAAGTTACCCCTCGCAAGTCTCATGACTTGCTTCTTGATAAGGAGATGGGGCCAAAATATTCTGCCTTTAGCAATGGTTAGTCCATTGATCAGCTCCTAGATGAATGAGCTGTTAGGCAGTAAACCTGTTTGGAGGAGGCCTGGTGCATGCACTTGAAAAGGATATCTGGTATCTGACTTTCTCTTTGTTTCTGATTCCTGGCTACCAGGACATGAGCAACTCTTCTCAGTTACACCATGCACCATGATGCCATTACTCATGGGTCCAGACTCCAGAACCTTCTTTTTGCTGCGAATATTTGTTGCTTTTATTGGTTAATGAATAAAGCTGTTTTGGCCCAGCAGGACAGAGTATAGCTAGGTGGAAAATCCAAATTGAGATACAGAGAAAACAGAGTCAGGGAGATGCCATGTAGCTGCTAAAGGAGTAAGATGCCAGAACATTACTGGTAAGTCACAGCCACATGGAAATATACAGATTAGTAAAACTGAGTTAATTCAATTGTAAGAGCTAGTCAACAATATGCCTGAGCTGTTGGCCAAGCAATTATAATTAATATTAAACCTTTGAGTGTTTATTTGGGAACTTACAGGCAGAACAGAAACCTCTACTTATATAAGGTGCCAAATTAGGGCACATACATCCATATACAGCCTGAGAAAGCTTTAAAGAAAATAATGATTCTATATATACAAAAAAACAGAGTCAGAAATGGTTTATTGGTAGCCAATTCTTTCCAGATAGACTCTGCTGGTGGGGATCAGATGCATGGCTGCTTCCAGAGACTGGTTCCTGGTTCGTTCTGGCTCTTTTGGGGGGGCCTGTCATGGAGTACTTGAATGGGGTTTATGGGCAGCATATTTAAAGTTACCTGGTGGCAGCAGAGTCAGGGGGTGGGTACATGGGTGCCTCCTCTATGTTGGAAAGCCAAAGGGGGCAGAGCCAGTAGTCAAAGCCACCACTTTGGTCCTAGATACACCCAATTAACATTTTAAAAACTCTCTACATCAGAAAAGGATTACAGATACACAATAAGAACAGATTCAGGAAAAAAAAGGTCTCTAAAAGGGTCACAGTATTTTTGGTAAATATACATGAGCTTTGGAGAGAAAGGATATAACATAACATCATAGATAAAAATAATAAATTAAGTATAATAAGCTGAGGTCCTTAAAGGATAAATAGAGTAAAAAAAATTATAATGGGCCATGTAAAGATGGATACAGAGTATGGATTATGAATATTATTGTATTTTCTTTAAAATTTTCATGAGCTGACTGGAGAGTCATTGATTGTGGGAGTTGTTAAGCTAAACCAACATATCTATTTAAAAGGTATCATGACTTCAAAATTTTGGTCTAAAGATATGTTGCTTTGGAAAAGAGGTTATGCTTTTGTTTTCACGAAAGAAGCTATAGATTCTTTCCTGGTTAATATGATTTGATCAGCTAAGACCCCGAGAGGTCTCCTATGAGAGCAATAGCCCTGGTGATCCATCATCCAGAACAGCTTTAAGGCTCTGACTGATATGATGCAGCCTTACAGAATAATACAGACAAGAATTAACCATAATTCTAATTTTTTTTCAGAGTCCCCATAAGATTACCAGTGCCCCAACCAGCAGGAAGTAGTGTAGAGAACTACACTCAAATTCCCAAAATATGTTTTATACATGTTTGTTTTCATTTACATGTATAAGTGGTTAATGGTCACAGTTAATTTCTTTCTAAAGGAAAAAAGGGGGATATGAGATAGCAATGAATACTTTATATTGGTATGGATTTTTGTTTATTGATACAAATTTAATATCAATATTGTTATACTATATGTATGTTTCTACTGTTGTTTAAGGTAATGTGTTTGTGCAACTCATTTATAAATGTACAAGAAATACAAATTAATAGTCATCTATAATTATCAACCTTATAGTCATGTTAGATTTTCTAGATATACAGAGATATATTTCAAAAGGATAGGTAACCTTCAAACACTTCAAAAACCTACAGAATATGGCATTTGGAATGTTCTAAGAATTTAGACATTTCTCGGTGGTGAGACATGTCTGCTCCTGGCAGGACCAATTACTTCAAGGGCATCAAAGAAGCTCCTCATAGAATTTGCTTTCAATGTGTCAAGAAGACTACCAATTGGTCAAGAAACTGCTCCTGCCTGGACTGCTTGACTGTATCCTATATAAACTGAACATGCAGCACACAGGAAAGTGACTGCTAAACTTGCCAGAGCATGATGGTATGGTACTTTAGGGTTCCTGCTTCACAGAAGAAACTGCCAAACATTCTACAGGACACAGAATAAAGCAAGCAACTGATGAACTTTGCTAGTACAAGACAGAACAGGGGGCTGGAGAGATGGCTCAGAGTTTAAGAGCACTAGCTGCTCTTCCAGAGGTCCCAAGTTTGATTCCCAGCAACCCCAGCAACTATAAGGTAGCTCACAACCATCTGTAATGAGATCTGGTTACCTCTTCTGGCTTTCAGTCATACATCCAGACAGAACACTGTATACATAATAAATAAATAAATATTTTTAAAAAAAGAAAAGCAAAGCAGAACAGTTCTCCAAATTTCCTGCTTCATTGGAAGTCTACCAGATACTATGGATCTGTAGGCTAAAGATGGATACCCCAATGTTAAAAGAACTTTGGGTAACTATCCAGGCAGCCAGAGTTTGGGAAGTTGCTTTCAACTCATGGTATGTCCAGTTTACTTCCGTAATACTATATCCTTCTGGGGTCTTTGATGGAGTTGAAAACTAGATAGTTATAATTATAGTTTTCCTTAATTGTGATAAAAGATAAATTAGATATAAAACTTTAGTCTCACAAAGTTAGGATAGTTGATAGAGTATTTTCTTTAATTTTGCTAAATACAAGTAGACTAAATATTGTAACTATAATTCTTGCTTGGTAACTGCTTTGTTATATGTAATTTTACTATGTTAAAGTTAGAACCTTCCTTTTTAATTAGACGAAAAAAATGGGAGATGATGTAGAATGTCTTTTTGTATGCTGCTAATATGTGTTTCTTTTATTGGTTGTTAAATAAAGGTGTTTTGGACCATGGCAGGGCAGAATACAGCTAGGCAGAAAATCCAGAGATACAGAGAGAAAGAAGGTGGAGTCAGAGAGATACCATGTATTCATCCAAGAAGCAAGATGCCATAAAGTTAACAGTAAACCACACAGCCACACGGTGATACATAAATTAGTAAAAATGGGTTAATTTAACTGTGAGAGCTAGTCATTAATATGCCTGATCCATTGGCCAAACAATTACAATTAATATTATGTGTCTGAGTGTTTATTTGCGAACTGGCAGGCAGGAAAGAAACCTCCATTTGCAGACCATTGACTGAAGCCTCTGAAAGTCTGAGCTGAAAGAAGTCACTTAAACTTTTCATCTTAGGTATTTGCCAGAACAGCAAACATTGCACTAACATAAGGAGGTCATAATTAAGGGAGGAAAAACAGCAGGAACAACAAAACCTATACAAAAACACCTGCCTTTGGCTGCCAATAGGAAGACAACTAACATACTCATTCATTGGTGTTCTAGTCTGTTGTGGATATTGCTTACACTGATCTGAATTCTTGACACTCAAAAGTTAGTTACTAGCATCACCTTATACATGTGGGGGTACTGGAAAGATATGTATGCGGATGTAGAGCTGTGTGTGGTCTGTGTTAATGATTCTTAAATAGTCCCTAAGAGAGTCTAGATGTTCTGGGTCACAACTCAGTCTCACTTTTCATCTATCATTTTAAATTAACTTAAATTATGGTTTGTTTGTGGATAGATTCCAATACTCAATAAAAATCATAAAATATGGGTACACCATACATATCTTAGCAAAATGCAAAAGAACACTGTGGCCATGTCTTTTTTTTTCCCCTCCAATTAAAAGATGCATGCAGTTATCTTGCTTTTACCCAGTAGAAGGACTTGCAAAATGTTTTACTACAAGTGGCTTGATTTCTTCCTCTGGAACTTGCAAATCCTTCCTTGTGATAGAGCCCCAAGATAGGTGAAGGCTCACAGTTCTTGCAGAGCAACATTCTTTGCTGTCTTTGGCTTGCCAATATAGCAGTTTTGAGTTTGGGCTTTCTCTTTCCTTTTCCCCCCACAGTGGACAGGTAGAAATCCAGAGAATGATATCTGAGCACCTTTGGAGATCAGGAGAGCTTCATTTAGGGTTCACTATTTTAGAAACAGAAATCCATAGAAGTGAATAGAAATCTATTTTCCTTCCTTAAAGAAGGCAGCAAGGATTTCTCTATCAGAATTGACCAGTTCACCCAAGGCATGAGCTAAGCACTCTTCAGGATATACATAGTACATGACAGGAAAGGGCACCAGTTCCCTGAAAGGATGGGTAACTGTCTTTTTCCACATCATGTACAATAATTGTTTCCTTCCATGTGTTATTTCCATACTCTTTCTATTCTCTCATCAAGTGGTGGAGCTAATGCCCTTCCCCTGAACTCAGGAGACTTAATGTCTGATGCATGGCATCCTTGCTTCCCAAACACGAAGACCCATGTTAAACCCCTGGGACCTACATCAAAAATCCAGGTATGATAGAAAACGCCTAAAATCTTATGGCTGTAGAGGTGAAGACAGATGGATACTTGGGACTGTCTATGAGTTTCAGACAAATGAGAGACCTTGTCTCAAAAGACAAGGTATATGACTCTCAGGGAATGACATCTAGAGCCATCCTTTAAGGTTTGCATGCATGCTCACAAGTGTAGACAGCTACTTCCCCTACATAAATATACACCTATGCCTACAAATAAATAAATAAGTAACAAAAAGATGAACCCTTTGGGCTGACACAATATTTCTTCATGAAGACATACCGGGGTGGCTTATTAGATAGTGGTAGTTATCTGGATATCCACAGAATGATCATTAACTCAGTCTCATCTTCATACCATAGGAAGCTGAGCCCACTCCTCGAATGAATGAGCAACTGTGCCATGTTTTGTATATTCTCACAGCCTCTAACAATGCTTTAAACTGGACAGACTAAAGCAGGTCATAAAGCTACTTGTGGTAGTGAATGAGAGCCACCTGACCATTGTGGTGGCTTTTTACATATTTTCTTTTAGCTTAGTAGTCACTTCCAGAGTCATTTTCCTAAAACATCCCTTTTCTCCATAGTAAACTCAGCTTGCCCCCACCCCAACCCCTGCCTTTCTTCTTTAAGACAAATTAACTCACAACTTACATACAGCATCCAACACCTGGATGGCCAATGTATCATTTTAATACAATACCAGTGAGTCTCCTTGCTCACGTAGCATTTCTAAGCCTTGGGAATAATTGCCAAATACACTTTCTATTTGTTCAGCTACAATCTAATTTAAGTCATCAAACATTTATCAGATGAGTACCCAGTGCCAGGCACTGGAAGTACAAACTGCTGAGTCATGATCCTAGTTTGCAATATGGGAATAACAGCATAGAGGGTGTTGGAGGGAGTTCCGAGTGGGGGAGAGCCGGCCAAACTAATAACTCTGATTCAACAGGAGACCACAATAGTGTATATGAAGCTGCAAAAGTCCCAAATAAATGTGCTTCCATACAGGACAATCTGTGTACTCAAGGAGCCTGCTACCAACAGAGAAAAGATGGCTGTGAAGGAATAGAGTTCACTACACCTCATGCCAGGTGAAGGGATGCTGGAGCTGGGCTAAAATAACAAAGAACTGGAGAGAGACCAGAGCAAAGCAGAAATCAAATCTAGTTTCACTGGGCTCCAGGAACAGCTTTCACTTCCCAGAAGGTTGGCTACAAAGAGAAACAGAAAGTAGGCCCATTCATACTACAGCAAGACTCCTCTCAGCCCTCATCTCCTCCTGCTGTATTTAAGTGTTTTCTTATATCTTTCTTCAAAACATATGTTCTCAGCTGACTGAAATATGGAGCAGAAGCTCCATGGAGCCATCTGTGCTTTCCCTTAGGAACGAGAGCACAAGGTGTGCAGGTTCCAAGACTATATCCAGGTTGTGATCACATCAACACAACTAACTAGTGGAAATGGAGATATTGCTCCAAGGCAGAGGAAAAAAAATGGACAAGGTTGAATGCCTTGATTAGTTGTGTTGGCAGATTCCTAAAAGGCAGAGAACTGGTGCTGAGTTAAAGGCTTTCTTTTCCCAGGAAGAGGCACAACTACCATTGTTCTTTCTAACTTTCATTATTAATCACAGACCTCACCTCCTCAGACTGTCCTGGCCATCCTGCTCTTCAATGAACACTGCAATTCATCTCTCATGGAACCTGAAGCAAAAAGCTAAGTAAAATCACTTGCTCAAAGTCATACAGTGAGGAAGTGTTAAGACTAGAACTCAGAGACAGGCTGAAAGGGCTCCATGGTGTTTGAATGAGAAATGACACTCATAGGCTCTTGTATTTGATCATTTGGTCTTCTTTGGGGAGGATATGGAACTTTTAGGAAATGGGCCTTGCTGGATGAAGTACACTGAAGTACATCAAGGGTAAGATTGGGGGGGGGGTTAATAATCTTGTCCTACTTCCTGCGCCTTCTCTGCTTCCTGCCTGCAGATGAAAATGTTATCAGGCAACTCTCTATTACTGCCATCACACTACATCCTCTCTGACATTTTGGACACTATCCCTCCGCAACCATAAGTAAAGATAAACTCTTCCTTAAGTTGCTTTTGGCTATGCTATTTTTGTGAGGCCACAGAAAAGCAACTCCATACAGATTCCAAAACCCAAAACAAACATGTATAGGAAATCTTGATGTTTATGGAAAGCAGGTTTTGCACAAAGATAGTAAATATAAAGAGATATCAAGAGGGTGGAGGAAGTAAAGCCACTAAGGGAAAAATCCATTACCAGGCCAGTTAACAGTGCAAACAAGAGCTATTTCTATAAGATAGCTCCAAAAAAATAGGCAGAACATACCACCCCTCAGAACATAGATACTCTACTCATGGTCAGTATGAAACCAGATGGTCATATCAGGCTGACTGGCTGTTCTTGCAAATAAAATTTGATTGGAAGTCAGCCATGCCCATATGTTACTGTCCATAGCTATCCATGTTTTAACTACAGTAGAATAGCTGAGGAGATGTTATACATACTATATGACTCCCAAGTGCTAAAATGTTGACTGTAGTTAGTCCTTTGCTGGGAAGTATTTACTAACCTCCAATCTCAAATTACCCCAAGTGAAAAGCAAGGAAAGACAGACATCCACATGCCCTACCTAGAGCTAGAGTCATCAATGCAGGCCACTGTAGAGAGGGCTGCAGTGTGGCACATGTATGCTGACAGAATAAGCTATAGATACTCGACCAGAAACTGCAGGCCAAAGGCTCTTGTGAACCCAGCTGTACTACCTCCGAAGAGTGAGTTTTCTCCAAAGGCAAAGTCGGGAACCAGCATCTTCTATTCTAAAGTGAACAGCAAAGTTGTGGACTTATAAACAGAGAGGCCAAGACCCAAAGTTCCACTTTGAGTAGCCACAGAAGTATTTTTATGAAAAGTATGACTTGGTGGGAGATGTCCCATCTTAAAAAGAAAAGTAGCACAGCTCTAAGTCAGTTTCAGAGTAGCTGCCTTGTGCAGTGGATGGTAGGTAATACAAAAACTAACAAATAGTCCAAGTGCAGGAATTGTGTATCTGTGGAGTTCTCGGCCATAAGTGGGACATCTGTATCATATGCCATTCCCTAAAGACTCAGGGAACATTACAGAAGATTGACGAAAAGACTGTAAGAATTAAATGTTGGGGAAGAATTTATCCTGGACATTTCAGAACCAATGCACCAAGAACTCATAGAAGTTGCTGACTGCACAAGACAAAAACTACTTAACATTCCCACATGAAGGGGTAAGGGCATGACAAGACCCCAACCCTCGCTAAGGAACTATTGACAGTTGATGACTGCTAGAGCATAGACTCATTTTTCTTTAAGTGTGCAGTCACAGGTAGGTTGACCATGCTCCACTGGATGGCCCTACACACATACATATATAAACAGTGAAAACTGCAGGATATAAGGTGTGACAAATGAAAAGGACATTGGGTGAGGGTAAGTGGGTCTGGAATGAGCTAGGAGAAGGAGTGGGAAATGAAAATATTTAAACTATATTGCATTTGTGCAAGAAATTTTCAAATAAATAATAAAGGTTATATTAAAATAATTAAAAAATATTTGTCTTTAAAAAAAAATCAGAAAATCTGGCAGCCTTGAGTAGATGTTCCCATAAGGCAATCTAGAAGGGAATACACTGTTCAGATCAGCAAATGGTCAGGTGTGACTGTTTATATTAAGTGCCTGCTCCAGGAGAAAAACAACCCTGTGTAAGCTCTTATCATGGTAATGACAGACTAAGAGAGGTCACATGGACTCACCCAAGGACATGTGTCACTTAAGTAGCTGAGCCAGAGCTTTGCTTTCTATGTGATTTTCTGAGCAGCTTGAGGCTACAGTCCTTTATGCTCACAGTCTTATCTGTGGTCCTGCACCCCCACCTCTATGTGATCCTAGCAAAGGAGCTCTGGGTACAGAGATTGTCTCCATTCTGTCTTCACAAAGCTTGAATAATGCATTAGAACATGGCATAAAGAATGTTAACGTAAGAATAAGTGCTGCTGAAGGTCATGACCCTTTCTACCCAGGAGGGACAAAGAGCACTCAACACAGCAATCTGCCATTTCTCAGTCTGCCTTCGTTCTCATGAAAAGAACAGCTGAGAGTTGCAAATTTCCATCCACCCAGGAATCAGACATCACCAATCAATTCAAGTTGCTAATTGGATTCTGGCATAACATGGCCAAAACTGTCTAGGCCAAGAGTCCTTTTCTAATTTGAATGTAGCATATACTCCTACACAAGGGAACTTTGATATAAGGGGTCCTCCCATGCCTATACAGGTTGCATTGGAAACCACATTTTGAGCTAATAGTAATGGTTTCCTACATTTTTTTTGAGACTGTGATATGCAACCAGATTTACAAAAACTGGAAAGTGGCTCATGGTGTTACCTGAAATCTAGAAAATTGAGTTACTTTATGAACAAATTTTCCATGTGTTTTTCATAATAAGCCAGAACACAGATACTTGTTGTTCCCACTATGGTGTAAGCTACCATCACTTATATGGCTGTAAATGATGTAGGGTATTCCAGGGAAGTGGCCCGGCAGTTATGATTTTACTATAACCTAGACCTAGCATGAACCTTGACTCAACAGATTAAAATGTCCTTCAGAGACATCCCACCAGAAGACAAAAGGGTCCTTCATATGTATCTTAATACGCCCCTTGGGATGCTTGTATAACTTTCCATGCATAGAAGACCCCATTTGACCATGCTGTCTTGAGATGAGAATCTGGAATCTACTGGCAATTGACATACACACTGCTCAAAAAGGTGCACTTGCTTTGTAGACTAGATGCAAACAGGATCTTTTCTAGGCATGAATAACTTTTGTCATCAAGATGTATGATGGTTAATTTTGATTGTCAATTCAGCATGCTCTTCATTCAATCTAGGAGTCAAACCTCTGGGCATTACCCTGAGGGATGATCTACACTGAGTTAACATGAGAAAATTGGGCAACACCACTCCATGGGCTTGGTAGAAATGCTGAGTATAAGAATCCATGGCTCTCTGCTCCTAAAGGCTGATGCAATGTGATCAGTTGCCTGGAGCTCCTACCACCATGACAGACTAGCCTTCTACATATAGGCTGCTGTAAACCCTTCCTCTCTTAGTTTGCACTGTGCTGTCATTAAGTTATTGTCTCATCTAGAACAATGAGACAAGTAACCCCTAAAAGACTTACAGGGGTTGTGTCTCTAGCTTCTGCAGTGGAACATGAGTAAGACCATCTTCAGGGAATCCAGTTTGCTTCATTCCACCAAGAACTATCTCACAAAGCTGACAATAATATTGAGTCTATAATGCAAATTGTGACAGTCACCAGAACGTGTGTTTGGAACAACACAGATGGCGAGTACCACATGGAACCTTCCAAGGACAGCCCTCTTCGAGGTCCACTCAGAGGCCACCATCTTCCCTGAAAGTGGTTTGAAGATAATACAGAATTGCCCTTTATAATCTCTTCTCCCAGGTCTCTCAAGAGATTGTTTATATGTTTATTATTTCTTGTTTGTTTGTTTTCTGTCTTGTTTGTTTTTTAGTGGTCATTAAAACTTCCCAATATAGATTTGTGTCCAGTAAGAGTCATCTTCATGTTATTTAGATCCTTTATCTCACCTACCCCCTCTTTCATTCCTTCCTATGCCCAGATTTCTACAAGAACTTCATTACCAAAGACAAAGACTGCCTTCATCTTTGATTGTAGTTTTTCTCCATCTTCACCTCCTAGAAAATAGATATTGGTTATGTAGCTAGGTTCACCTTGATTCTTTCAGTCCTAGTTGAGCTGAAAGTACAATCTCATTAGCCTTTCACCTTTTGGGGAAGTGGCCATAATTCATAGCCCAGCATACTGAACACAGTGTTTCTATATCCCTCATCACTACCACTCTACCATTAAGTCTATCTTCATGACCTAATGTGCGATATGAGACATGAATCATAGGAAAAATATATTCTCATGACATGTGGCAAGTATGGAGGATGGAAGAGAATACAACTGAGGATTGAAGGGAGACTCTGCACTAATTTCAAGTGTACTAAAGACAGAGGCAAGTTACTTTAAGAAATCTCTCAGCACAGTACCTGTATAGGAAAGGAATAATGGATTAAAGATTCATGACAGACTTGTGATGTATTTAAAAAAAAACATTCGGTTTTAAAGGTTTATTTTACTTTACATGTGTTCAGAGATAATGTGGGGACAGGCGCCTTCAGAGTCAAGAGGAACTGGGTCCTCCAGGTACTGGAGTTACAAGTGGTTGTCAGCTGCCAGATATGTGTGCTGGTGACTAATCTCAGGTCCTCTCAAAGAATACTATATACAGAAACACTGTGCAATCTCTCCAAGCTGAGGATTTGCTCACATATTTAAAATTAGGGATTTCCTCAGTTTCAGGAAATTGAGGTTCTGTCTGGTTGTTTTTCTTGCTGAAAGCAGTAGAAATTTTAAATTAAAAATATTTTAAACACGGGTGAAATTGCCAAAAATATTTAAAAAATAAATAAAATAAGGCTTATCTGGAACCAATTCTGGTTAAGTCCAGTTGGGAGCTCCATAATGCATTTTGACTCCTTAGTACCTGTAGGAATTGCAGGTCATTTGCACATCACATCTTAAAAAATAGCAAAGGGGTAGGAGAGATGGCTTTGTGCTGAAGAGTACACGTTGCACCACCATGAGGACCATAGTTCAGATCCTGATGCCTGTTGAATGTGCTACAAACAGTAGTTAACTCCATCTCCAAGGAATTTGACACTCTCTTTTGACCTCTGGGCACACAGACAGACAGACAGACACACACACACAATTCTTAAATCTATAATTTCCTGGTTCCCAGTAAAAGAATGTTTATATTTGGAGGAATTTCACTAAAGAATCGAAGATTCTTTCTCCCCATCATCAACAAGGACCTGAAGTGCAGCCATCATCCTATTCACATCGGTTTTTGCTCTACAGACAGAGAGAATATTAGAGAAGTTCCAATGGGTGCTAAATCTTTAAGGTCCTGGAACTGTCTACTGCAAAACAGACATTGTAATTTGTTCTTTTGACTTTAAAGAGCTCACAAAGTTCAGGCTTGTTACAGCAACTCACAGCAGTTCCTTTACCATTTGTGTTATGACCCAAATGGCTAGCAATGGGGACTCATGCTTAAAAATATGCATGTACAGTGTGAATTATGCAAACTTTAAATATTACCTATGCCACTTTTACTGTCTCATTTAAGTGGGAGTTTTGATTAAATAATGTATTATGGAGTAGAATTCCATAATAGACAGTAAATCACCAGGACTCTTGACATTTATCTTCTACTATCTATGTGATACATTCTTAATGAAAATTCTCAAATTTGGTTTAAGGTCCATGTGGCTCATTCATTAACCTCAAGATAAATCACACACACACACACTCACACACAGACAGGAAGCTAAGTTTTAAATAAAGTTATATATCCTTCTATCATTTCCTACTCTAGATACTGTATTTGGTTATCACTTTAAGCAAAATTGGCCCAGATTCACATACCATTTATACATTTTTATGTGATATTTGTATGTGAAAAAAGAGAAAGGGTATAGTTTTGTGCATTCAAATTTTGAAAGCACATAAAATCTATTTCTTATCCATGAAAAGTTCATGTTAGTATTATGGAATCCTATGTTCCGATTTCCACTATGTTATTAATAAATGTTCTCACTTGGCAAGCTGCTGAATTTTTTCAGGCTATTGTTTCTTTAGGAGTAAGGTCAGAATAAAAGAAAAAAATCTATTCAGATATTAATATGCAGCATCTTCTCTATTTTGCATTACTTATATATAATATAAGAATTACAGAGTCGGTTTAGAATTTTGATGTTCAGGACTATCCCCATCTCCAGCTATGTGAGGTCCTTTTCTTGAAAACTAACTCTATGCTCCCTCTTCTGAACCTCAGCTGCTGCATCAACAAAGTGGGGGGAGGGGTGATCACAATCGGCTCATGCCAGTTGTGTGGAGGCTGCACATACAGGCCATTACTGACATTGTGGGATTGAGGCAATACTTAAACACTGAAAAGACATATACCTAACTAGCATTCTAAAAGCAATTTATAATGCTGGGTAAATGGTAGGGAGTCAATTACTCAATTCTGGACAAAGGAAAAAATTAATGATTGGAGGAAGTGTACCAATGAAATGTATCCAATTAGGCATTATTTAAAGTTCATGGAGTCAACCAAAAGTTTTGTTTACCCATGTATGTGCCCATGCTCATTGAGAGTCAGTTCAACAACTTTGTAATTAAAACAAATATCTTATATCCCCAAAAAACTTAGTGGAATAAAATAGAAAGCAATTACTCAACTCTGATTTAGGCTTAATAGGCAGCATGCCTTAATTTATTTTATTTTAATTTAATATCCAAAAGAATATCCTTAAGGTAATATCCTTCCACAGTTCACAATAAATGCAACACAGTAAATTAAGACCAGCATCCATCAAATACATGAGAGCTGAACCCTCAGTGCAGAAAGGAACCCTCAGAAGTAAGGAAATGCCCCCAAGTCAGCCTGGTGCAAGTAAATGCTCCTATGCATTGGGAAAACACCCACTTGTCTACCAAAACATTGAGATTTTATGGACTCTCAATGGGGCAACTACTTCCTTGCTATAAGAAAAGGAGGCATACTTACACATTGGTGTATGCTAGTCATTAGTCACAAGAACCTAAGTTTTCCCTTAGCATGGGTCAAATTCTTCAGTCAAGGGCCTATCTTCACTCAAGATACCCTGCCCAACAGTATCCTATAATCTTAAATGGAAGGCTTAAAAATCAAGGTCAGTCTCTACTTACAAACCCATCTAACCACCAAAAGGCATTTTCTACCACTTTCAGTAAAGCAAAAGAGGCATCCCATTTACCTGTCAGTTTCATTCTCAAAGCTGCTAATCATCTTTGAAATAAGGCAAAATCATTCAGGAATAAGATATTAATCAGGTGTGTGTGCAGGTGAATGTGTGTGTGTTTGTATACATGCAGGCAGGACATGAAGAGCACACTGATAAATATTCCAGGATGATGGAGGAGGGTAGATTAAATTATTGACTATGTGACTTATGTTTTTTATCTCTTTCTTAGAACAAATTGCTTAAGATACGATGATGATAATTATTTCTTATTTTGTGAGAAGAGAAAGAGAGCAGGGTAGTCTTGTGTCTTGTTATGGAAGTCTCACAAGGCTATTTCTGTGTTACTTTCTACACAGATAGAAATGGACTTCACCTTCTAAAGAGGAAAGGCATCAGGCAAAATTTGAATTCAGTGCTCTGACCATCAACTTCATGTCGAGAAGAATGCTGGCTCCTCAAATTCTGCCCATGAAGCTTTGGCCTGAGTGTTTTTAACCACTGATTATGATGACAAGAAAGTTGGGCAAGGTAGGGCTATCTGCCAAAGCTATATGAGTGACTTTTCACTGAGTGGCTGGGCCAAGCCTAGTCATGTGGCTTACATATGTCTTCTATGTGGCATCCAAAGCATGACACCAGCTTCCTTACCAATCCACTTGCGTGAGAAAAAGAGCTCATAAGACATATCCCTTCAAAACAGAAGCAATTCTCTTCTTGAATAAGGAGGTATGGTCAGGGTGACCCAATTTGCTGCCTTGCTTCAAGGCCACCATGAGGGGAGTAGCTTTATTTCACTATGTGCTTCCCCTATGATGTTGCTGCTTGTCACAGGCCTTAAGCTGTGGAGTCAGCCAGCCAGCCGCTGCAACTCCAGACAATGTCACACCACGAATCTTTCCTCTTTTTAGGTTGTTTATGTCAGGAATTATTCCCTAGTAGTGAAATATCTGAAACACACATGGTCATTTGCCAATAGTTTAGGAACCATCACACTGATTTCTGGGGTAGCCATGCCATGGAACATTTCCATCAGCAAAGCACAAGGATTGTACTTTCTCCATTCATCATTAACACAGATCTTCCTTTAAACAAATATAGCTGCTGTACTAATGGGCATGAAGACCCATGGCCTGTGATTTTCATTTCCTTGTGTGTAGAAGATGTATGTGGGTATGTATGATGTATGTACACATGTGTGCATGTCCATGTGGAGGTCAGTGGTTAATATAGGGTATCTTCCTTGATCATTCTATATTTTATTTTTCAAGCCAAAGTCCCTCACTGAACATAGAGCTCAGCCATTTGCTTAGGTTGGCTGGGCAATGAGCTGCAGGGACCATCTTGCCTTGACCCCAAAGACTGTGGTTACAGATGTGTGCTTCTGCACATGGCTTTTACATGGACGCTCAAGGTCTAAACTAGGGTCCCCATGCATAAACAGCAGCAGTTACCTTGCTCCCTGAGCCTTCTTTGCAGAAATTGGTTTTGTATTTGTGATGCAAAAACTGATGTTGGCCATCTTGTCATGTGTACATTGACCATTTGGATAGAGCTGTGTGGAGACTCTCCTATTCCTATTATGTCTTGTCATTATGTCAAACAACAAAACTGGGGAAGGAATCTTGGCTCTCAGTCTCAGGAAATTTTGTGGAGGAGAAGGCCTGGTAGTGGGAATAGCTCCTACTGTGCCAATTGGTGTATACAGGTGCTGCTTTTCACATCCTGCCCAGCCAAAAACAGAAGCCTGGCTCCAACTAGAAGTAATGATAACCCTCAAGGCCCACTTTCAATGACCCACTGCCTCCAGCAAGCCTCTGCCTCCTAAAGATGCTACAACCTCTCAAACAGTGCCACTGTTGGGGGACTAAGTGCTTATTTTCACAAGTCTGTGGAAAGCATTTTAAAATAAAAATTATGGTGGTATTTTCTACACATATTTAGGTTGACTATAAGTTTAGAAGTTTTCTGTACCATCTCAACATCTGGTCCATTGTCTGAAGATATATGGTAACATGGTTGCCACTAGCACAGATAGGAAGACTGACCACAAGCCTCTTGTCATTCTGTGTTAGTTACATGCTTTGGAAGAGCTGGGCAAGGCAAGGTGCTACTGAGGGGTAAAGGGAGGGAGAGAGAGAGAGAGAGAGAGAGAGAGAGAGAGAGAGAGAGAGAGAGAGAGAGAGAGAGAGAGAGAGAGAGAGGAGAGAGAGAGAGAACCTCACCTAAGATCACCTCTTTTTTTATTTCCTGCTTGGACTGCCATAGATGTGTTGGCAAGAATAATTCCGATTCTGCACAAAGAACAGCCCTAGGATCATGTCCTGGGCGTTTTCCTTCTACACAGTGTCTATGCTCCATAATAAGGGCTAAAGCAGCTTTTTAAAAATGTAGGTCGAGATGAAAAGAGATTTAACTTTTAATGTTTGAATTAAAACAGCAGGGGCAACTTCTCTGAATACAATAATAATAATAATAAAAGCTACCGGAGATTCCCTGAAATAATCATTCCTAGCTATTTTCCTCTGTGTTTCATAAATAATAAATGTACTAAAAAATCATCCATAGTAACACATTCTCTAATATACTAGTTATGCAAGCTGGTATAATTCTAAGAACCCCTAAATGTGAGAAAAATTGAATTTGCTAGTACTTTTTTTAAGCTAAAAATTAAATTTCTCTGGCCCCATGCAGACCTACTCTCTCACAGCTACAGTCATAACTAGATTTTTAAGCCATTGGAAAGCATTGTGGTTTACAATAAGGCAAAATATGACGTCAAAAACTGCTTAGAATACAGAAAGAAAAGTATGCTCCTGATATATATACCAGCAGGCTGCTCTTTACCTGGCTCAGGCAACCATATTGCTTGTGGATCTTTTGACAGCCGTGGATTGTACAGGAATTCTAACACCATCTACTTCTATATAATACTGATTTAAAATGTGAGCTAGCCCCCTGGCAATAACCACAGAACAGTGATTCCCCTATCTGATCCCAAATTCGACCCTTAGTGCTTTTATTTTTATTCCCACCCCCGCTCCCCGTGATGATGGCTAGGAGCTGAAATGTTAAGAATATACTTGGCTTCAAAGTATAGGATGTGTTTTCTCTGACGGTAGCAGGATGTCCAGGAGAGGGGAGGTACTTCATAAACTATTGAAGAGCTGCAATGTGGACCCGTGAATAAAACACTAGACTGGGGACTGGGGCAAGCACACTGCTTTCTTGGCATCCTGCTTACTGGCCCATGCCTGCTCACTTGGAACTCAAGCATGCCTGCTTGTGCACCATGGCTGCACTCTGAGCATCTTGACTTCACTGTGACACCAGATGACATCTGCTTTGGGGATTGTATGCCCAGATATCTGACAAATGATGCTTCTTCAAGCAGCTCTGCAAAGTTTTCATTCTGATGTTGCTGCTGGTGTGCATAGTTAAGATTTGTTAGTTATTAGTTCTTCTGTGTGTGTGCTTATAGAAGAACAATAACAGATTAAATAATCTAAAATGATGACACACACATATATGCAAGCATGACTAATCAATACACAATACACTGGTTTGTTTTGTTGATTTTTGTTTACTGTTCTTATCTTCTACTTATGAGGATTATTTATTTTTTGCCTGTGTATGGATATGTATGGATGTGTGTGTGTGTGTGTGTGTGTGTGTGTGTGTGTGTGTGATGCATATGTGCATATTGGCATATGTGGGGGCTGATGCTGATGTGAATGTGAGGATGCCCATTTATGTTTGCACATGAGGGTGTGGAGGCCAGAGGTAGTCTTTTTCAATAACTTCCCAATTTCTATACTGAGGTATCCTTTTCTCTTATATGTTGAATCAATGCCTCACTTAAACCCAGAGTTTGCTGAGTTGGGCCATGAAATCCATCTCTACTTCTACTGGGCTGAAATTATAGGTGGGCCACCACATCCACTTTGTCATTTGTTTGGGTTCTGGCGATATGAACTCTAGTTCTCAAGCATGAATGACAAGCATTTTGGCTGTTGTATCGTATCCTCTGCCCCTCCAGGGTTGTTTTGTACTTGAAGAATTTCACTTGAATACAGTCATGGGAATGAAGGAGATGAAGGGGATGAAGGAGTACTGTTTAACAAATCAGTGATCCTAAAGAATATCTAATTTCATGAGGTCAACAAGGTTATCCCAGACAAAGTGATGAGGAGAAACAGACAAGAATGTTCCCTCAGCATCCTGAGTGAGTTCACCCTTTTGTCACCCAGCCCTAATCTCTGCCCTCAATATTCTATTTGTTAGCCCCAGAAATCAGCATGTCCTTATTCTCCTCTTTCTCTTCCCCCAGGTTCTGTCCACCACCACAGGTTCACAAGCTTGGCAATGAACTCTCACAAACCCTGATGCTCAGGTCCCCACACCCAACATCAATTAAACCTATTCCTAGGAGTTGTATCCAAACGTCTATCTTTTTTGACCACTCCATATGATGCTGGCATGAAGCCAAAGTTGAGAACTCCCAATCTTAAATGCAAGAATGAAGCCAAGTGCTAAAGGGGCTGGATTAGAAGCCAACAGAAGGACATCAGTGATCCCAATCAGTTGGCAGTCCAAGAAAAAGTGGGGACAGTTTAGAACTGAAAAATGGGAGGGGAGAATGAAAGGCCCCAGCAGTAAAATAAACCTGGGAAGAAAGTAGAAGAGCAGTGATCATATCTGGTTGTCTTTTCATTTTAACATTGTGTGTGTGTGTGTGTGTGTGTGTGTGTGTGTGTGTGTGTGTGTGTGCTTATGCATGCAGAGACCAGAAAGTCTTTCCTCAATCACTCTTTTGTTTGTTTTGTATTGTTGTTGAGACAGATTTTCTCTGTATAACCCTGAGCCATCCTGGAACTTAATCTGCAGACAAGGCTGGCTTCAAACTCAGAGATCTATCTGTCTCTGCCTCCCAACTGCTCAGTCACACTTTATTTTTTGAGATGTAGTCTAACTCAACCACTTCAGTTTGTCTGGCTAGCCAAAGAACTCCCAAAACTGGCCCTCCAACACTGGTTTTGAAAAAACTCAAAGCTGCCATGTCTGCCTTACACACACACACACACACACACACACACACACACACACACACACAATTAGATTTCAACTCAGACATTCTTGTTTTCACACCAAGTACCCTTGTCTACTGAGCATCTCCCCAGTCCCATCATTGTGTGTAGCGTGAAACAGATATGTTTTAAGCCCTGACTCCACAGAACAGGGTTGCAGGTGTGGAGTACACTGCAGGGAGTACCACAGAAGAGAGGCAAGTGTGCTCAAGGAGGTTCCACCCTTAAGACATGACTTGGGATTTTTTCCAAGGTGATCACATGGTTATCAGAGGTAACAATATAAGAACATGGCTCTAAAATTTTTGTGACCCATAGACCTGGTAAAGAAGAAGCATCTCCAGACAGCATCTCATCAGTCAGAAAATTTGAAAGCAAAGTCAATCAGACCCCCAAGTGAGGATACAAACTCTAACTAGTGACTTTTTAGTGTAGGAGGGAGAAGGATGGGAAGGAAGAGACCAGAGCTCTAAAGGAAAGGAAGACAGGAGGAAAAGGGAGGGAAGGCAAGAAGGAGTGGAAGGAAGGAGGGAGGATAAGGGACAAGAAGGGAAGAGAGATCAAAAGAGAGAGAGAACAAGAAGAAGAAAAAAAGAGGAGAAAGAGAGGGGGAGAGAGGAGAAGGAAATAACAGAGGAGAGCTGTGTTAAGAATGAAAGCAAAGACATTGGAGGAGAAAAGGAAAGAAGGGTGAAGGAGACAAGGGTGGGGGAGGTAAGAGAAGACAGGAAAATGAGGGTAGAGGTGAAGGAGAGGGGCTGGACTAAGGTGGAAAAGAGTTAACAGCAGTAGTTAGTACAGAGAGCACTGCTTGAAAAGCTGGCTGAGTCTGGCAGAAGCTTGGGGGGAGGGGAGGAGCAGTCAAACATCCCAGTATATATAGAAAAACCCACAGATTAGCACACAGCAGGGGAATTCCTACAAGAATGCGCAGGTGTCTAAAGGAAAAAAAACAAAACAAAACAAAAATGAGTCATGTGGGCTTTAATTTATTTATCTGTTTATTAGTGTCTACTAAGGTACCAAGATCTCTCCATTGAAAAGCTACCTTTAAGAACCAGGAAGAAACATGTTTAAATCTATGAAAGGCAGATTCTTGTTTTGAAGGGGAGAGAAGCTCCCTCAAGTGCACAGACTTTCCATATTAGCGACATGTTTTCCACAGCTTCCAGACAAAGGAAACCTGGCTCCCTGTAGCAAGCAACACACAGCACAGAACTGCAGCCATGAAGGCAGAGTCCATGAGTGCATACTCAGAACTTTCCAAAAGCAACACATATGGTACCCTGCATTATGTCAGCTTCCCTTTAAAAACCACAGTCTTGTTTTGTCTATAAAACGGGGATCAAATAGCTCAGACTGGACTCAAACTTCCTAGGGATCTGAGGCTAGCCTGAACTTCCTGATCTCCTGCCTCTACTTTCCAATTCCTGAGATTACAACCCTATATTAATTGTAAAATTTACATTAAGCTGGAGAAAGGAGAGGCTGAGGCAGGAAATATATAATTTATAAAATTAATTTAAGGACACATCCTACAAATAAGATTCATATAAGGAAAAGAAGATGCTGAAAATAATGTTGTGAGTCCATGTGGTAGATAAAGGCATCATATACGTGTGCAGG
Source organism: Phodopus roborovskii (assembly GCF_943737965.1). Taxonomy (NCBI): domain Eukaryota; kingdom Metazoa; phylum Chordata; class Mammalia; order Rodentia; family Cricetidae; genus Phodopus; species Phodopus roborovskii. The sequence goes on along the minus strand of NW_026126407.1, from coordinate 53,134,496 downwards.
AGAGGAAATATAGGCTGCAATTGTTAACCCTGTCAACTTGATAAGATGGAGTCACCATGGAAACAAACCTTTGAGCATGTCTCTGAGAGAGGTACTCGATTGGGTTAATTGAAATGGAAAGACTCACCCTGACTTTGGGCCACACCATCCCATGAACAAAGTGAGTAGAAAGGAAAAGCTGTCTGAGCACCAGAATCAATCCTTTTCTGCTCCCTGACTGTGGATGCTGTGTGCTTCCTACTCCTGCCACCATGCCACCATGCCTTCCCCACCATGACAGACTGCACCTTCAAAGAGTAAACTAAAATCCCTCCTTAAACCGCCTTTGTAATATGTTTGTCACAGCAACAAGTTATTAAGACAGGCTCCTAGAGGGTAGAGTGTAGCTTGAGGTCTATGCTAATGACTAACCCACTGCCTGCTCCCCACCCCTAAAGTTCAGAAGACTGAAAGAGGGGGTGTGAAGGGTTGGTGTGCACAGTGGGCACTGGTGTCCTCTGCACACCTGCTGGCCCACTCTCCATCCTCTCCTCACTCTTCTCTTTCCTGAAGGATGAGTAGCTGACTTCATCCTTGGGTTCCACAGCCTCCAGCAGCCTGTGCTGTAGGGTCAAGGGAGTCTTTACTTGCCTTCTGGACAGAGGAGGAAGGGTCAGGGGATTTAGTTAAAGACTCATCTTGAACTGGCTACCTCCTTATCTCTATTTGAATTCTGAGAAGTACATTGCCTCCTTGCCCTCCAGATCTAGGGGTGAGAACATGTCTTGTTAAATAGCCCAGGGCTGTACTGTCTATGCTCTCCACAAACTGCCCACAGATTTTAAGTAGCTTATTTACTAAGTTCTCCTTAAGTGACCTGATTTAGAAATGTGGTTATCCATCATCAGCAATGACCACAGAGAAATATAACCCAGAAGTGCTCTAGGTCAATGTCAAGGTTGTATACCTGGAAATGGAACATAACCAAGGAGCTCTCTGGTCCTTCTAATACAATGTCCTCTGAAATCATTGCTGGCTTTCTGATTTATTACCCCCATCACTACACAGCAAGATGACTGTTACAGAATGCTTCAGCATCCTTAGAATGGGTTGAAATAGCTGAAGTGGTAAGTTACAAGACCTGAAATAGGACCTAAGTTCAACCACTACTTACATGACCCACCTACTTATTCCTATTCAATAGTCTGAAGGTGAAGAAATCAATTTCATTTACTCCTTGCAAAGCAAGCTGGCTCTCTCCAGTGAATCAAACCACAGACAGGAAAACTAAGGTGTCAGCTATGGAAAAGTCTCTGCAGAGAACATAAAAGGAAGGCTGTTAGCCATGCCTGCCTTTAGGAAGAGGCCTACCAGCTGGTTCACAGTCACTATGCAAAGAGCTGCCCTGAGCAGGCTTCTGCTACATGATACATGGGGAAGCACACAAAAACAGTTTTGCCATGGATTTTTGAATCCAAATGCTGGTACTTTTCATCTTCTAAGGTTCTAGGGTTCTGTGCCACTGCTGCAGATCTCCCTGTCAAGGTAACAGCCACCAGATCTTACAAAGTGCTGGGGCCTCTGTCCACATCCTGCCTGATTGTAAGGAGTCTTTGAAAAAGCATAGGCCATATCCTTTTGGTGTGGCTATGTGCCCATTCTAAGGCAGCTAGTAAAGGCAGTTATTCTTACTAAATACTCTCTTGTGTTAGATGATGAGTTTGGAACATATTTGAACTCATGGAAGTTTTCAGTGTCTTATGAACTGTAGAGTAGAACCTTAGTGGTCCTTCACTTCTTTGGTTCACAGCCCTGTGGAGAATTCTCCACTTGAGAATGGGAACCCAAGTACTTCTAAATAAAGAGTATATGAAAAGTGACAAGAGGTTATCCTACAATAATAAACACACACGCACACACAAACACACACACACACACACACACACACACACTCCATTTTGGGATTTGCGGTAGGAGGTCATAATACTGCATTCAAAATGTGACAAATGGGCTGGGAAGGTGGCTCAGTAGGTAAAGTACCTGCTATACAAGCATGAGGTCCTGATTCAGACCCCCAGCATCTTTATCAAAAACTCAGTATGGCAACATGTGTCTGTAATCTTACTTCTGAGAACAAGGAAAAGGGAAGATCCCCAGGGCTCATTTGCCAGTGAGTCTAGGCAATCAATAAGCTCTCAGTTGGAGGAGAAACTTAGTCTCAAAAATATGTGATTGAGAGTGATTAAGGCAGACACTTAACATCAACCTCTGCTCTCTCTAGATGCACATGTTCCCTCCACATACATCTTCACAAACACAAATACTTGTACAAAATAAAAATTATATATGCATATACATTCCTACTATCATCAGTTAATCATATTGGAAGCATTTCAGTCATTGGTTCAATGATACCAGTGTTTCTTTTACAAATAAATTTGATGACATCCAAGTCACACAGACTTGGGACCTCAATAGCAAGGTACCATTCCCAGGGCTACTATCATCAGGATATGATATGAGGCTGAAAGGTCTCCTAAAATGTCATTGGCGATAATGTTTTTGTCTATAAAATTCAGGTAAGAAAAATTTACCACAAAAGGCTTGTTTGGTGAATTAAGAGAAATATACCACATCACTGGCATGATAAATACGAATTTCTCAATAAAGTTTAACAGTTGTTATTATATGAACAAATGATGTTTAATCTAGGTCCTCTTCTGTTCCAATTAGAATCTGCTTCTTGCTCTTGTATCCTCTCTGATTCTCCATCTTTTATTAAAGATCAAGGCTAAGCCTGCATTTATTAAACTGAATATAAGTGTTTACTAGTGAAAAATGCCTGCATTTCAAGTTAATGTATATTTTTATGCCCACAATTAATTATTTAGAATCATACATATGTGAAACTTTTACTTTATGCTTGCTGAATTTTGGAAGACACAGAATGATTTCTGGAAGACTACAAACGTGATCCCCCATTGGGTAGATTCTCAGTGATGACAAGCCATGTTTTTAATGAGAAGGGTAACAAATATTTGGGAAATAAATAAATAAATAGTTTCATTCATTTCTATGCCCCATGTTTCTGGGTTATTAACTGGTGCCTATAGACAGGGAGAAGGAATTTTAAGTTGAAGTTATGAATTGGTGGTACATATGAACATTTATTTAACAGTTGATTTCATAGGATTTAAGACAATAAATCTACGTTTGGAAAGACTCCCCACAATCAGGGCATCACACAATGTGATCAGGCACCAGAATCACATGGAAGCTTGCTAAAAATTCAGCTACCGTTGTTCTGAGCCCAGCTGGGTCTGATTCAATAGGTCTAGGTTAGAAACTCTCAGTGTACATTTTTAATACTCTTTACATGTATCTCCTATAAGGTCCCAAGAGCACAGGGTAAAAGGTGCCCTACAGGGATCCCAGGACTCCAGAGTCTCTCCCCTTTGCTCCAGCCTGTTTGCTTACTGGTATTTTTTCAGCATCCTTAACAAAGGAAAGACATCTTCCCCAGGGCACCATTCTGTTGGTGGCAGCTAAATCTCTGCTGCTGAGATACAGAGAAACAGTGCTCAGAGAAAGTAAAATATTTCCACCCAGATCCTGCTGGAGCAATGGAGGAGTCTATCCATAAAAGAGTGCACAGTGCCTGCTGCAGCCAGGACCAAGAGTGTATACAAAGCTCACTCTCACTTGGGTGCAGAAGCAGGGAGCTAGCCTAAGTCAGATCCACCCAGGGTTTATTGCAGGAGAGGGTAGTTAGGAATGTGAAGAGTAGCAGCATTGATTTACTTCATTTCAGATTTGAGAAAAAACAGGAATAAAAAATGAAATAAAAATGAATGGACTTACCCAATAGATACCCAGGACAAACACGGGTTTGGATTTGTTTATAAAATGTACAGCTATACTCCTCACCAGAAAGCCCCGCTGCAACGTAATCCCATGATTGCCCAGACTACAGCATATAAAACAACATGGCTTCTCAGGGCTTGGCTATAGAAGCCCCATCAGTTGCTCGGGCACTGCCTTTGTAAGAAGAGTGGAGACCAGTTAGGTTGCTGGAATCAGTTAGGAAAACATCAGTGGGGAAGAGAAGCTGCTCAGTCTCAGATTGAAACAGAAAAGAAATAGGTTTGCAGCAATGAACAGAGAACAAGAACATTCATTTTAGGAAAGCAATAGTGGCTAAATGGAAGATGAGTTAGCTTTGAACAGATCTTGTCTTGTATCCTGGAGGATTTTTCTTCAGTGGGAGGGTGAGAAGGAGGAAGGGAGGGTAGGAAAGGAGGTGAGGAAACAAATAAAAGGTTTCACTGAGCTCTACAACAATCATGCTTTAGCTTTCTGTTACTATAATGCAATACCTGAAGTGATCCTTTCTGTTACTATAATAGAATAGTTGAGTTATTCAACTTAATAAGAAAACAGATGTATTTACTCTCACAGTTTTAGAGGTGAGGTTTCCATCCCTGGATGCCCATGGCTTGTGGGTTTGTGGCAGTGTGACATCATATTAGAGTGTGTGCTGGTGGACAGTTGTTTACCCCAGGGTGAAAAATGGGAGTGTGAATAAATGAGTGGCAGAGTTCCACTCTCTCCTTTTGGGGCAAGTTTCCAGATACTAGAAGGTATTCATGTAGGCCCCAACTCTTAGAACTTTCTGCTACTTCCTACTTGTACCAGACTGGGGAACCAAGGCTTTCAGATATGTGTCTTTGTATATAATTCATATCCAAACTTCCAGTTTAGTGTTGCATAACAATCTGGAGGTAATATGAGGAAACATCTGGAATCTATACAAATACAGAACCTACTTAGAAAAGGGACTTGAGCCTTTGATGATTTGGGCATGCACACAGTTTTGGGAACCTATTATCTCCCACAGATAATTAGAAATGACTGTAATATACCACAATGTTTTGATTGAAAGGCACAGAAATCATACCTCTAGAGTCCATTCATTTCCTTCCTAACATATACAACTAACTATACCCACTCAGAATAGAATGTCACTTTGCTTTTGTGTCCATGATTCAATGAGTATGACCCATGAAAGGCCATTCTTTGATGGCTACCCAACAAACATAGAGGACTTGGGACTGTTCTTGGAGCCAGGAAATAGAAAACAGAGATGGGCCCAGGGCTTCTGCTTATGCTATAACTACACCCCAGGACCCTGACTTTGAGAAACTGGTTAGCTGAGCGTCACTGGAGAGAAATCCCTTTGAAAGCAATATTCCAACACTGGTCATGGGACAAAGGATTTGCAATGCCAGTATTTGCAGGATCAGAGCTGACTATTGTCACCTGGGCCTACTTATTGCCTGCCAAGGCCATCACTCTGCATGCCAGCTGCAGTTGCTGTTCCTGTAGTCACAGGAATCTAGGGAGAGTTGTCCAGCAAGCAAACATCTCCCAAGCAGCAGATGGGAGTTATATGCACACCAAGTCCTCCTGTGTTGTTATGGAGCTAAAGACTTCTCCCTCTCTCTTTCTCTTTTCTTCCTTCTTTCCTCTCCCTTCTAGGTCCCAGATCATTACCAAGTCGGGTCTTTTACCAGCCAAGCTTGTAACACCACCTTGGACTAAATACCATTCAGATACCCCTTAGCCCTGAAATTGTGATGAATAGAGTTTTTCTTTATTTCTTTCTTAAACCTTTGTAAACTGAATACATGGAGAACCCTCTACAGAGGATAAATATGCTAAACTCAGCAAGGTATTTTAGAAGGGAATTACAACATTTCTGAAATCAGAAATGGACTTATGATATCCGTATTTCCTTCACAGTAGCAACCAGAGTTATCATTCCAAATATTTTAGCATTGGATAGATTATACATAAAACCAAAGATGGGATTCTAGCCCAGGCAGTGACTGTTTTTTGCTTAATGTTTCTGGCCATGTCAAACAAAATACTCATGAACTGCAGTGTATACATTAGCCGGGTGTATAAATCATACATAATTATAATATCCTTCACCCCAAGGGGCCGTTAGTATTTCCTTTATAAAAGTTACACAGTTGATATCGGCACCTTGCTAATAGATCGGCCCTCCTGGAAAATACAATTAAACCCCATGCAGGGCCGGGAAGTAGTTTTGCATGCCTGCTGTCATTGTGGGTTTCAGACACAATTGTTTCCCACAAAGGACTTAACCACCACCAGCCCAGAAGCGCTGCATGGGAGAGTGTGCCAGGGCAGTCAGGGCTGGCCCCAGCCAGGCATGGAGCCAGGTCTGCAGAGGGCCTGGCAGACAAAGCCAGGCAAGTCAGACAGCACCCTGCTGAGATGGTGGAAGACAGGATGTGAGGCATAGGGACCTCAGGGTTGGAGCTCCCCTGGAGAAGGTTTGCAGGCAAGCCTGCCTTATCCCAGCACTCTGTTTGGCATCATCGGACAGTGTGAGCATGCGCAAAGGAACAGAACTAGAGGCTGGTGTCCCCATCCTCAGTCTATATGTACATCAAGAGAAAGCATTCTCGGGACTGAGGGTGTATCTCAGTGAAACAGCATTTGTTCATTATACTTAAGACCCAGGGTTCAATTCCAGCTCTGCAGAAAATAAATAGAAATAAATATTCCCCAAAGAAGGGCTGTTTTCCAATCACCCAGAGCTTAGAATGACATAAGAGAGAGTATAAACATAGAGCCATTTGGCCTGAATCTTGAGTTCTTATGGATTTTAAGGGGGCAATTCTCCTTATTCCCAAAGGAAGCTTGTGTATAGTGTCCCAGACTGTAATTATGGAAATGAATTAAAAGACCTACTTTATGACATTTAAATGTGTGGACAGGGACCAATTCTGAAACCCTGTTTTTGCATTATTAAATATAAAAACAAACCAACATACATTAAATGACCCACAGACAAGACTAGGCCTCTCTCAGCCTCCCAGAGGCTTAGAGAGCTGATCAAATATTGTTTCCCAACACAGTTTTTCTGCCTGGGGCTCTTTCTCTACCTATTAGATGCCTATGTAGATCTGGCACAGAAAAGAAATACTTTGTTCAATGCGCAGTGTTGATCAACCAAGGTCAAGGGAGTGGTTGACCAAACACAGGAGAGACAGAAAGGTCCCAGCTGTGTTATGGCTCCCAGAAAGTCCCAGAGGGGGAGGCCTTAGCTCTACATACTGAATTCACAAAGCAAAACCCATATCTGCTTCTTTGACATGAATACTGCTTCACCCAGCTTAGACTAGTAGACTAGACAACTTTGCAAGCAATACCTGAACCTAAATATTGCGTAGTTTTCTGGAAACCCTTGGCACAGTGAATCCCTTTCAACCAAACCTCGGCTGGAAGAGATCATTGTGAAGTCTTTGTATAGCCAATAGTCATCTCAGCCCAGAGGTCCTCAAACAGCAATGACCCTTGAGGGCTCCTCATCATTTGGGAACCTGCTAGACATGTGTACTGCAGTTACAGCTCCCTGCAGTGGTGGCTGAGTCAGAGGATGGGGTGAAGAGAATGACCAGAATTCTTCTAAGACCAGATTTTGAGGACCTTGAATGTTTAGAACTCCCACACCTGAAAGTTCAGTCCACATGGGGTTTAAGGTTTCAAATTATTACCTCATCTTGCATAGCATGGAAATAAAACCTGCCTATTCTCAGAGTCTGGGAAAGAAACAGTGGATGGAAAGCAAACAAACAAACAAACAAACACAAATCAGTGTTGAGCAAAACAATGGCTGGGAAGATGTCTCAGCCAGTTAAGTGCTTTCCCAGAACCCCTAACAAATGCAGATGTGTTGGCTCATGCATGTAATCCCTGTATTGGGGAGAAAGAAATAGGTGGATTCCCTCAGTGAGAGACTCTTGTTTCAAGAAAATATGGTGAACAGTAACTGAGAAATGACACCTGATGATGAATTTGGTCATACATACACACAAGCACACAGGCATGCACAAAGGAAAACAAAAGATATCTAACACAATATTTATTCAAGGGATAAAAGTTTCTCCTCGAATCAATGGTCAAACAAAAGGAGTCCCAGGGAATATATATTCCACTACCAAATCTTTGTTCTTGGCTTTTGACTACCATGTCACCACTGGCTGGTGGCTCATGTATTTCTCAACTTCACATGACTTCGTTTATATTTAACCAAATTTTGGATCACCTGTTAGTATGGCATTCTCAACATTTTTAACAAGTTTACTTCAATTTCAAAAAAATGTAGGCAGACATATTGAAAAGGGAAAAATGTATTTTATTTTGCAAAGAGAGAATGAAAAAATTCTTGTAGAAATGAACAGTGGGACACAATAACAATAAAACAATATTATTTAATTCCAAATAAACAAGTTACCTCAAAATTCTGCTAAAAGTGTGGTGTGCGCCCATTGTTCCAGGACTTGAGAGGTTGAGGCAAAAGGGGAGGGATCACGGGTTCAAGGCCAGACTTGGTTACATAGTGAGTTCAAGGTAAGTTTAAACTACATTATAAGAGTCTGTCTCAGAAAGCTAAGGGCTGCTGATAAAGCTCAATTTTCTAGGCAGGTGTAAAACCCTTGGATCAGTCTCCAGTCACACACAGAACTCAGTCACACAGACACACAGGCACACACATATACACTGAAGTTCTTATCTATGCTACCTTTTAATAAGATATTATTTAGATATAGGATTTAAAAATAATTTTAATATATTTATTTATGGTGGAGGACGGTGCCATGGTTCACCTGTAGAAACAGCTTTGGGCATTTGCGCTCTCCTTCTACCATGCATATTTAGAAAACTGAATTTAGGTCTTCAGGCTATAGAAACAGATCCATCTTGTCAGCTCCAGAGACAGTATTTACAGAAGTAATCCAATTAAATTTCATTACAGTGAGTACGAGTCCAATTGGACTTGTATTGATATGGAAAGGAGGGTTTGAACCCTGAGAGGAGCATACATAAATGGAGAGCTCCAAATGAAGATTCAGGCAGAAATGGAGGTGATGAACTTAAAAGCCAAGGTACAAATATCAAGGATTGACACTTCAGACCAACAGAAGCTAAGAGCTAGAACAAGCCAACCCCACTGACACCTTCCTTAATCTACAGCTTCCAGGCTTCAGTAGGTGAAACAACTAGTTTTCACTATTGAATCCACAGAGGTGACAACCTCTGCCCTGAGAGCCCTAAGCACCAAAGAAGGGTCTGTGTCTCTAATTGACAGAGGACATTGCCAAAGGTATACAGACTTGTTCCAAATGGAAATATTTATTTCATATATACTCATGCATGAGAAAGATAATAAAATAACCGAAGCAGGCAAGGTGGTAAATGCCTGTGATCTCAGACCCTGATGTTTACACAGAAAGATTTTAAGTTAAAAAGTGGCATGAGCTCTATATTCTGAGAACCTGTTTGAAAAATAAATAAAATAAAATTAATGAATAAACAACTAGAGAAGAAGCTGACTTTCCACTCCTCTTTACACCTTTTAGCAACACAGTCTGAGAAGTCCTTGTTCACTTGTGCTTGTTTTATGTCAGTTTTACACAAGCTGGACTCATTTGGTAAGAGGGAACCTCAATCAAGAAAATGCCCCCACGAGGCTGGTCTGTGGGTAAGCCCATCTGAATTTACTTGATTGATGATTGATGTGGGAGGGGAGGGCACAGGTCACTGTCGGTGAGTGGGGTCATCTCTGGGTTGGTGGTCCTGGGTTCTATAAGAAAAGAGACTGAACAAGCCATGAAGATCAAGCCAGTAAGCAGCACCCCTCCATGGCCTCTGCATTAGCTTCTGCCTCCAAGCTCCAGACCAATTTGAGTTTCTGCCCCAAGACCCTTCATGAATGAAGTTTGATATGGAAGTGTAAGCCAAATAAACCTCTTCATCCTCAAGTTGCTTTTGGTCATGGGGTTTGGTCACAGCAATAGAAACCCTAACTAAATTATCGCCGATTGTATTTCCTTTCTGTTAGAATTAGAGACAGAATTGAAGAGATAAACTTGAAACTCTCATCCTTTTTGAGGAAGAAAAATAACTAGGCTCCTTCTAGAAATAAACAACCACAACTATCAGGAAGTCCCTGGAATTTGGTAAACTCACAAGACCCTTAATCCCAAGATATATATGAGGGGAGTTATGCTGAGGAGAGGAGACTCCACAACTGCCTACAAATTATGGAGAGAGGTCAGGGCTCCAAACCTCTGTCAGTTCTTACCAATGCAGGGGCATTGGCATTCAGTGATACAGCTGCCTTTGAGTAAACAATGCTCCAGTAAGTAACCTGTCATCTCTACTCCTATAAGTAACCCCAATAAACTTGGTAGTTCACAAAGATGATGTTTGATGCCATTATTACTTTGGTCTGTTGTAATTTCCTACCTGGAACAAGTAGACAATTGGTCACTTCTCCCTCAAGAATAATGTCAGAAAGCTCACACAATCCCCAGATTCAAGGTTCCCTGAGGTTTGATGTTTCTATGTGAGATTGGGAAAGGAGCAAATTAAATGACCAAACAACATTTTTTCTGTGAACAGAGATTTGCTCATGGCACACTATGAGAAAGGAACAGTATCTCATGAGCTTTACTAAGCAAACAAAAAGCAAATCCTATATAAACATACATAGTCAAAAGAGATGCATGCAAGCACAGTTTCACAAGAGGAGCCAGAGCATACAGCCTGACTGTACCCTTTGCTTCAGGATTAGCAGAAGGCTTTGTGGCTGCAGGTGTGGAGAATATAATGAGAAAATCAACAACTATATCATTGCCATTATTTAGTAAGATTGTGCCATGCATGTGAAGTTCAGGACCTTCACTCCTTATTACCCAGCCATATTTTTCAGAGAAAAACATGCAAGAGGCACTTGTCCCATGCAAATCCATACAGCCCCTGAGTGCCAGAGTTTGAATGAGAACATGTTTGTTCTGTCTAGTTCCATTACAAACCTTTAGGGAGTGTAAGGGACATGAATTCAGGTCCATCACTCTTGAACATTGAAACATCCTATCATGGAGGGAGATGCCTTGTGGCTCAGGAAGTTGTAAGAGAAAGGAGTTGGAATGTTAATCAGATGCAAGAAGAAAACAGCTTGCAAATCTCAAGAAAGGGGCCCTTACCCAAAGCCCTAGAAGTAGTAAGCAACTGCTGGCATGGGCTTGTGGGACAGAATCTCCAATCAGCTGAGGTACCTAGAGAAGGCTCTACAATCTTCTGAGCCACCTTTAAGATGTGTAGAGATCTCAAAGGTTACAGTTATAGTGATTTATCATTAGTGTGTATATGGACTTTTCAGTGAGCTGGCTACCTTTTGAGTCATTCCTGTTCCATTAATGATCTTGCACTCATCCCATTCCTGTAAGTAATCCAAATTATATTAACAATTGGTCAAGCTATAATTTGACAGTCTGATATTAGTTCCCCATCTGTGGTAAATAGACCTCTGTTGTGTCTCTCCAGAAAAAGTGACATACAATACTCCCTAAGAAGTCTATATCATAATAGCCAGGACTTATTACTCTATTATCCACCATAGCAAAGGAACCTTCTGGTTGGAATTAGGGATCTTAACATAAATGATAAGATTGCATCCTCTATGATAGTCAATGTGATCTCAAGAGCATTTTGAAAGGAAGGAAGAAGGCCAGGAAAGGAATATTGATGGTAAGGAAGAAGATAGTGTTGTGGGCTCTGAGACAAAAATGTCCATAAGTATGTGCACCATCATTAGGAGTTCATGACTACTAGATACAATATTTACAATATATAATATATTATAGATGAGAAGTGTTAGCATAACCTTAGCTCTGTAAACATCTGTTAGAGTGCAGGGGGTCCTCTTGAACACTGTAAAAGGATTACCAACCTTCGAACTTCTCCACTGATGTCAGTAGGACACCTTCCCCAAGCATAAACGTTTTCAAGGCTGGAGACATGATTCAGTAGGTAAAGTGCTTGCTGTGTAACCATATGGACCCAAGTTTAGATTTCCTGCACCTATGTCAAATATGGGTGTGGCAGCATATACCTGCAACTCTAAGGCTGGGAAGACAGGTGAAACTTTGGAGCTTTCTGGTCACGTGTGTGTGTGTGTGTGTGTGTGTGTGTGTGTGTGTGTGTGTGTGCAAAAACAAAATTTAGGTTCAGTGAAAGACTCTCAAAATGCAAAGTGGGGAGTAACAGAGAAAGTATTCAACATCAGTCTCTGCCCTCTACACACACACACACACACACACACACACACACAGAGAGAGAGAGAGAGAGAGAGAGAGAGAGAGAGAGAGAGAGAGAGAGAGAGATCATCAGGTATTGTTTAGTGCAAACAACATCACCACTAATTGTGGCTCCCTAGAACAGAGGAATATGATGGAGTTAGTAAACAGAAATTTATTTTGTAATTGCTTCTGCAATTATGAACAGAGCCCTGACTCTGAGCTCAGCTCAGAGTAACTACCAAGAGTTCAGAGATGCAGAAAGAGCTGGCCTGTCCCCAAGGGCCTCAGTTCCTTCAGCACAACTTGCAATTTCCTGTAAATCCAACTGACGTAGTAGCCTACATTTATTTAGTTTTTTTTTTTTTAAACTTGGTAAAGAACAATAACATACAGAAAAGTTTCTGGAGATTATAGTGTTGTTATATAAACTCTATTTTTTTGCATATACCGTTATTTCAAATTATTTCAACAGAAAGCCTCATTTCCACAAGCCAGAGGCTATTTTCCCATAATTTTCTTCTAGCCTTGTTTATTCTGTATTTTTTATGAGTTTTTGTGTTATTACTGAGTTTTCAACAACCATTAGGTAGTGCCTGAGTCATAATTGAATGCAATTTTATTACCCTAGTGAACAGACATAAATATTTAATCTTCCTGCTCCACATGGTGATATTTGGGGAACTTATCAACTATTTTGGGGGGCTGCCTATAGAATGGGTATCTTTGCAGGTTGGCACTGATATTTTCTCTAAAACATCAATGCTAATTGCAAACCTTAGTAGGGAATTACAGAAAAACAAAACAAAAAAACAAACAAACAAACAAACAAACATGGGGTCATCAAGATAGTCCAGGGGGCCAAGGTACTTGTGACTGAGCTTGACAATCTGACTTCAATTCTCAAGAGTTATATGATAAAATGAGAGAACTGCCTACCACATTTTTCTGTGATCTCCATGGGCCATGGCACAAGCTCTGTCTCAGCAAATACAATTATATAAAATGTAATTAATAAAAATTATGGAGCTTCTAGATTTTGCATTACATTCTTACAATCCCAGAAATAGTGATGGTGAGAAAACAGAATTGAATGTTGAAGGACAATGTATGAGACGTAGGATAACCCATTTCAAAAATCCAAGGACTTGATATAGGGTCATGATAGACTTTGCCTAGCATGCACAGTATTTTCCATTCAACTTTACTACTGAAAAAAGATAAATAAATAAATTAAAGTAAAAGAGAAAGATAGAAACAGGAAGGAAAGAAGGAAGGAGGGGGGAAGGAAGGAGTCAGTGTAATATAAGATAGAATAGCAGTTGGATCTTCTCTGTTTCAGAATCTAGCAGATAGGTTGTCTGAAAGAAGGAAGGCACAGCATTTTTTCCCCAGAGTATTCCAAAGTGAATCAGCAGCCCACCTCCTCAATAGCTCACCTGGAGGAGGCGGTGAGAAGAGATATCTCATTAGTTAAGAGTGCTTGCTGCTCTTGCAAAGGACCTGAGTTCAATTCTAAGTACCCATGTCCAGTTGCTCACAACTGCTTGCAATACCAGCTCTAGAGATATGACTATCCCTTTGACTCTGTACACTATACTCATACAAAGAGAGAGAGAGAGAGACAGAGAGACAGAGAGACAGAGAGACAGAGAGAGACAGAGGTTCACTTTGGAAGCACAAGTAGGAAGCTGATGACATTTCAGAAATGGTATATTGATACTGTTCTTATTTCTGAGGACACAAATGGCCTAAAGAATGAATATGATGAATATGTAGACCACAGGCCCTGGCATTAATCTCACAATGTAGCATAGCTACAAACTGGCTTGGTCTATGCATCGAAAGTGTCCATCCATGGAATAGGAATTTATGGCAGACACTTGTGAAATCTTTCCTAATATGAGCAATTATCTCACTTGGTGATTTCCCTTTCCTTTGTTTGGTGTTGCATTGTGGAGGATACTGCAAAGGGTAAATGTGAATAAATAGAAGTCCAACCTACTTGCTGTGTGCTTTGAAATGCTTTAGGGTAACCTAAATGCTTCTTAAAAGCTATTACCCTCACACGTGGAAGCTAGGAAGCAACAGCTAAGCAGCAATTACTATTGTACAAAAATATGGGTAAACAAAAAATATGGGTAAAGATACAGGATTTGAACACCAGGCTCAAGTACAAAATACTAATGCTGAAAAATATCCTTATTATGTTTTTCTGTTTTAATAGCACCAACTCCCAGGTAAGAAAGCTCCAACAAGCTTATTAAGTAATTCACTTTGGTACAACTTGAAGGCTTCCTCTAACTCTCACCATGCTAACAAGCACAACCTCTGACAGACTAGTATCCATGAAGGTTCTATCCCCACTGTTTCTGTTTATCCAGCAAATTGAAGTTTCATTGTCTAAAGAGATTGCATGCTGGAGAGGTTGCAGAAAAGTGTAATAGAAATTTCATCCATCATGGAATGATACAATTCTTCTCTCACCAAATTAGCCATGTGGACTCCTTCCTCCTCAAGCTTTTGGGAAGCAAAAGTGGCAGAAGGCAAGCTGTCCTTCCCAGCAGGTACAAAGCACAGAGTCCACAGGAGAAAACACCAATAAGAGTTTGGGGAGAGGCAAAGCTGCTGCCTCTACTCGCAGAAAAGACCACTGAGGCAAATGGGCTTCATCAACTCCACTGGAGCCTCACATAGAACAGCTGCCCACAGAAGCTGCTAGCACACTCTAGGACTCTGAAGCCTATGAACAATGCAAGCAGTGTGTCAAGTTAGTACTTGAACTTACCCCCCCCCACACACACACACACATACACTTCATTTATAAGATAAAAGGGGCGTGAACTGAACTGTTAGATAAGGAGGTGGCAAATGTAATAATTTGGCTATACATGCTGCCCCCTGACAAGGCAGGCCCCATGCCATATGTGTGGGCTTTGAACTCAAAATGGTCTCAGCCTCCTTTAAGTACTAAACATTCTCCCTAGAGGTTTGATCTGGAACCTCTTTTCATCCAGTCTTACCATTTTCTCCAAGTCCAAGGCCTTCATGTTGGTGATCTGATCTTTCTGCTTCTTTGGTGTTACAGAAGCAGTCTCTGCCAAGGTAAAGACCTTCTGATGGCCTCTTATTTCCTTTTCTACCTTGGTCTTCTTTTACCTATACTTGCTCTACTCCTCTTAAAGATATCCTAGAATTGGATATGGTGTCAGAATCTATAATCTAAGCTCTTGGGAAGATGAGGCAAACAAATTTTAAGTTTGAGGCCACCCCGGGCTAAATAGAGTGTACCAAACCCAATCAGGATACATACAAAGACTTTGTTTTGCCCTAAAAAAAGACACCATAAAAGAGCACCTCACCCAGTAGAACATTCCCAAAACAGATTGTAATGTCTGGTCAAACTCTCACCAAGGTCTGGGTGAAGTTATGCGCTGTCCCTCTAGGTCTCACAAGGACCTCATCTCTCATGAATGATTTTGTCACATGATGTCTATATTCCTTAACATTTTCTGACTGCTAAGATGGTAGAGAATTCAAACATAAATGGTACCTGAAAACAGGCATAAGAGATCTTTTGAAAGTTTTAATTGGGTTGTATAGGCCATCTTTGCTGGAATGTATAGTTGGTTCCCATCACTATTGTTGAATGAGCTCTTACCTCCTCACCCCAGGATGAAAAACCCTGGGTCTGCACCTGGTGACTCCCAGGATTCATCTGGCCTTCCTGTCTGCTGAGGCATCAGGATTCAGCAACATTGGCCTTCAAACTGGGATCCTCTCATCCTATTTTCAACATATTGCAGTCTTCCTTTCCATCTGAAAGACTCACTCATCATTATAGACAAGTGAGAATTTGGTCTATCAGTTTTATTTATGATGACTTCACAGTTTCTTCTTCTGGGAAGTCTTTGAGGGGATATGTCAGGCTTTCCCTAGACAGACTCCTATATGGGAACTGACATTTATTTGAAAGTATTCATTGTTCATGGTGGTATTTGAGTTTGCTAGTCTTCCTTCCTTATTAAAATCATGACAGTATAGAGGAGAAGATACACCTCCAGTAATTAGCACACATATCCTCCTTTAACATTTTTACCTGTGCTCATTAATTTGTGTTTGTATGTATTTGAGTGTGAACATCCCACAGCAAACATGTGGAGGTTGAAGAACAAAGTAAGTTTTTTGTTTTTACATTATGGGTTGCAAGGATTGAAATCAGAACATCAGGCTTCATGGAAAGCACTTTGCTTGCTAAGCTATCTCTCCAGCCCATATATAAGCATTTTCCAATTTTGGATAGATAGATGATTGATAGATAGATGATAGATAGATAGATAGATAGATAGATAGATAGATAGGTAGGTAGGTAGGTAGGTAGATAGATGTATAGGTGAATAAGTTGGTGAGTAGATATATGGGTCATTGGTGGGTAGATGTATCTATGAGTGGGTTAATGGATAGACAGACAGACAGATGTATGGATTAATGGGGAGATGAAAGGATGAATGGATGGTTCAGTAGATATATGGATAGGAAGTGGACTGCAGATGAGTAGGTGGCTGGATGGATCAGTAGGTGACTGAGAGATGGAATGAGTTAACAGATGAGAAATAAAATAAAACATATTGAATAATTCCAAAATCTATATATAGTGCTCACTTTTGCCTATAATGTTCTGATGGTTTTGGAACAATGGGATTTTGAAGCCTGACTTCTATCCAGATTGTCTTTTGGAGACTTCCCATATGTCCAGGGAGATTGTATTTCCTGGTGTTCATCTGTCTAGGTTGTAAGTTATTTCTCCCTGAATAAACATCTATTCAGCCTATTTGTTTATCCTGATCCTTATTTACCGCAATAATTGTCCTTCTGACTAGTTATATAATTTGCCTATGTGACATAGTTGATATCATCACCAGTTTTTACCACTGAATGCATGTTCACTAAAGGCAACCTATTGTTATCCTAAGGGCACAAAGAAAATAAGCAAAGGAAAGAAATGCAAAACCATAAAATAGTGTGGTATTCCACAGACTGGTTTCTAGAAATACAGGCATCAAGAATCACAGCAGGCTGAACAATTAATATCCCACATACAAAAGTGCCACCTACCATGTTCCAACACTCCAGGCTTCAACTGTGACACCTGATTTTATGTAGACAGATATATGCCGACACTGTGTGCACAGCTTCATATTTCCATATGTCAGGTAAAGTACAACCTTAAGCGTATTCTAAATAATTCATCCAAGCAAAGGTCTGATAAACAGATGTCTGTAATGCAATAGTTCTGAAGGTGCCGTTTTTCTGACATGAACAACAACGAGAAAAAAATCCCTCCTTAAAAGCCAGATGGCAAATAAACCCCAGTTCATCACTTAGGCTCACATGGGAAACTCTAGCACATTTTTCATCAATTCCCACTTTATATTTAACACAGTAAATATAACAGTGAAGCATTATGCCTCTTCCTTCTCAATCTATCTCATCTGCTCATGTTAATCTCCACTGGGTCTGCAACAGTATTTACTCCACATATGAAAATGAGCTTCCATGTAACAAATTATCTCTTTGCAGAAACAACAGAAAATTCTGTATGCTCAACTCTTCCAGCTTATTGGAGATTTCCAGAAACAGACTTCGAAAAAAAAATATCTATTTTCTCCTTTAGCTTCTCATGGCATAACTGAGGGAATGAACATCCCATTGCATAAACAAGAGCCTTGTCTGAGACCATGACAGATGAAACAAACCTGCTGTCATTCTAGTTTGAGAACTGCAGCCTAAGGATGAGTTTCAAGGCAAGGTCCATACTAAGAAACATTTGAGCAATTAGTTACTAACTTTTATGTCTTGGTTAGTCTCTTGCTTTTGCACCATGGTAGGAATTTTTTTGGATGACTTTGGAATTCAAATGCATCCAGAGAGAGGGAAATGTTTATCTATAGGAAGTGAAGAAAGGATATCTTCCCTGGATTGATGCTACATCATTTCTTCTTGAATTATCTTCTTGTAGTTACACTCCTTACCTTCATGTTAATGGAAAAGCTAAGTTAGGCACTGGGATGAGAGATATGTGTGACACAGCCTACTAAACAACAACTTCACAGTATAGGGTGGCCATGCTAGGGTAGCTGGCTGTCTGTGATGTTAGTTTCTGAAAAGAGTAGGACGTACCCTGGCCCTCATGAATTCTATTGAGTTGCACTAACGCCTTCAGCAAAGGCTTCTGTTGCACCAGAAGCTAAACTTATGTTACAGAGTTCATCAAAGTCCATGAACACAAGAGACAGGTGGAATAGTTACAAAATATCTGGCAGGAATGCTCAAGCAAAAAGAGGGTTATTTTGGCTCATAGTTTCAGAGTGTTGAGTCAAACATGGTGGCATTGACATGAGGCAGAGGCAACAGCCCAGTTCATGTTGGAGGAAGTGTGCGGCAGCTGGTCCTTTCATCATGATTCCTGGACAACCACCCTTGAAAAGAAGGTTTCATGAGGACCCCCATTTTATAAAGAAGAAATTGTGCGGAAAGCTTACTTGACCTTTTAAAGACTACACTGTTATTAAGATAAAAGATCTGCATGCTGATGAAACCCACAGAAATAACTGACATGAACAAAGAGGATCTCATGGACCACAGACTGACAGCTTGGAAGCCAGAATAGGATGGAACCAGGCCCCCGGCACGTGGGTATCAGTTAGGAGCCCTGGGCAGTCTATGTAGCCCCTAGTAACGGAACATTTATACCTAGTGTACGAATGCACACTGGGGAGCTCATTTCCCATAGAAAGATACTCTCTCAGCCTAGACACATGGGGGAGGGCCTAGACCTTGCCCCAAATGATGTGACAGACTTTGATGATACCCCATAGAAGACCTTACCCTTTCTATGGAGGGATAGAATGGAGATTGGTGGGGGGCACCAGAGAATGGAAGGGAGAGGGAACTGGGATTGATATATAAAATAAGACTGTTTCTAATTTAAATAAAAAGGAAAAAATAAATTTAAAGGAAAGCACGCATGCATACACACATATGCGCACACATGTGCACACTCACACTCGCATGAGCACACACATGCACGCTCATACACACACAAAATTTTAAGAAGGCTGGAATGTACTTAAGTGTGGGCCCTTTGGAGTCCTTTTAGGGCTCCAAGGGGTAGAGCTCTGTATGCAACTGTTCAGGTCACATGCCCTTGAAGCTGGCCCTGACTTGAGGCTTTTCAGTCATAATGGATAGACAGTGTCACAGCTACTCCAGTCTGTCATAAAATAAAAACTGTCTCTAAAAACATGTAAATAAATGAGCCCAGCTGTGCTAGAATAAAACTTTATTTGGTCAAAAATAGTTGCCCCACTGTGTTTAGTTGGAACCTCCAGCTTACCCTGCATGATCCAGAAAGCCCCACTCCAGGCTCTCCAATGCCCCCCTCCCCAGCTGAGAATCCCAGAATGAAGGGAAGGCACAAAAAGCCCAGTTCCACATTCTTGGTGGCTATGGCTTTTTCCCCTGTGAAGTTGTCAGCTGCCCAAATTTACCACCTAAAGCATTCAGCTTTTGACAATACTTGGTCACAAACCCAGCTTGTAGTGGATAGATCTTCTTCCCTTGCTTGCATCCTATATAATCTCCCTGCTTTAGTTCTGGCTTGGCTTTTCTGGCTTTGATCTCCGAATGACAAACTCACCCTGGGGTTGTTTTGCTCAAATTAATCTATTCTTATACTTAAAAAAAATACAAAAGTTCTGTTGTCATAATGAGCAAAATAACTCCTTCTAAGGACAATTTTGCACCTGGTTACTGGCATTACTTACAAAATGCTAGTGCCTATCTTTGGTTGTACACTACAGTGAGGACTGGAGATTTCAAATGTTTAGGTGGGGTATAACTCATTCCTATGAAAGTTCAAGGGTACAGCAGGCATTTACTAGAAGGTCAGCATGTAGTAAACACCAGGGGTAGAGCACATGTGTTAGGAGATATACAGTCATGTAAAGCAATAAGCGAAATTCTTTTATTCTATCCATTTTACAGGTGGGATATTTGAGGTTCACAGTATTCAGTAGCTGTGACCAAGAGCTCATACTTACTAAGAAATGCAGCTAGGATTCACACAGCTCTGACTACAAACTCCTTTGCATCCCTGTCAAAATCAGTGACCCTGACATATTGGCTAAGATTGGAGATTGAAAAACTGTGGTTTACTCATTCTCAGTGAGAATTCAGACCCAATAGAGATGAAGTAAGAGGTGCAAGAGACAGTGTCTGCAGAAAAAATAGAAGATAGGATAAAAAGAAACCCTTAAACCCACACATGTGGGTTTCCTCACACTACAGCATTGAGCAATCGCTCATAATGGCCTAGGAAGCCTTTTGAATGTTTGTTTTGTTCTGCCACATACATTGACAGAAACAATTTACATCTTGTGTAATGATGATGCTAGAGTTGGATTGTGTTTCCTTTGTGTCTGTACTTTGTTTTTCGGTTTTGTGGCAATAAATCTTTAATTTGGATGGAATTATGAGTTTTAAATAATTAATCTTAATGATTCTGACTGTTTCCTATATTGTTACAAGCTGAAATGTTAGGCATGAAGATACACTCAATACCTCATGCCCCAGGCTTTACTTCCAAACATTTTCCTGGCATTCCATGCCCCCCACACCATATCTGAGGGCTACACTTAGAAATGCAACATGGAGCAAGAGGGAACTGACTACAGCTGCCATGTACACAGCTACATATGGAGTCTGACAACACAAGGGTGACCATAGGTTCACCTTCCCTAATGAGTTCTGAGTATTCTTAATGTGGGTGTGACAACCTCAGTGATGATACAGGACTTTGTAACTCAGAGGTGTGTCCTGAGCATAGCATAGGATTTATTTTCAATTCCTTTCCAGACCAGTAGCTAAGTATGCAATGCAGTGTAGTGAGAAAAACAAAACAAATACAAGAACAAAGTATCATCTCCATGTGAAGAGTATATTTGAATAACCTTGCAGAAATGCACTTGAAAAGAAATCATAATGTAAGACCTGTACATGAGTGGATCATGCAATACTCCATCACAGAGATGGGAGGGACTTCATTACTCCATGTGGATTGATAGACCATAATTGGTTGCTAGTGAAAGGAGAGATATTTTCTTCACTGTTATACACCATTAATAACTTGCTCATGGTCATGTAAACAACTCCTAATCTATACTCCTGCAATTAACCATAATTAAAGTAATTGGTTCACAAAGAAAGAGAGAATATTCATTTTGTAAAATAAATAATACAAGTTAAAGAAATATTATAGTCTAAGTGTTGAGATTAGGGCTAGATTGATGATGGCTTAATCATCAATCCTGATGACATGAGTTCTATCTCCAGAACCTTCAAGTTAAAAGAGGACAGTTAATTCCTATAAATTGACCTCTGACCTCTACACATGCAATGTGGCATGAGAGCTCCCACAGACCTACACAGACACACACACATACACACACACACAGACAGAGAGAGAGAGAGAGAGAGAGAGAGAGAGAGATAAATAGTAGATGATAGATAGATGATAGGTGAACACATGTGAACATCCACTTATACATAGCACATGCATCCAGAACAAAAGCATGCATGCATACAACCCATACAACCAAAATGGAATGTGATGTAAGTTGCCCATCTGACAAACTCATATCAAAATGAGAGAAAATTCCACATGGGACACAAAGATTCTCCCCGATCCACTCCTACACACAAAGCATCAGTAAGCAGAATCAAAATGCAAATGGCTAAAGTGAGACGGCAAGACTGCTTCTCGGATAATCAACCTGCTGAGAAGAAAAGCAAGGGAGACAGATTTGAGACTGTTTTAATTGTGTTCCATTCTGTGTCTGTGTATTCATCTGGACAGTATGATACCCCAGGTTTGCTCCACCTGTATTATGTCTGTGTGGCAGGAACTGGATGAGATGTTAAGAAGAAGACTGTCTACAAGTTTAAAAGAACACTGCCTTCCATGTTCAGATGATAAGAGCACATAGTAAGTATGTTCAAAGGAAAACACTGCATTAGCTATTTGTTAAAATCTGCAGAGACTAAACAAGGGGACTAACACTGCCAGTTTCAGTGACATAGAACAATTGCATGGAGGAATGCTAGGCTAGACCATTGACTGTCACAGATAAAGTAGAAGATGGGCCAGCTCAGGGAGCTTACAGTTTATCTCTGCTCCAGTCTCTCAAGATGGCATTGAGGCATAGAACAGGAGGGTGGATACTGGAGTTGGGAAATCAAAAAATCATGCATTAAAGTCCTATATCTTTGATCAATTGGCAAATCGCGCAACAATTCTTAGTTCAGTTTTCTCATTAGAACTAGTACCACACCCCTAGCTCAGCTTTTATAAGCAATAGCTTTTATAAAGCACCCAGCAGTCTTCTGGCTTATTCTATGATCCTCGGCAACAACAAATGTTGTCAAAGCCACCACTGTTAATAATTGAATGGATGTATTGGCACCTATAATGGAAGGCATCAACATTCTTTAATTGAAAGCTGCTGATGAATGAATGGATGCAGGATCAACTCAGGGCTTGGAAATTCAGACACTTGTTAAGTGTCAGCAGAACAGAACAGTGAAGCACACACAGTTGCTGTTTTCAAAAAGCTTATGGCTGCCAAATGTCAGAGGCACAAATAGCCAGGGGCATTCCAGCAAATACTAGGCAATACATAAACAAAGTCAGCACCAAGCAAGATTCTTTCAAACATTTCTCAACCTCATGCTTCCTTACTCACACTTCCTACTTAGAAAGATTGTGGTGAATGATTTTTATATCCATAATAATGGTCTCAAAAATGTTCTCCTGTGGACAGGAAGTAGTAGTCTAAAAGGTTGGGAATATGAAACTAAATATGGAGGTAACAGCTGTGTGTACTCTGTGTGCATTTATTTGCACCATCTTCTCTTGTCATCTAAGTAAGATAAATATTTTAGAAATCAGTCCCAGAAAATCTGACCCCATTTAAATGGAAGAGAACTTCTTAGATGGGAGAGACTTTGCTGCAATCATGAATACTCTGTACTGTTATTGGTCATGGACCAATATTGTGTAGTTCTTCACATTCCTGTCATTCTGCCATCTTCTTAACCCATTAACCCATTCACATGTCATTGTGATTCTCATACAACTTTGCAGAAAACTATGTCTCACAGCAGTATTTGTCACTAATACCTACCATTTCCTGTATCTTTAGGGTTTTGTTTGTTGTTCACTGTCAGTTTCACAGCTATATTATCAGAACGTCATTTTTCTTTTTTCACTCTTTAAGCTAAAAAGTCTTTATTTTAAAAGAAAATTTATAAATCTCAATCTGGATGAGATGGAAAATTACTACGGTTAGCCATGAACAAATGTCAACGGTGCAAACATATGCATCTTAGTCTGATGGGATTTTGCATACTGCTGATATCAGTTTGTCTTCAATGTTAAGAGGTGCGCTAGTAAAGAATAGGAGAGAAAGTAATGTTCATATTATATTGGCCAATGATACTGCTATATTCATTCACAGGCTGCTAAAGGGCACTTAGGAATACATGCACATACATATTCCTAAACACAGCTAGTGTGGCACAATATCTCTGCAGATGCAGTAGTGGCACATATACCTTGGCAGTAATCATACCTGTGTAGTAAACAACAGCTCTATGATAATACTCAAGACCTGATCAACAAGAAGAAAATCACATCTGGTCCTGGAAATCTAGTTAACTACCCAGATGTAATGAAATCCTGGATCTTGGAGGAGAACCTACAAGCACCACTCTAGAATTCTTAGAATGTCACTTATTTGAACAATGCTAGTTTGAGCACTGGAGTGTTACAATAAATCTACAATTTAGTTTTGGTTGTTTCATTTAATTTTATTGTGATTCTGAGGATGGAACTCAGGACTTTGCATGTGTTAAGAAGTGCTCTGAGTGACATCTCAAACTCACAGGAAGTGACTTCCATAGAAATCATCAGGCATTTATTTACTATGTAACTGAGCAGTGAAGGCCATGCAGAAAAGCTGGCAGGGTGAGGATCTGCTCACAGGTGTGGACTGGTATCAATCCTGCCGTTCAAAGACTCAGAAATCTTCTGGATATTGGTTGTATGATAATTACTTAGTGCTATCAGTGATGATGAAGAAGGGTGAACACTTTGAGTAAGAATGAGTCCCATCAAGCATGACAATAATGGAATGGAACTCTTGCTTTTTTTTGTTGTTGTTGTTGTTTGTTTGTTTTTGTTTTGTATTGGTGCCTAGATGGTAACCAGCATCAACAGAAAGAAAAATACAATGAAATGCGAACCCGTGCCTGAAAAGTCCCTTGCAATGCAAATGGAAGGTCAGGCTAAAAGAATAGAAAGGTTTTATATGCCCACACATTGACAGTAAGTTCCAGAAAATTCCCATGTGCTCAGCACAGGAACAAAAATAAGTGCTTAAATGATGCAATTCACAAAGAGGACAGCACAGAATGAGGCTGCTGTTCTTTCACAGTGACTTGCCTCCCCCTTCCTTTCCTGTAGAAGTTAGAATATAGAAGACCTCAGGTCAGGAATTATTTAAATACTGACCTGCAGGAAGGAACAGACCCAACCCTTAAGACCTTTGAAATGCACTCACAACCTCATGGACCTGCAGTATTTTACCCAGAGGACAAATAGCAAATAAAAACGACTAGGAGATAAAATTTCCTGGGTAGACAGATAGTGCAATTGCCAGGCAATTTAATTTTCCCCTGAACTGAAAATGAAACCCAAGACAATAAGTGACTGAATAAAGAGAGCATTGCTTTCTTAAGGGCGGCACTGGACACTCTTCCACTTCAAGTAAGATTTTTACAGAAAAGTGAAAAAGTTTTCCATACAGCTTCAACCCTTCCGTTTATGCCCCAATTGAGTGAAGGCTCTGAAAGATTCAGACCAGTGTTGGCAAACAGAATCAACAAACAAGCCTTGCCACTTGGTTTCTCTCCATATCTTTTTATTGTTTTCATTAAAATTAGTTATTTTTTTGTAAAGGCATTGAATATTTCACATGTCACAACTCTTGCCTGGTATCTTAGATTCTAAATAAAACCCACTTTTCAGTAGATGGTTTCTGCATAGGAGAATTATTGAAATTTTTATAATGATCATGGTGCATCTTCCCTAAACAAAATAAAAAACACCCCAAACCAAACACCTGAAGCAAACCAAACAAACCAGGTACAAATTAGCAATAACGAAAAGGTGAACATCAAAAGCGAATGGAAATAAAAGATCCTTCCAGAACTAGTTGTATTAACTTGGTAGAAGTTTTATCTAGAATGAGTGTGTATACCTGGGTATAGTGCTGAATAACTAGGAATAGGAATAGGTCCATGTGATGTGTGTGTGTGTGTGTGTGTGTGTGTGTGTGTGTGTGAGAGAGAGAGAGAGAGAGAGAGAGAAATACAAATATATATATATATATATATATATGTATATATATATATATATATATATATATTCTCAGAACTAATAGAACTAATAATATAACAACAGTCCTGGGGACTTGGAAAGCCAGAGGAGATTGTGCAGAATTTAAGGAACCCTCATCTTTCAGGAAGACTTACTTACCAGATACCACTGGACCCATTGTGCTTCACACAATAGTGACAAGCCTACAAGGCCATAGTGAGCTCTCAGCTTCACCTTATGACACAACCACATCACCTTATTTTCATCCTGAGAGTGCTCTTCATCATTGTGAACCTCCAAGTTTCTACTTGGGAAGTTCCTTTGTGATGATACAAATCTCACACTAGATGCATCAAGCTTTTCTACAGTCACTGTTCACATCGTGATGCTGGCCATGGGGGATGATGACCACCCACATAGGACCACATATAACAACAATGTATAAAAGCACATATATGACCACAAGTACATATATGGTTACATACACCAACCCTATATACTACCACATATATCACTACCTACACCACTACATGCACCAACCACAAGGGCAAGATTGCAAAGACAATAAAGAGATAAGGAAGTTTGCACTATGGATGATAAACCAATTGTCAAAGTACTTTGTTTTGCAAGCAAGTAGACCTGGATTTTATCAAAACATACACAGAAATCCAGGCTCAGAAGTACATGTGTGGAATCCCAGCCTTGCAAAGACTGAAAAACAAAATCTATCATGCTCATGAGCTCCAGTAAAGAGTACCTGAGGAACCACTAGTGATGCTGGCCTCTTGCCTACACACAGAGGGAAAGAGGGGAGTGGAGAGACAGAGAGGTATGGGGCATATTTGTATGTGCATGATTCCATGCACTTGGAGGACCAGAAGTCTTTCTTAATTCTTTCCCAACACTTCTTGTGTTCTTTAAAAATACAATTGCATGGCTATATTTTGTATAAAATCCTACACAGTGTTATGACAGCTGGAATTCCAAATACTATGAGATATGGTGGAGACTGGCTAGATTTTTAAAAATCATTTACTGGACAGGAAGTGACAAAGTTCTCAGACAATCAGGCCTGTGTGGTAATCCAACTTTTACTCTTTAATACTTGAAAAGGGCTACAATTCAATTAAAAAAATTCTCCCCAAAATGGGAGTTATGAAAAGTAGGTGACATATGTATAATGACATAGCAACCCAGAGTCTTGCAGATTCTAAGTGTTTCACAAACTGGACACACCAGTAGTACTCAGTATATGGGCTCAGTAGTTAAGAGCACTTACTGCTCTTGTAGAGGACTTGAGTTTGGTTCATAGCACCCATGTCTGACAGCACATAAATACCTATAAGTCCAGATCCAGGGCATCTGACACTCTTTTCTGGATGCCATAACTACCTGACCTTACATATGCACACACTATTCCTACAGGCAGAAATACACACATAACTTAAAAATAAAAACAAATCTTAAGATAGTAATGACCAGTTTTGGAGTGCCTGTCCCATTGGATGTTGAGGCTTCAGATAAGGTGGATATATCTCAGCCATGATCACCTAAAGCTCAAACTTGTGACTGGTTCATAGTACCCAAAGCTTGTAAGATGGGCAGAAAAAGCTGCCTTTGGGCTCCTGGCATCTGTTGCAGAGTGAATGGAAAGCTAGCCAACAAGAATGCCCTCCTGGCAGAAAAAGCTAGGAGACCAGCTTCCATCTGCAACAGCTCTGAGCAGTGCCGGTGTGGCTGACTCCATCCTCTGGGACTCACTGCAGGTACCTTCTTAATGTAGCTGCCAGCACATTGCAGCCTACACTTAAGAGGATCTGCTTGACAGAGGCATTAAAAAAAACAGTCCCATTGTGTATGACTCCCCAACTTTTACCATTCCCCCATCTGTTTGGTGTTGTAAACTCAGCAAGTGGCAATATCATTTGTACCTAGGGTAAAGATGTTCCCCTCTAACTTAAGTCTAAGCTTTTATTAAAAACATTTAACATGTTGGCTACTACAAAAAGCAATATTTTTTCTTAGGAGAAAAGAAGAAGAAAAAAAGAAAAATCCTCTTCACAGGCTTCATTAAAACATGTGATTAATTCATCACATTTGTAAAGAACTATGGGATAATTTTGGATTCTATCATGTCCAGAAATCATTTTCTGTTATATCTAAACATTAGCCATAGGAGACAAGGTTTGGATACACACAGCAAAGATAGAATCTTGCTCCAAGTCTTGAACATGGAGAGGGACAGCTAGAGAGCATTCTTCTAGTACTTTCCCTTCAAGGTAAACTGCTCGTTTGCACATGACACCTGCCTTAGGAAAGTCCCTGTCATACAACAAATTAGGAAGGAATGTCATTGCAGATGGGAATCTCTGAGAGAGAAACTGACACACTTCAATCAAGCTCTCTCACTGCCCAATAGCTATAATGGTCATTACGTTCCTTGGTCTTTCAAAGGATTTGATTTACTTGATTATGTGTTTCTCTAAAGCATTTACCTTAGAGACCTGGGAGATGACTTAGTCATCAAAGTGCTTACTGCACAAGTGTGAGAACCTGATTTCAGAGAGCCAGCACCTCTATAAAAAGTGAGTTATGGTAGAGGATGGCTGAAAACTCAGTGCTGGGAGTGGGAGCTATAGACAAGAGGTTTTCTGGTATTCACTGGCCAGGCACTCTAGTCAATGGGCAAGATCCAGTTTCAGTGAGACATTCTATTCCAAAAAATAAAATGGAGAGCATAGAGGAAGACACCTGACATTGACCTCTGACCTCCACATGCATAAGAACACATCTGTACATGCACACATACTCATTCACCTCATTAACTCTTTATATGGCTATCAGAGATTGCAACACAATCACCAGTAGCAAGCAAGAGGGCCAACAAAGGCTGTAAGCAAGATTTTTAAGCTGTGTATTTTCTATTGCTTGGGTACAGACCATAACATGTATCTTTAATATAAATGGCTGCATCCACACCTCTGCCTTAATGACCTGCTTGATATATATGGTAGCCTTTCATATTAATTACATCATTAATAATGGTTTCTTTGAGAAGTCATCTATGAATACAGCAACATATGGGTCACGTAAGATATCTGCAGATTTGTCTTTTGGAAACAGAATCTCACTTTAAGAAATGACCATATATTGATTAGTGAAGGAGGAAGAGAAGCTGATTACAGCTTCATGGTCTGATAGGATATGGTAGAAGAGAGAGACAGGAAACAGGATGCCTGGATACACCTGCTGTGGGCATAACATACAAGAAGGCATAAAAATTAAACAGCATGACCTCCAAGGATACAAGATACACCCTGGTGTTTGGTTTCTAGCTTTCCCAGAGATGTCTCCCTTGACTTTTCTTTGCTATTTTAGGCTACAATTCAAAGGCTGCTGTACATACAGGCAAAGAACCATGTACTAGATTACTCTTAGTCCCTGCTATATGGCCATATTAGATCTTCATGGGCATTCCTGGATTGAGGGAAATATATTATCAGACCTCGAGTTTGCTAGGTGCAAAGGGAAAAAGAAAAAGAAAAAAAGGGGAAGGATGACAGAGATGTGGTCACCTGGGGCTAGGTAGCAGGGACCAGAAATACACTCTCTCCCTTAGTCCTTCCTCCCTGAAACCATCTTCTGGGGTAGAGGCTTCATAGCTCTGAGTGTGGCTGGACCAGAAAGGCTAGGAGAAGAGGAGCTAGAGACAGAATGAAGTGGGTAGGATCAGGACTAGATCTGGGCTTCCTTTTGAATAATTTAGGACTTAACCTTCAGGAAATAGGGAGCCACTGAAATATTAAGAAAGGATGACATCATCATTTTCCCAGAAACCACATCCACAGACTTTTTTTATCCACACTGAGCTCCCCCAATTTTAGTTTCTCCTTTACTTCTAATATGAAGACAAACCTTCTTCTTTTTATACTGCACCAACTAAACAGTCAGAAGCCTGGTTTGAGGTGCTGTCCTGACCAACAATTCCTTGTATGTGAATCTTCATTTATTTCTTGAGATCTTGAACTTTAGTCTGCTGTTGTGTAACACAGGCATACTGAAGTACCCTGTGTGGGGTGCCAAAGCCCATGCAAAGACTTGTTAATCGAAATGGGTTGGATTATGTCCTATGGCATCTGCATTGTACAGTTCAGTCTCTAACCTGGGAGTGTTTTTGATACAGAATTCTTACAGAAGTCAACAAGTGAAATGTATCTTCTCAGTGTTTACTATTTTATTATGAAGATAAACACACACGGAGAGATGGGGTATGCAGAAGGAAAAGAACAGAGAACATCTAAAAGCCAATGAAGCATTCCAGGTGCACCCCCTGCATAAGAAAAAAATAAAGCAAAAATGAAAATCCTTCAGTTGTAACTTTTGGGCTCTGGAGGGATAAAAGAGTATTTTATTATTATTATTAAAGCTACGATACTTTGATACTATGTTACTATAATCAAAGTAAATAAATACAGTCAGTGTTCAGATGTCTCTTCATTTGTTCTTCCCCTACCTGTGTCCTGATGAAAGAACATTATGTCTGATCACTACTCAGGCCTCCCAGCTGTCCTTGCCTGAGCTCCAGAGAACTGATGATTTTCATTGTATGGACTAAATCTGTACGTCAACAGTCATCACTGGGAGCACCCATCTGAGAATAAGCAACCAATCCAGAATCCAAGAGTACAAACGTTGCAATTGATTAGCAATGGCTGTCACTGGTATAGACAAAAAAAGCTGAAAAGAATTTGTTGTGCTTTGCTAAGATCTGTCTCTAGACTATCCATCTTCAAAAACTGTTACCTGTCTGATTCTTCTGATGGGCAATAGTGAGGGGGTGGGGATAAAAGGTCTTACCAGGTAGTTTAAGTCTGACTCCAGCTTCCCGAGTGATTATGCTCTAATTCTGTCTTAGAACAAGAGTGCCAACACAAAAACATTAATGCAAGAGCTTACTACCACTGACTATATAAAGCATATGTGCATTGATCTCCAGGAACAGCAGAAATATGTTGGGATTGAGTTATTCCTTCAAGAATACAATGCAATCAACAACAATGTAAGATCACATAAGAATTACAATAATCTTAACCACAATACAATAATTTCCAACTATCATTCACACAATACCTACTGCCTCTAGAGCACAATGGAGCATATCACCATGCATTTCTTCTTGATTTTTATATTGCTAGCTTTATCTGAGATCACTTCTTTTCCACCTTACTTCTTCCAGCTCCAATGTCAGACAGTCTAGAAAAGAAAGCAGCATTGACAACTTCTGATCTCACATGTTAGAAGTTTCTTTGTGTTCCACAGAAAGCTCCATCAATGCTTCCATCTGTCAGATATCCACACAGATATACACAGGGGTAAAAAGGAAACAATGATTGGCTGGGCTACAGTAAACTTCTTATCTGTGCAGCCAACAAAAGGGGTCAGGGAGACTGGAGGCTAGGGGATAATTTTGTGAATCAAAGAGAAGATCGAATCCAGCAGGGGTGCCCTCTCCCTACCTATTGCATCAACCTAACATTCCCTACCACTACCCTCCAATTTCCTGTGCTCTTAGCAAGGACATTTTCTTTCCTAGCATTCTTATTACAGAGGTGTCAACTAATCTCTCTCTCTGCATATGTGTGGTGGTGTGCCTATGTATGTTTTCACATTAGTACAGGTGCATTTGCTCATATGTGTACATGTGTATGGAAGACAGGTTAACACTGTGTATCTTCATAGATTGGTCTTCACTATATTTACTAAAGCAAGATCTCTCCTGGAACTAAAAGCTCCTTGACTCAACTGGACTAGTTATTTAGCCAACATGCCCACTTCCCTAGTACTGGGATTAAAGGTGGCCCATTCACATCCACCTGGCATTTATATAGGTGCCAGAGATCTGATCTGGATGCCAGTCATCATGTTTATGAAGCAAGTGCTTTATCCACTGAGCTATCACTTTAAGCCTGGTATTGCTCTCTTTATCCACTATTGGGTCAACCACAATGAGGGAATTAGTCTATGACTAGCCACTAAAAATCTGGCACTGACCAGAATTATCTCAGAGCTGGGATATAACATACAGATCATTTTAGAGGGCAAAGTTGGATCAGGAATAAAACCATATAAAAGAAAAATGGAAGGGTGTACAAAATTCAGCAGAGGAGGAGGCAAGAGGGTCTAGATGTGACTAACACATTTAAGAATCCAGTCAGTGAAATTTTAACTACTTTTTAAAATATTATCAGATAAGATCGTGAATTGAGATAATATATTTATATGACCTGGAATGTTTTAAATTTATAAAATTAACTCCATACCAGCAGAGGCAGCAAAATGTTTCCACTCTAACATTACATCATAGATATTAGTTGTGATGGTAAATGCTCATTGTCAATGTGGCAGAATCTAATATTACCTCTCTGCATTCTATGCGGCCTTGTCTTGATTTGTGAATAAATATGTGAGACAGACCACAGAGGGTAGGATCATTCATGGAGCAAGGGATCCCTTATTTGTATAACATGGAGAACACTAGCTAAGCATTAGCATGTGCCTATACATAGGACTCTGCTTAATGTCTGTGGATGTAATATGACCAGCTTGTTCAAGTTTTCTGACTTTGTGACTTCCTTGCTACAATGGCCAGTATCTCAAAGTGTGAGTTAAAACAATCACTTTTCTCTTGGATAGTTTTGTCAGAGAATTGTAACCACAACATCAGTAGAAGAAAGTAAAGACATTTGTGGAGGCTGTGTATACCTGCTCTGATAAGAGCTGTTTGACTTGTCCAAGCAGAATAACATGAGTGGGTCTAACTTTGCTCCTATAACATGTGTTGACAAAATTGATCTTTCCTGGAAAATATTTGGCTAAAAGTGATGATTGTGGTAACTGGAGAGATGGCTCATCAATTAAGAGCACACTGATCTTGCAGGGAACTAAAGTTCAGTTCCCAGTACCTAATATGGGGCCTGTAACTTCAGCTCCAGGGGATCTGATGCTTCTTCTGTATTTCTGTATTCTATGTGTAACTGCATTCATATACATATAGCCTCACATAGACAAATACATACACAGAATTTAAAAAAAAACAATTATAAAAAGTGATGTATGGAAACATAAAAAGTGATGTAAGTCTTCCTACTAAATCTATTGTATATGAACTTGCACACTGAAACTAAAGTTGTAATGCAGTTTGTCTACTAATGATGGAAGTGAAGTTTGAAATGCCATCTAAAAAGTATGAAGAACATTCATATGACTAAGTGCCAAATCACCCAGTAAATACCAACAGCCAGAAAAGATGATGGTGGCTGAAAAAAGAGCTGGAGTGTTTCCTCTTAATTACAAAAAAACAGAATTTAGGGAATGGAATATTGGGCTGTCTTTCACAAAACAGTCCAATTGGCTAACAAATTCACTCAGAGTTAAATCAATAACAAAATCAATTTTGTACACATAAATAAAAGTATCATATTCCTGAAAAGTTATTAAGAGTATCTATTGCAAATATTTTGTAAGTAGCTGGTCTGATCTGGGAGATGGGAAGATTGCAATATGTTCATATTTTGGACACTAAACATAGCAACAAATTCAGTGATTCATATATTGATTGAGAGAGGAGGACAGAGGAAAAGGGAGGAAAAAAGGATGGAAGAAAGAAGAGCCAGGAGAACGAAAGGGAAGAAAAACGAGGATGAGGGAGAGGAGGAACAAAAGATTGAGGAGGAAGGAGCAGGACCAAGAGGAGGAGGAGAAAGGGGCAGGTGTTATTCTCTGGCTTTCTGAGTGCTCCAGGCTACTAAACCTATGTTCAGAGAGTTCAGTAATCTTGGCTCTGTTCATTAATAATTTTCTTTAGGTGATGTTTCACTGTCTCATCTGTAAAACAAGAAGACACCTGACAGCTTCCTCATTGAAGACTGCTTTGCAAGAACCATCAGAGCACTCCTGCAACCTCAGAAGTTGCCAGACACACATTCTCCAGGAAAACACCAGGATTTTCTTTCACTGTGACTTCATTTGTCACTTTGGCACTTGCTGTTGAGTTTGAAATAAAGCTGACCCCAACATAATTCAGAGCCATGTTCCTTGACCACAGATATACAAATAGAATGTTTACACAAACGCACTGCATCTATAATAGAATATTTCTCAGAAAAGTCAGGCATGGCGTCACACACCTTTAATCCCAGCATTTGGGGGGCCCAGGTAAAGGGATCTCTGTGAGTTTGAGAGCAGCCTGGTCTACAGAGCAAGTTCCAGGACAGCAAGAACTACACAGAGAAACCATGTCCCAAAAAACAAAACAAAAATATTTCTCATAATACAAGGGATTGTACAGTAACAATCACCTCCTAAAGACTAAAGGCTTGGGAGTAACGAACATATGTATTTCGTGTGTGTTACATGGCCATGATGGAATTGGTATCAATGATGGGTTCATGGTAATGTTGCTCCTCAAAGTTTCCCAAAGAGTGAGGATGAAGGAAGAACCATCATTCCTCAGATCTCTAGCTCATGCTACAGAAGGGAAAGGAAAATTATGGAAACTCTCACATTTGGATCCAACACTGCCATGCTTGTGACTTTCATTTCAGCTGATAACTTACAAGAGAGTCTCATGATCACACAACCACAAAACATTCAGGAAAAGTCATTGGGTACAAGAGGCTGAATCCTGGACAATGGCCTCCACGCAAAACCACACTGTGGCTTGTAGAGGAAAAGAAGGGGACTTAGAATATATCAGTACAAACATTCATTGTAACTATTCTTAGAAGAGCTTTCCTAAAACCCACCATGCAGTGAGCCATTCTCTCTCACCCATTGCTCCCGCCTTAGTGGTCATGTCGTTTGCCCTCTCCTCGCAGGCCTAATATCTTCAGATTCCCCTTCCAAAAGTATGAGTGACTTAGCTCTTTGCAAGCTTTATCCCTGATTCAGCTTAACTCCACTCTATTGAGCCAAGACTCTCTCTATATGTTTAGAAACTATGATTTGCATAAACGTGTTTAAGTTCTTAGGCTGTAGCCACCCTCTCTTGATTCTTTCCATGTGGGTATTTTGAGGCTTGGAAGAAGACTGATGAATTATGCCCCCAGTTACACAACTAGAGTGCATTTTGAATGCAATTTACACACCTTTAAGCCCTACAGAGATAATCCTCCCCCTTGAATATCCCTGGGCCTGTATTTTCTCACTGTCAAAAGGGAAGAACAGCACTTAACTTTGCTCTATCACTGATGGGCTCGTATGGGAAATTCCTCAGGAAGCACAGCAGTTTGTCACTATGTAATGACTATAATTGCACATAAGCAAAGCTCTCTTGCTAGAAATTTTGAATAGTAAGTCAGAAGCTCGCTTTCCTTCCAGTTACTGTAAGTAGACATCTGGTGGTCTGATATCAAGTAGAAGTCAAGCTTCCCCACTCCTCTCCTTCATCTACCTCTGCAATTTAATAATGTGGCCTTTATTGGAAGAAGGCATACTCATGTCAATTATTAGGGAATTAGATTTTGGGGTTCTGTTAAAGGGAAGTAAAGATTGACTCTGCCAGGCAGAGGCATACCTCCAAGTCCAATTATCCATCTTATCCTGGGACATGTCAACACAAGAATTGATGAAGTATGGCCCATATTAAACATGTTAACTGTGCCTCTAAACTGTAATAAGGCAGAAGTAAGACACTACTGGCTCATTTGCTAGCATTGCCTTGTTTCTGTTTACAATTATTTTTTTTCTGCTCAGGACTGTCTATAATTGTTAAACGTTGGTACATGACCAGTGACAGACAAACACAATACACACACACACACACACATACACACACACATACACACACACACACACACAGAGAGAGAGAGAGAGAGAGAGAGAGATGAATATTTAATAAGACACAACAGCAGAAACATAGTGTGCATTTGCTGCTCCACTGGAAATTTATATTCACTATTTTATGAACTATACTTCCATAAATATTTCAGAAACCAGAAGAAAGGTTAGAACCTCTGTACCCAATACGTGGTGAGATTAAATCAATTTCTGCAACTGAACTGTGATGAATCCAGTTCCATTTGAACTGCTTACATCTAAAGCCCATCTTCTGGGCAGTATTAGGAGATAATTTTTTCAGGTTTTGTCATAATGTGCACAGAAATAGAGGACAATTAGATATCAGTTAGAATTGCAGCCTCTTTCTTGATCAGATAGCTGATAATGACAATCCTGTTGTCAGCCACAATAAAGAAAAACAAACACATTATCCAAGAAAATTAGCCTGAGCAAGAAAATTCCAAAACCAGTCATTTAATTCTAGTGCAATTCAACAGAAAGCCTGAGCCCTCTCAGTCAGTTAAGTGTGAGAGAAGTGCCTTAATTTTTTTTTAGCAAATATTTAATAAGTATCTCCTGTGTAGGAGACACATGGACAAAGAAAGATTTAGAAGAACATGGCCATGTTAGTTGGCATCAATGGATTTCTGAAGAGTGACTACTTCAATTGATTAACGTCATCTATGTACTTCCTTGGTACAGTGATTGAACTCAGTCATCAGGCTTGGAAGGAAGTGCCTTTATACATTGAACAATCTCCATAGTCCAGTCCTCATTGTCTTTTTTAATATGGTGATGAGAAAGTACCTAAAGATTTCATGATTACATCAGCATTTCCAAATGATACATTGAAGACTTCATGTCCTCTCAAGCAACATTTTAAAGACTTGGCACCTGGTGGTGGTGGTGGTGGTGGTGTGTGTGTGTGTGTATGTATGTATGTGTGTGTGTGTATATGTACACACATATATGCACACACAAAAAAATCAAATGTTTAAAACTGTTTCATTTATTTTTAATTTGTCTGTGTAGGTATGCACATGTGTGTGAAGGCAACCACCAACCACAGAAGATAGATAAGGGAGTTGGATTCCTTGGAAATGAAATTACAGACAAATTTGGATGCTTTGAACTGTACTCCACTCCTATGCAAGAATAGCAAATGCTCTTAAAAACAAAACCACCAAACCCTCCCTTCCTTATAAAATATTTCAGTTAGCACCTTGATTTTTGAGACTTAGTTCATCACTGGTCTGGAGCTCACCAGGCATGCTAAGCTGGCTAGCTAGTGTGCTACAGGCATCCACCTGTCTCTGTCTCCATATTGCTAGTGTGAAGTTTTGCACCAGTCTTCAAACTATGGATTGTAGATCTCTCTCAGGTTCTCATGCTAGTCTCAAGATCTCTATAACCAATGAAGCCACCTCCTAGTGTGAATCCTTACACTCCTCAAAATCTGATCTAGCTACATGTCTTCTCAGGAGTCAAGATTCTCACTGTCCCATCTTAGACTATCTTTGTCCTAATTGAGTGACTTTATGAAAGTTATTCATCATTTCCGAAGTTCACATTTTTATCTAGAAACAATAATGATCATGGAGTCACAATGATTAAACAAACAACAACAGAAGAAACACATGTGATTCTCAAAGTGAAGCTGACAACAACAACAACAACACGATGATGAAAATGGTTGTCATGAGACCCCACTGCTCAAGACATTTCCCACCTAAAACTATGAATGGAGAGATTCAGAGCTGCAGAAAAAAAATCTCTTAGGATTCAATAAAGACAAGATGTTAATGTATTTAACTCAATACTTTATGTGGGAACATTTTTCTTTTCAACCAAAAATAATCACAGGGACAGAGCTCTGATTCACTGGCATTGCCTAGATGAACCTTCATGAGATCGAAGAAGGTCCACATAGAAGAGAGGCACTTTGAAAGACTGTTTGAAATGTGTACTTAGCTGAACATTTCCTGCTTAACTGCATTCTTTTCAAATAACTAAAAAGTCAAATGAAAGCACCATCGTGATTGTAATGAATTGGCACCCTCTCTTTTGAATACAACATAAGGCATTGCAGGGGTTAAAGAGTCAAGCTCTGGGACCAATATTACTAATGTATAAATTAAACATTCCTACTTCCTTTCATACATTTATTCACAAAGCAGAGAAAGGAAGCAGAAATCCCCTGTTCCACTTGCTTGCTTCATGCTTGGAGAAGACTTAGAAGAGATGCCCAAGATCCCCACCCCCTACCAAGCTGAAAATTTCTCAATAAAAAATGCCAGGTACATATTTCAAATGTGTTGGTGGCTTTGCATAGCCTCTGAAATGCTGAGGATATAGAACACACACCAGTATATCTAATTATCTTTATGAAATGTCTCAAAATCAATGGCATTATACTCAAAAGCAGATGCAGTCAGGGAAGTCCAACAGAGCAGAGTGTCACAGAGGTTACAGAGAAGCATAGCTTTCTTCTTAATAGTGCTATTTTTATGGAACATGGAGTTTTTGAATCGTCATTTTTTGTTAACTCTTTTAAGGACTCAAATTGAACTTGGCCATACTGGTTGAAGAAATCAATTCAACACTCTACCTGAATTTCTTTCATCTTTTTAACTCCTTTCAGACAAAGAACTTTGCTTCTGAGACACACTATAAATCTGCTAGTAGTGGAAGTTTGTCATCAGTGTACTGGAACTCTTTCCTGCCATTGGGAGTATTCAAAGATGCTTGTTGTTGTTGATGATGGTGGTGGTTGTGGTGGTGTGGGGGGGGGCACATGTGCACACTGGTATTGGCACTCTTTGTTTTCTTGAAGAATGATTTGGATGTTAACAGGAAAGAGCCTTCCAAACCAACAGACAAATGTGCTATTATCAAAATAGACCAAGAGAGCAGCCACTAACATGTCTAAAATAACCAGTAAAGTTGTGTCACTGGCCAACAGTATAATATCTAATACAGAGTCTCTGTGTATTATTTGGGGCTGGCATGACAGCAGGACAAGACCAGGCGGCGGCAGGCAGAAAAACCGTACACGTTACAACCTGATGCAAAACTATCTTTACCAAGACCATGGCAATGAGTGGGGAACTCATGGATTCACCAGGATAGGTGTAACTTTTGCATCCTACTATGTGCTAACCACCATACTTAGTAGAGAATAGCAACAAACATGGTGCCATTCTCAGGGTTTGATATTTGTTAAAGGATTGAAAAAAATACTTTTCAAAAAGTGAAGTTATGATAGAACCACCTCAATGGTACTGTGGCAGAACAAAGATGGGTAATTAACCAAGGAGAGCTCATGGAAGAAAGGAAGCCTATGTTCTTAAGGAGTGATGGATTAGCTATTCCAACTAGATTAGACATGACTATGCCATGCAGAGAAAGACACACATGCATACCCATAGACACTTACCCATGCTTATTACAGATATGCTAGCACATACACATGAACATAAATATGTTCATATTCCCACATGCACACACACATATGCACACTCATATATATATTATGTCCCTCATATACATGCACATACAATCCCCTACACACAAACATACACATATATGCACACATGTACACCTCTCTCATATACATACACAATGCACATATACTTGCTGTATACATATATACATACATATTTCCTTCAAACACATAAGACATATATAAATGCATACATATCTCCTGCACAGATACATATACACACAAACTCATACACACAAAAACACATACACACTTCCTCACACAAGCAAATGCACATATATTACTTTCTACATAGTCATAGATATGCACACACACACCCTGCATAAACACATACACATTCTAACATACACATGGACATACACATACACATACTCATACATATTCACACATATACACACAATCATAAGTTTGCTAATGTGTTCATTGTGAAGTGGTGGGGCCATATGGGATATTGGAGCAAAGATAATTAAGTCAGAACTGTTCCCCAAACTTGCTGACAGAGTCTTAACTCTCCATTCTAACCCCGATGGAAGTGATGGTAAGGACTTTGAAAGAGTGGTTGGGACTGATTTGTGTTCCAGAAAAGTTCATCATGACTGGGTTGTGGAAGGAAGTTGAAGGGGATCAGGGTGGAGTCAGGAAGCCAGAGAGGAAATATTCATAGGCCCTTAGGCAACAGGAAAATGTGGTCAGGCCACAGGGACAGAGTCCAAGGAGGAGACATGTTCTAGACTTGATCATTCGGTGTGGAAGATGAACATGAGGGAGTGGTGTGAATTTTAGTACACAAAACTAAACTTTGGGTTTGTTTGTTTTAGAAAGAAGAGAAAAAGGCAAAAGACTGTTTCCTGAGTTTAATTCTTAAGACTCTAAGGAGGAAGAGTGTCATCTGGCTCATGCCTAGCGCTGCCTATTTAGATACATTAGTGGATTTATTCATTTCGCAACATTTAATGGTCCTTGTAATTCAGGCTTTACTCACTTACACCAAGTCAACAAGAACATGGGCCCCTCTGGATAGAGGAAGAACAAGGAAAAATTCTGAAATTTCATTCCCTATAAATGAGTTTTAATTCATGTCTTTTGAAGTTAGGGCCTAGCTAGGCCTTTTATTAGTGACTGTAAATCTCAGAGAGACAAGAAGTCATAAGATTCTGAAATTGCCTTATAAATTAGTTGCTGGAAGTGAAACAGTTGTTTAGTTTGTTGAGGGGCTGGGATGCAGAGGGATTTGGGTGTTGAAATAATTATTGAACATTACTGAACCAAATAATTAAACTGTGCTGTAAAATTATGGTTATGATAATATTCCCATCATCATTTGTTTTGTTTCTCCTAATCTAAATTATGATTTTTTGTTATTGCTCTGCAAAGCTACAATATAATAGTCAAACCTGAAATTAAATCCAGTCTGCGAAAGGTGTACAAGGTGATCCAATATGCTCCTCAAGCAATTATTCATAGCAAATAATATCACAAAGCTCTTAAATCCTTGTTATAAAGCTGGCTGGACATGCATCAACTAAAGTCTTGAGTATTTATATCTATCAGCAGTGAGGTATGGATAGCTGAAGCAATCAAAATTCAAAGGAGGTATCTTCAAGTCCAATGGAACTATTTTGGAATATCAGATTTGTTTCCTGTTGGTGCTAAACCTCAATCATGCTAACAATGGGAAAGACACATATATCCATCAGTTCCTACAACACTTAGGCAGCCCTCCGGTCTCATCTGAGAAGGTTTTGTTCAGTGAATAATACAGAAATTCATACTTACTCAAGGAACAGATAAATAGTATATGTGGACTGCTCAGGCACATATTAGATATCTAGATCACAACCCCTCCCCGAAGGCTCAGGGGACAATTATAGAAGAAGGTGGAAAGTTTGTAAGAGCAAGGCATCCTAGAGGATTGGAGCAAACCAGTGTTTTCTGAGCATTTCAGGGCCAGAGAACCCATAAGCCTAGATCAATAATGGCTGACTGTACAATTCCTGCACAGGATCAAGCCAATCAAATTCTATCATGAGGTAGAGTAGCTCATGAGCTTCCACCCCAGCTGAGGATATATTGACAGCTGGCTTTTGGGGGAAAGAGTCATTTTTCTTTGAAAGTGTGACCCCTGATAGGTTGACCACACTCTAGTAGATGGCCCACATTTATTGGTATATGGGCTTAATGCGTTATTTTTAAAAAGAGAGCAAAGAGAATTCTTAAGCTCATTATACATGCACATTAGAGACCAATAGCCACATAATGTCTCTAAATAAAATATACCATAAGCCCTTTATTGTCTCAAAAACAAATATAGAAACACATTGTGTTGCTGTCAAGTATGTTTTGTAAATTTCCCTGTAGTCCAATGACACATTCTCATGGAAATTATTTTTGCCTTCTCCCAGCCCATAAATATTGACCTGAGTTTGATGTGTTTGCCTCTACCACTCTACAATCTGCAACCCAGTTTTTATTTGAGTCAAGTCTCCCCATTGTACAGTCCCAGCTAATTTTCTGTACAGGACTCCTGTTGTGCTAAGGGGAACACTTGCTGATGTGAATAGCATTCCTGACCAGTGAAATAGTGTATGCTAGACAAAAGAGAAAATGAAAAAGAAAAGAAATACAGTAGAGAGTAAGAAGGGGGATGGGGAAGAAAAATTACCCTGGCTAAATATTTATTATCCATGATGTTTAAAATAATTGCAAATCTGAAAGAAACTCGAGCTTCCCAAAACAAATTTGACCTCATCACACACAGAGAGAAACAGAAGAAGGTATGTGTCAACCCTGTAACACTGAAACACAAGGGCCCACGAAGGGCTTGTTCCCTGTAACAACACAGAAGACCAGAATGAAAATGAAAGGCTCTGATATTAAACCTGGATCTGCTCAGTTAAAAGAACATTGAGACTGGAAGCAATTATCCCAGTAATTGAGTCAGGGAGAAAATCATTTCTGTTGGAAGACACAGGCAGACCTTTCAATTAGCAGTTTACATTGATCAAAGCCATCAGGGAACCACAGGATGTATCCAAGTTTTGTCTTTTGGACTGAGTGTCCTCCCTCCCTTTGCTCATCTGCCCTTTGATAGTACCCTCAAAAAGGCCATTGGTTTTGTGCAAAGACCTTTCAAAGCCCAGAAAGCAATAGGACTCTAGTCATCTGAAAGAGATCAATCTGATGGTAAAATGATTTAGCACACACACACACACACACACACACACACACACACACACACAGACCAATGACAACAGCTTTTGAAATATTCATTTTCTCTTGTGCAACATATCAGTCATATAAATGAAGAACAGAAGATAGTTACAGCCTGTGCTGTATGTCACCCTTCTACCTTGCAGCATAAAACATGACAAATATAATTGAATCTCTCTCAGTTGTTTTCTCTCAATTCAAGATATTCAGCTACCCCCTACTTCCCAACAGAGATGGGCACACTGCTTTTTTCAGTATTTAGAATCCTTTGGCTTCTTTCTTTTATTTAACCATAAGTGAACATAATCAGAGAGAATATATATGCATATGTATAATTTTTCATGTTCAAAAAATATTACAACTGAGGTCACTCTGTAATCCCCTTCTATAAATGACACTGAGTTTTTAAAAATTTTGTTTTTGAGATTTATCTGTGTTGATATATGGGTATCTGATTTATTCATTTAAAATATACTATGGCATTTCAGATGTGAATTTGGTACAGTTTATTTCCTATTTCTCTAGTAATAGGCTATTAATTTCTATTCAGTTGATTTCTTGTTTTGTTAATTTTCATATCCCTTTCTCCATCTTTTCTGTGTGTTTGTGTGCTCATGCACTATGCATGTATATATGTTTGTGTACATGTAGAGGCTGGAGGACAAACTCATTGCTGTTTCTAAGGTGTCATCCAACCATTTTTGTTTTGGGACAGGGTTTCTTACTGGCCCAGAGCTCACCAATAAGCTAGACTGACTAATTAGTGAGTCCACCTGTCTTTATCTCTCCTTTGCCATTAGAACAAGTATGGGCACCCTATCTGGCTATATTCCATAACTTTTCACTTCAGTGGTAAAGAAAATCTTCTAGCCTGGATCTCCAGCATGCATAATAAGGTCTACATACCTTAAACTATCTAGGATGTTGCAGTCCTACCAGAAACAAGTTGGGGGTACTTGTTAGGGCTTCATATCCTTGCCATCATAATATCCTTTACTTTTTAAAAAAGAGAGAAGATGCCTCAGTGTGTAAGACACTTGCTATACAATGTGAGAACCCGAGTTTGGATCCTCAGAACCCACATAAACATGATGGATAACCTGTGTCTGAAATTTGAGTGCTGCCTGAGGCAAGCTAGGAATTTGGAGGCCAGCTTACCTGGTGTGTACAGCAGAAAAACAATAGAGACCCTGGTTCAAACAAGGTAGAAGGTGAGGATTGATGCCCTGGATTGTATCTGATTTACACACACACAGACACTCACACACACATACACACACACACACACACACACACACACACACACACAAGTAAATAGGTAAATAAAATGAGAATGTAAAAGGGCAACATTTTCAGCCAAGAATATTTAGCTCCTTGCAAAATATGTTGGACTTTATTACAAACCATGCAATGAGAAGACATACTCATCAGTAACCACAGCACCATGGAGTGCCTGAATTGCAGACAAATTCCAGCACATATTTGTTGATAAAAGTCATTTCTGCTGTTGCAGATGACTCAGAAAATGGGTCTAGAACGATATCTGGCAGGAAGGCAATAGATAGCCAGCCCATAACTATTCTTTGGAAAGAAAATTGATACATATGCAATTCTAAATAGTTTTTCTTCACTTACCTTGGCAATATAGCTTGTTCCTTAACATCCCCTTGTGGTTTCAATGCCTAAACTGTATGGTCAATGAACAAAAACCAATTTCACTCCTCAAATTCATCTCACTTACTATGCAGCTGTGTCAATTCATTAATTTGCTTAATCAGCCTTCATCAATACCACTTCTTTCCATTGCCTTCCTCTAACTGGAAGGAGAATCAACCTATGTATACTGTGCATACTCAGAAGTATGAAACAGGAGTCAGGTCAGGGAGGGTACCTATGTCAATATCTTTTGTGTGACTAGAGTGGCTTCATATTAACTTCTCTTATTGCCAAAAGTCAACCCCCAAAGGTGTGTCCTGGTTTCGCTGATATTGTAGTCAGTTAAGCATGTTGAATTAGATGGATATAACTCTGAGTGACTCACAGTTGACAAGTTTAAAAAGGTTAAGTATCAACACAGAGTCTTTGCTGAAACTTCCTACTAATGATGTTTCAGCTCTGCTTATATTTCT
This sequence comes from Phodopus roborovskii, assembly GCF_943737965.1. NCBI lineage: Eukaryota > Metazoa > Chordata > Mammalia > Rodentia > Cricetidae > Phodopus > Phodopus roborovskii. The sequence continues at coordinate 53,090,165 of NW_026126407.1, read as the reverse complement.
ACAAAGAACATACCAAGCACCTACATTTGTGGATCTGATGTCACTTTTGAAGACCAAGGGGCAGACTGAGCATGTGTTCTCTTGTAACTTCAGCAGCTGGGAAGAGGAGTTTGGGATATCCTAAATTGTAGGCCAGCCTGGGATACACCATCTCAGGACAAATAAAAACATTGCTAGCAGTTGTCCATCACCATTGAACTTTTGAGTTTTCTGATAGAAAGACAAAAAGCAAAAGGGATTATTCTCTGACTGTTAATATATACCTGAAATATGGGAAACGTGGTCAAAAATTTGTTTCCTCACATGTTTGAAGAGGGGAGCAGAGGATTGCCCTGTATTTTAAAAACAAAATAAACACAATCAACTGGTAATGTGAGAGCAACTATCACCCAGGAGGAAGAGGGTGAACTTTATACAGAATCAATACCATGCTCTCATTAGATGGAAAAATAAGTTTCTACTTCTAGCTTGCATTTAGAAGGAACCAACAGTCGTAAAGGAACATAGTGCTATACTTCTTTCTTCCATTCTCTCTTTTTGATATCTATACAGAAACAGGTTCACTACCTGGCTAAATTACCCTCCAGAGAAGTAGTTTTACCTGATTTTGATCGACAAAGAAAAAGAATAACTTCCCTTTTGAATTGCAGACATTTCTAATCATGTTACACTATAGCTATGCCAGGCATCAGAATTTCACATGTTGAACTGAAAATCCACTTCTTCCTATGAAGTAAATTGCCTCTAATTTCTTTGTTGCCTATGCCTCAGAAAAGAAGGAAGGTAGTATGACCCAACCAGATATTATACATATGAAGGTCAAACTTATATACTGATGTGTGCAATTCCGTGTGGTCCCAGTTCCTACTCCTCATCAAGAGGAGATAAAGTCATTATCAGGAAATTGCTGCTCTTTTTAAAAGATATAATCCTTTTGCTTCCCACCAATCTCTCCTGTCCTACTTGCCAGCTTCTGTTACTCCTGTCCATCTTAAATGGGACCCCCTCTATTTTCATGGTGTGTGTGTGTGTGTGTGTGTGTGTGTGTGTGTGTAAAACCCAGATTACACAGATGAGAAAAAAAATTGTATGTGTTTTATCTTGTTATGGTTGACTTCATTTTCTATGACAAGCTCCAATTATACCTTGCATATAACATAATTTCATTCTTTTTATGGCTGAATAAAGCTCTATCATGCATACACACTACATGGTCTTTCATGTTCATCCATTGATGGATTCTTGCTGTCCCAGCTGAGCTGATAGCACACAACCCAAAGCAGGGAAAGCTGACTGAGCAAGCGAGGCTACAAACCAAGTGCTCTGACTCTGCTCTGAAACTGAGGTGGTCCACCAATGTGGAAACAGCAAGGAGACTGTGGAACTACCATCATGAAGGACAAGAACACCAGCAACAGCAGAAAGAATGTGGAACACAAACCTTTTAGTTCCTCATGCTTCTAGCACACAAATCTTAACAGGAACCTTTTCAGAGAATATTATGAAATGCATTATTGCATGCATTCACTAATACAATTAGCATTACAATGGCAAAGGTACTCAATCTCCACTCCAATTTAGCATATCAGACTAAAGTCAGCACAGTGTGTGAAAGTGCTTGAAGCATAAGTTGAGCATCCAGGATCAACTCCTGGAACCAACAATGGAAGGTTAATCAACTTTAGAGTTGTCATCTGACTTCCATGTGCATTTCACACCACACGGTGTGTGTGTGTGTGTGTGTGTGTGTGTGTGTGTGTGTGTGTGTTTGCGTGCACACACTTCCCATGCCCAATCACAGTAATAACAAGTTCAAATTATAAGTCAATGAAATACTTCCAGTGTCCCATTCTTGGTAGAAACATGTGGGAAGACAAAGACAAACTCTTTTTTGTCCTCCTAGTATGACAGGGCAAAGACAAGCCTTTTTTTTTTTTTTTTTTTTTTTTTTTTTTTTTGTCCCCACAGGTTAAGATACTGCAAAGGTTCCTCTGTCTTGTATTCTTGTTGAGGCCATTATTTGAGATTTAACTAGAATTTGATCTCCTTGATGGAGAATCCCATGGAAAATTATCCAACTCTGTTCTAGGAGCTAAGGTCAAGATGCCCCAGGTAATGTAACTTCTGTCAAGCTGTCTGCTTATGCAAACCTCCCTCTCTAGCTAACTGCTTATTTTAACTTCTGTTAAACTGCTTGCTTTGCAAACACCACACACACACACACACACACACACACACACACACACACACACACACTTCTGCAAATGTGTATCAAGATATCAGGTTGTGGTTTTTACCTTTAAAAGCCTTTGCACTAAGTGCTCTGGCTACATTTAAGTCCTGAATACCAGAGTGTAGTCCCAGCTGGCTATAGTAAAGACTGTCATTTGGCTATAAACTGAGTCTCAGTGGTCATCTCTGATGGGCTACCCTTAGCAACAAACTGAATCACTGTCTCCCTCTTAAAAATATTCTGACCCAACAAAACCAGCACTGTCATGATGCTTAAAACTAAAGTAAAAAAAATGCATGAGATTCCACAAGAGAGGCTCATTAGCTAAGGATTTGACAGGTTGCTAAGTGGTAACTTGGAATGATGAGTAACCAACACATGATAATTAATTACCAAAACAGCCACCACAAGGCTGAGACTATGGCAGGAAAGTGCTGACAGCACAAAATTCACATTCCACTGCTCTCTCTGCTTCTCCCAATTTACAGGAGAATGGGAAATCATGAAAAAGTGATACACTCCGTTAGCTACCATCTCAGAGAGCAAGTCTCCATGTAGCCTTAGGGGTATCTCGCACAGTTTAACAGTGAAAATAAAAGGTAATATTCTTGCCAAAGAGCTAGGGGGGGGATTAAATTTGGGAGACTTGAAGCAGCCTTGAATTGTAGTCAATAAAAAAGGGACCAAATAGTAATTTTGTAATTTAACTGTGCTAGCTATGCCCAATGAGTCAGACACTTGTGAAATAAACCATGTAAATAGAAAAATGGCTTAACTCTTTCTGTGGTCAAATAACAATGCATCCCCCACTGCTTCCTGGGATTCAGTTTTCTGGCTCAATGAAAATAATGTGATTTATATACTACCTATACATTTTTACTATGGGTCTCAGACAAAGATGTTGATTTCTTCTTTGGTATCCTTTCATCTATTTAGAGGTCAGGGAGGCTATTAATATGTTATAGCATGTTCTATATATCAGCATTCAGAGACATAGTGCACAACCCTCAAGGACTGCAAATGTGATATATCCGTTTGTGTTTGAGTGTATGTGGTAAGTGTGTGTACTTACGTGGAAGTCAGAGATCATCACTGGATGTCCTCCTCTACTATTTTTTACCTTATGTTTTGAAATAGGGTCTCGTACTGAACAAGTTGCTCACTGGTTGACTACCCTGGTTGGTCACCATTCCCTAGAATCAGCCTGCCGGAGCTAATGAGTGTTGGGCAACTGAATTCAGGTTATTATGTTTTTGTGGGAAGCTCTTTAAAAATTGATTCATCTCCAGCCCCCTTTTCCTCTGAAGTCCTAGAATTCTTGACCAGACTAAATTCAGTTCCAGAAATGTCTTGTGGGGTTTTTTTTTTTTTTTTTGTTCAAATTATTATATCACAAATGGAGTAATGATGACACTAGGTCATAGAAGGACTGAAGCTGACTGACACGCAATGATCTATTGAAATCACAGCTGCAAAGTAAGACTGCCATCTTATTTTCTGCCTCCATCCTTTCCTTAGTTTCTTATAAGGAACTTTTCATAGCTGAATTAGTTCCATCCAAATAGAAACATTCAGATGTCTGCCTGTGAATGGGTTGAGAATCAAAATGTTTAAACATAAACCCTAACACAAACCCTAACATATCCCCTTAGAGCTAAGAGCAGTGAGATTTGACAGATAGATCATTATAATGGCCTTGTGGTCTGATGTGACTGAAATATTCCCTTTACTTATCTCTATGATGTCTAGCCATGTCCATTATCTCGAAATATTTAGGAATCTAGAACTATTTATGCACAAAAGGGCATCAGGCTCATCACTATCACATGGTCATAAGGATTTCAACCATTGCTGTGAGACTATAATATCCCTGCCTTTAAATAGTTGTAAGAAAATTCACAGGGAGGAATTCATTCATTTTTGTAGTCTACCTTGGAGATGAATGAAATGGACAGAAATAATCATGCTGCCTTCTTTGTCTGATCAGAATTTCTCAAACCCAAATTTGAAATGCTGTCTCCAGGAGACAAAACTGCTAACCAAAGTTTCTGGGAATTCAGAGATGCCTGCCATATAAAATAGACTGGGACTTAAACTCTACAATCATGTCACAGCCAACAATAAACAGCTATGGAAAAACCTAAGGAATCCAACTTGATCATTTAGATATTTCTGGGGACTGGCTCTGATGGGTATTTTTGGAAAGAAGGGACATGTGTAAAGAAGAGGAAGGAGAGGAAGAAGACAATGATGGGATAGGGAAAGAAAATGAAGAGGAAGAAAAGGAGTGAAGAGGGAGCTAGAGAGAGGAATAAAGGGAGAGGGCAGAAGAAAGCAAGAAATAAATGAAAGAAAAGAATAGGAGAGTTTTTTGGGTAATCAAAATGTTTTAAAGCAGTGGTCTCAGTCTTCCTAATATTTCGACCTTTTAACACCTCATGTAGTGGTGATCCCCGACCAAGAAATTATTATGTTGTTACTTCATAATTGTAATTTTGCTAATGCTATGAATAATAATATCAATATGTGTCATGCAGGATAGCTGATATACAACCTCCATGAAAGGGTTGTATGATGCCCCAAAAGGGTAATGACCCACAGGTTGAGAATGGCTGGAAAGTGATAAAATTCCCAAGAATGTCAAACAGGTGATTCTAAGCAAGTTGAGAACAATAACTGTCTGTCACAGAGGTGTTTCTTCAGAGTTTAAAACAAAACAGCCCTTAGTCTTGTTACAGTGACTGCCTGCTAATGACCTAGCTCACTTTGGCTTTGTCTTCTCAATGTAGAATAGAACTTTTAACTTGGCTCCCTCTTCTGTGCATGGTTAACACATGCTCATCCTGGTCAAATACTGGGAAGCATGATTCAGTGTGACAAGTTTCCCTCATGCTCCATGATGGAGCTTAAACAGCCTAGTGTGGGAAATTGCTTTTACTAATACAACAACCCCTATTCTGAAATGGCATTCACTCCTCTAGAAAGTAAACAAAAGCCCAGGCATCTCAATAATGCAACTATGTCCTGCTGTGTGTGAATCAGAACAGAGAGAAAAAGTCACTTCTAGAAGAAAAAAGATGAGTTAAGTGGTACAGGGTTTGCCAGAGGAAGACAAATTATATAAGGCAGACAAGATGGAAAGGAAGACTTAAAATTAACCTCCCATTTCTGATGACCTTGAAGCATGGCTGTGTCCTGGTTACCCATAGCGCCTTGTGTTTATGTCATTTACTTCTTACATAAGTCTTTTAATAATTAGCCCACTTCCACAATAGTGACTCTTTGGTTCATTCCTCAAACTCCTACTTAAAGAAGTCTGATGGGCTCTCTACCTCTTCTTACTCTCCCTAACTAGAAAGTGTGCCACTGCTATCTGTCCCTCTTTGTGTGGATGGAACTTAGTGAAGATGAGGATGGCAAAATGTACACTCTATCTAAACTCTAGAAACCATCACTAAGACAAATAAGAGTCCAACCTTACTACTTTTGAGTTGCTTTTGCAATTCAGAGCAATGAACCTTTATAAAAGGGAGTAAGTCACATTTGGCTTTAAATAAATGAATATTCCAAGAAGAAATAAGGATCCCACTGCCTGAGGTCCTTCCTTTCTTCTCCCTTCCTTCCTTTCTGGCCTGTAGACTAATAGCTCATTATGGAGATGACTGTCGGAAAAAATAAAACTTAGTTACCTAGACATGGAGGCCATTTCCCAGGAAGAGCTAATTATAAGCATAAATCATAGGAATCCTGGTCCAGACTGCATTAACCATCCACTGCACTGATCATTTGTAACCACACTGTAATGTCAGTCATGGATTGGAAAGAAATTATCCCACCATGGCTTCTTCAACTGAGGTCAAGGTACAGCTTCTCTCTTGTACAGTGAGACATGTTATGCCAATGGCACCATCTACTATTAAACAAATCCAACCAGGATGATAAATGGCTATGGGTTCACAAATGAGTCCCCACACAGGTTGAAAGCATTTGCTAGAGACTATGCAAATTAATTCCATCACTGGTTTATAGGGGGCAAGAAAAGCTGGAAACCAAATGCTCACACATCTCAGGAATTCATATCCAACATCCCCAAAGCATCTGCCCCTATCAGATTTGAAAGCTGGTTCAGACTGTCTGAAGGCACCAGACTTGAACGTAGTATCCACCTGTTAAGAATAAATTAATTTTAAAATGAAATACTTGTTCATTTGGTGTATATGTGTGCTTGTGTGCATTCAAGCATGTGTGTGTATGTGTGTGTGTGTGTGTGTGTGCACGTGCATGTGCATGTGCATGTGTTTGCATGTGCACACATGGACATCTGACAACAAGCGTGTGGAGATTAGATGATAACTTCCAGTAACTGCATTTTTCCATTCTACCACATGGGATGCAGGCATGTTGTGTTAGGCATGATAGAAATCACCTTTACCTGTTGAGCCATTCCACAGGCCCCTAAATACTTTTAAACAATCGATCCCCATGAACAAGGGACAAAACAACAGGAGGTATAACAGCAGTTAACCCCATCTGAATTGAAATCCTGTCACATGCAGCAAATACTTAATGTATGTCAATGGAAGGCAACACTGTATCATCACTGCCATTCAAATCATCACCATGGTAACACATCAGCAACAATAATGCAATAACTGCAACTAACATATATTATCACTGTGAACTTTACATATATTAGTGTTCTCAGAGCCCTAAGAGTTAAATTTTGATAATTATCCTCCTTTTGCAAAATAAGAAACTGAGCCAGAAAAGTGAAATATTTTTTCCAAGTTGACACATTGTTAAGGAATAGAAATTGAGAGATAAATAAGGTTGTCTCAGGGATAGCTTTCTATCCCTGGGTAGGCTTTCTCTGGACTATCTGCCAGGAAGCTGATTGGAAACAGTCAAACCATTTACTCCAATGACAAATGGGGTCAACTTCTCACATAGTCTTCTGATACTAGGACTGTACCAGTATCACTCACTTTTATATAACAAATACCATTGATACATTTCTCTTTCACAGCTAGTTCCCAAAATGTACCTCTTCTGCACAACTAGTTTCTACCATGTAACTCACCTAGATAGCTAGTTCCCAGCAAAAAACTTTTCTTCACATCTAGTTTCTAGCCTGTGTTCCAATGGAACAGCTGATTCCCAGCATGAGCTATATGCTGGCATGTAGGTCCTAGCATGTACAACACCTTCATAGGGATGTCCCAGCATGCACTTCTCCTGAACAGCTAGTTTGCAGCATGTGGATCATCTGAAAAAAGGTAATTTTCTACCAAAGGAATTGTATGCTATTTAAAGGACTGTAGTCATACTTATTGTGGAATTCTGGGTAATGGCCACCCAAGGATATTAGGTCCCCATTCCTGGAACTAAGAAGTGTTATAAGGAAAATGTGACTGGATTTCATGAAATGGGAAAATATCTTTGATTATTTAGGTATTCATACAGACAAGTATAATTTTCTAAATAAGACATAGAGACACACATGGAAGAGAAGATTGTGTGATTCCAGTGACAGACACAACCATCAGGCAACAACCCAGAGAACAGCACAACAGTAGTCTTTCCAGTACTTTGACCTAAGACCAGCAACCAGACTTCTGTGCCTAAGGACTACAAGAGAACATGTTTCTATTGCTAGAAGCCACCATGATTGTAGTAATTAGTAATAGATAGGATCTACCCATTTTTCCATCCAAGAATAGACCCATCTATTAATCCACCTATTTCTATCCATATATCCACCTATACACCCATCTCTTTATATACATATAATTCAATCCATTCATTTATCTCATCAGCCTTTCCATCTACCCATCTGTCCATATTTAATCAATAGCATTTAACATAGCAGGCAATGCATTTAGCTTAGATTGTTCCGGTCATCTTGAGTCTGAGGACTGAGAGTGGCTTACAGAAATTGTTTGCATGAAAATTTGGAAATTTTTGTTTTATTGGCAAATATTTAAATATTGTAAATTGTATACACAAAATCACAGGTGACATATTCTTTTTAAGGTCTAGTCACACGTGCCAACTTTCCACCCAGTCACAGTGAGCTGCGACTGTGAGTTGATTTCTTTTTAGTGTTCAAGGTCTTCATACTTCACCAATAGAATAGATATTGTCCACATAGACTGATGTGTCTGGAGGCTTGGCCTATATGATGTAATATTATTAGGAGATGTGGCCTTGTTGAATGAGATATATCACTGTGGAATTGGGCTTTGAGGTCCCACATATGCTCAAGTCATGCCCATGGGATAATTCACTTCCTGTTGAACTCTCAGCTACTTCTCCAGAACCATGTCTGCCTGACCACCATGCTCCCTGACATGACAATAATGTACTACTAATCTGAAACCATGAGCCAGGCCCAATTAAATGTTTTCCTTTATAAGAGTGGAGTCAGTCATGTTGTCTCTTCACAGCAATAGAAACCATAAGACAGGCAGCTTCATCCTGTATCACTCCACAGGAAGGCTCAGATAAGCTACTTCTTGTCTCTAGGAAATATAAGCCAGCCTCTGAACTTTCTGCAGGAAAATCATATTATGAAGTTTTAGTTATTGATAAAGCAGTCAAGACTGTTTTGCAACAAAGACTGAACACATTGGCAACTTTCAACATGATGAATTTCTTCGTGACTACAATCTCTGTTGTTTGGGAAGCATATACACGCCTGCAACAAGGAGGGGTAGCAAGGACACATCAAGCCAGTTCGAAGTCTTTAACTCCTGTATCCATGCCTCAAGACATGTTGCTTCACATCTGATGGCAGTAAATATGCTTGCCTATTCATTGACTTTATCAACAATATTATAAATAGTTTTGACCAGAAAACTGAGGTCCACAGCTGTAGGATCCTAGGTCACACCCTCTGTCTCCACAACACCACAGACACCTTGATGGAACATCACTAGTAGGGAGCTGCTTCCACAGGCTGGGCCTCTCAACAAGTTCCCATGGAGTAGAGTATACTCTTACCCACAGTTGAACGAGCAACATCTTTCTGGATCTACATCATCAAAGAACACAGCTTGACTGTATTCAACCTTGGGTGAGCATTCCCAGCTGACCCGGGAAGCATAAAAGATATAGAATATCTACCAGTGGAATGATGTAATAGAGAATGATAGCATAGTCCTGGAAGAGGACACTTAACTGCCATGTTTAATAGTTATGACAAAGATATGTTTGAGCCATCTGTGAAAGATTATGGTTGTGGAATGACAAAGTTGCCAGGTATGCAAAAATTCATCATATCTTAGAGGCAGAAAACCAACCTATCTGTATCTCCCTGGTTGGAGAACTCATTTTTTCCCTAGTGAAAATGTTTAAACCAACCAACTAATCAACCCACAAGAAACTTGTGTCTGAGGAGCAAACTCAAAGTCAGTAAAAGTATCTGTTACCCAGGCATGAAGAAGTGAGTTCAATCTTCAGCATTCATGTAAAAGCTGGGCATAGTGGTATATACTGAAAATCTCAGCACTGGAGTGGTAGGGGAGGCAGAGACAGGAGGGTCATTGGGGCTCACTGGTCAATGAGCCTAGAGTAATTATTGTGCCCTAGGTGCTAGTGAGTGGCTCTGTCTCAAAACATAAGGAACTATACTTGAGGTTACATCTTCACACACATTCATGAATGTACTTATATACTCACACACACACATATGCACACACACACACACACACACACACACACACACACAGGAGAAAATGAACTCTAATAGGAAATTGTTTCACTTCATAGATCTGAGAAGCATGCTGCTTTCAGACATGCTCTTTGCCTTAGGTAATTTGAGGCAGTTACTCCATGTATAATTTCTTCCTGGCTTTAATAGAACTTGTGAGCATGTTGTCCAGGTTTGCACAGCATATTAAAGCAGCTTCTTACAAATGAATAAATTTTAAAAAACATAAAGAAATACCCATCTCTTCTCAAAGACAAAGGCCACAAGGTCAGCCTTGTTCCCTGGGATCCTGGTGAGCAAGACCACTCCTGAAGTTTTATTGGTCATTTGACATCTGCAGATGCTAAACTGCTTCCACAGTCTGTTATTCATGGGGTCAAAGGTATTTTAGAATTCCTCTGCCATGGCCTCCACTTTCTGAGGGTAGCTCTTACAATAGCTACATTGGTTCTCCCCTGTGGGTGTGTATTTCCTTTTCCAGTCAACATGGTCTTACTTTTCTCCCCCTGACTATGACCCTGTGCCCTTCTGAGAGAATACAAAACATCTCCAGCTCCTGATGAGAGAAAGCCTGGTTTGAGACAGTGTATTTTGCTTTGGTGGGGTCACCCTTTGTTGACCAATGGGTACAGTTTGCACACACACTAAACAACATGGAATAAGGAGCACAGGACCTACTTGCTTAATTAATGGTAAAGATGTCACAAAGACTTGGTGTCACAGGCCATTCTTTCTCTTCATTCTTCAACAGACACTTATGTGTAGGTAGACATTACCATTGCTTTGGCTGTTCTCTGTAAACATAGAATCCAGGGATTTCACTCTCACTGTGATGGTTAAACACTATTTTTAAGAAAATATTTGTGTGTGTTTGTGTGTGTGTGTGTGGTGTGTGATTAATTGTTGTTTTGTGTACCATGTGTGTAGTATATGTGAATGATCTGTGTGCACTAGATGCATGATTGTACAAGTGTGTGCACCTGTGTGTACATATGCAGAGGCCAAAGCAGGACTTCAGGCATTTTCATCATCAGTTTTTTTACCTTACTACCTTAATACAGCGTCTCTCACAGAACTAAAAGCTATTTTGGCCAGTCTACCTAAACAGACAGAAAGTTCTGGAGTCCCTAGTACTTAGTCCCAGGTGCTTAGGTGATAGGCACAGTCAGCCATGTCTTTGATTTTACACTGGTGCCAAGAATTTAGACTCAGAGCATTCTGCCCTCTCTGCTGCTCTATGGTGGTTAGTCTTTATTCATAGTGTGATTGATTATATCTGTAGCCAATAAAGAGACATGCCTCTGGGCAGATCTGAGAGGGCATTTCCAAGGATTATTAACCCATCTGGGGATACTCTTCTCCAGAGTGGGTAGCACCTTTGGCAGCCCAAATATAAGAATTTGGACGGAAAAGCAATTCTACTCGGGTACTTGTTTTCACTTCTTGCTAGAGAGTACCTCTATCCTCTTCCTCCCACTCCTCTTCCTGTTGCTACTGATGATGACAGTGATAACAATGATGATGATATATTCTTTCACTAATATCAGAACCATTTTTAATGTCCTTTAGACTGTCCTGGAGACCAACAGACCTCCATGAATTCTGGTCTTCAGACATGTTGGGACTGTTTATGCATCTACCTTAGTGGATTGAGAAACTAACAGGCTCTCAGTCTTTCCAGAATGAAGACAGCCATTATTGTACCCATCCATAACATATAAGCCTATTTAACAAATCCCCATTGTAATCTCTCTCTCTCTCTCTCTCTCTCTCTCTCTCTCTCTCTCTCTCTCTCTCTATACACACACACACACACACACACACACACACACACACCGGCAATATTCTTCTAAAGAACTCTGAATGATACTTTCAGGGAGTGTGCCTGTTTGTAGGAGAAAATCATTAAATGCCACAGATGGCAGACACTACAAGTTTTAGGAAACGTATGTGGCTAGGTTTCATTGAAGGCTGAAGATAAGATACTTAATTCTCCAGGAGGGTTCTGCTTGCCTCTGGAACATGATACCATTGTGAAATAAGGAACAGTAAACATACTTGGGGCTGATACTATCCCAGAAATGGAGAAAATGGGGTCTCTGAAACATCAAAATGCCTTGCTTGTTCTAGGATCTAATAAATAATGTCTGTGAGCAGGAGTGGGAAAGGGCAAGGAGGCAGATGGCCATGATAGAGAAGAGAACCCTGAAAAACTTCCAGTAGATCTATGAAACTGTTACAAACAGAAGAGGCAACTCACCAAAGAGTTGTGAGAAACAGCACCCTGGAAAATAAAACAGACACTTTGGAGGGGCAGGAAAGAAGAAAAAGAAAGCAATCTTTTGGAGATGTGCTGGTAGAAAGGGGGAGAGAGTGAGAGCAAGAAATAGGGAGAGAGAGGAGAGAGAGAGGGGTCAGAGGAAGAGAGAGAGAGAGAGAGAGAAGGGGAGAAGTGCTTCAGTGGGCAAAGGATGAAGATGCTTCAAGGAGATAAGGATAAACCACATGGGAGTAGGAGTCTACATTGTGACTGAGCAAACCTGTGATTTGTAGGAGCCAAGTGAGGAGTTCAGGGATGTTTCCCTTTGATGCTTAGAAATGGAAAGAAACTCTATGAGCTACAGGGGAACTGATAGAATAAACTGCCTAGGAGTGTTTTGACCTGGGGTCTACACCCTGCTTCTACTGCATATGTGGTGTGGGTACTTCTGGTCAGGGATAATTCCTCAACTAACAGGATTTTTTTCTGGAAAAGTAGAAAGTGCACAATAAAGCTATGTGTCATAGAGGCCTAGGTTTCATTATTTCTCTGCCTCCACAGTGCTGGTATTACAAGTGCTCAACATTTGCACATGGTAACTGGGAAATCAACTCAGAGCCTCATGCTAGCAAAGGAAGTATTTCACCAACAATATACCACCCTATGATATGTGTTTTGTTAATTACCATTTTCTTCAGAAGACCAACTGGATGTTTCCTTCCTTTGCTAAACTGGTATTTCTTCTCAACTTCACAGAAAGTTTGGAAGATAAGAACACATTTCATCCAATGTTTATTTAAAGAAATGTTCACCATACCAAAATCTTGTGTGTTCCCAGTCTGCTGCAGAAACAGCAATGGGAGACTAGAGACATGCTTTAGAAGTTCAAAGTGATTGCTGATCATCAGAAGACTCTGAGTTTTATTCCAGCACCCATACAGCTCAACAACTCTTTATAACGTCAGCTCCAGAGTATCTGATGCTCTCAGCTAGCCTCTGTGGGGACCTGCACTCATGTGAACATACACAATACAAATTAAAAGGAAAATAAAATCCTATTAAAATTAAAAACACATACACACATATACATCATATACTGGTAAATAAATATTCATGTTTGTAAATGTATTTAAGAAAATCTGTGTAGTTGTCCCAAGCATTTGGATAACTACCAAGTGTATAGATGACAGGGGCAGAGAATACTTTTATAAATAAATTAGGAAGTTCTTATCTTTTCAAACATGGGCTTACCATTGTATCTGTGACTGTGATATAATTAAAAGATGGGTATATGCATTTTGTTACCAAACAATTATCAGGCAGCAGCAATAGTTCAGTTTATAGAGCATTTGCCTTATGAGTATGAGGATTTGAGTTAGATTTCCAGAAGCCATATTAAAAAAATATAAATCCTGGTGTGTTTAATGTGTACCTGTAATATCAGTGTTGGAGAGGCAGACAGATGAGGCTCACTAACCAGTCAACCTTACCTATTTGACAAGATAAAAGCCAATGAAAGACCATGTTTTAAAAAAAAGAGTAGAAAGGAAAGAAAAGAAAAGAAGAAAGGAAAGAATGACCAGCACCAAGAAAGAACAATACCAAGCCCCAAGTGGTATTTTGACTTCCTCATACACATAACACACACACACGCATACACAAATACACATACACACACACACACACACACAATAATGCTGCTTTTAGCCACACTACCATGTCTTATTCTATTTGAAATAATTTAAGTAGCCAATGTTCCAATATTCATATGTAATCATTTCATACCAAAGTGTCCTCAGCTGCCATTCAAAGGCAGATGGTGAGGCTCAGCTGGGAGAGCAACACTGAAGTTGTCACTCCTAGGAGGGTGACAGTGTAATACCTTCCTCTTCCTGGAGGACAAATGTGTCCTGATATTCCCTCTACTATATCCCTGAAAGAACCAGGATGCTCCTGAGTGTTGGAACTGTGGGTGGACAGCTGGCAGGAGAGGAAGCCTGTCTGAGGAAGACTTGCCTCATTAGCCAGAGGCTAGATGGTTCAGCAACACCCTGGGAACTTCAGAATTACTGACTCCATGATTCCTCTCAGGCTTCATGGGAGCTTCACCTTCCAGCAAACAAAATTACTTAAAAAAATATACATAAAACAGGAAGTCAATGAAATCCCCTTGACTCTTCCTTTTGGCCCTTCTCTCAAGAACATCCTTGCTGATATTTTTCAAGGAAATATATGTTTACAGACTTAACCCTCAAGCATATAAATGAAGTCTAGTGCCAAGTTCAAATCTCCCCAGAGATCCTCACCAGACATCCAGCATTATGGGCAGTGTGTTACAATTATACATGTTAGTAATCACTGGCACAGTCCTTTTAGGCTACTCCAACAAAATACCACACCCAGGGGAAGGGAGTTATTATTACAGTTCTGGACTGAAAACCAAGTTCCAGGTTTCAGTACACTTCCTCATAGTTGTTTAATCTTCTAACTTTACTTTAGTTGATGGAAAGGCTGAAGGGTCAATTAGGTTCCCCTGTGGATGGTATTGGACCTGCTCATGAAAGTTCCACCCTCCACCAACAAACCTCATTTCCCAATATTATTATCTGGTAAGTTAGGATTTCAACATTCAAATTTAGTATAAGTATTTCAAAGGCAGTGATTGTCATATTGATTATACTTTAAAGAGGATTTTAATTACACTCTAAATTTAATGCAGGAATGGAAGAACGAATGTAGGAACCCATAAATATAGGGACCATTTAGTGGATGATAATGGGTGGATAGATGGGTAGATAAATGGGTGGTAGATGGATACATGGATAGATACGTGGGTGGACGCCTGTATTGATAAGTAGATGGAGGGAGGGAGGGATGTTTGTTGTCATAGATGGCCCTTAGACTCTCACATGCTAGATTTATGGTATTTTAGGAATGTTTCTAAATCTACCCAATATTACTCACAATTTTATAAAGCTTTAGCTGAAATAATGACAGCAACCTTTGCTCCAGAATTTCAAATGATTTTAATGCTCTCAAGCATCTTCACAGGCAACTTGGTGCTTCACTATTTTCAAGAAAAACAAACTCACCAAAGAGCGAATAGGTCAGTTTAATAATGTTGATATTATTTTCATTTTACATAATATTTTCATTTAAAAACATGTTTGTTTACTCATGGTTTTTGTTACTGTTTTAGTAGAATGTTATGTTTTAGTATACTCTCCACTATCTAACATATACTTTCTTCCTAATCTATCAAAATTCATGTATCAAATTCACACAGTTATAATATTTGATGTTTTGGAACCAAAAGTCTTAGGCGGGAGGAGGGTGAGACACAAGAGGCTGAGTAAGAAGAGCGCCATACCCAGCCTTGTGCATGAGGATTGCAATAACAGTGCACTTTCTAAATCCAAACGTTCAACTGTTTAATTTTCTCTTCGGCACTCTGCGTATTACAAGAAGAATCATTTGCCTTCTAACATCGCGATGAACAGTAGCTTAATTAAAAAGAGTCGAATTTGTGAAAACACAGGCAATGTGTCTCACAGCTAATTGAAATAGCCACAAAGGCCCCCAGAAGACAAGTTCAATATTGTGGAAATACCAGCAAGGCTGGCATTTCAGTGTTCTCAGATACCTTCCTTGTCTGTCTGATTAAAATTTCACTTGGCCTTTCTGTCCATAATAAAAGAAACCTATTTGTGCCCAGAGCTGCTCAGCAGACAGCAGACGCATGTTAAATTTCAAGGCATTTATTGAGTCTGTCGATGTCTCAGCAGCACAGTGCTGGCAAGAATGCAGCCTCAGCCTTTCTGTGGAAAGACTGTCAATGGTGTTAATGATGGCGAAAGCAGCAATCATTTTCAGACTGGGGCAAACATGTTGGAAATGATGGATATGTACCCAC
The DNA here is from genome assembly GCF_943737965.1 of Phodopus roborovskii. Taxonomy (NCBI): domain Eukaryota; kingdom Metazoa; phylum Chordata; class Mammalia; order Rodentia; family Cricetidae; genus Phodopus; species Phodopus roborovskii. Next base: position 53,074,048 of record NW_026126407.1, on the reverse strand, counting down.
CTTGTTTTCTTACAAAAACAAGGTGCACATATAAACTATTTAATTCAGGGAGTCTGAGAAAACAAAGAAGATGGGTCACTCCCATTGCCACTGTAACTCAAGATGACCAGGTGATCCTGCTCACGAACTTATGTATTGACACGCATTTAAAAATAACCATTATTTACTGAACTAAGACAATGCCCACGTTCAGAAATCAGCATATTATTTAATCAACTGTCCTGGTTAGTTTTAATTATCAACTTCACAGAACCTAGACTCATCTAAGGACTCACATAAGAACTGCCTAGATCAAATATGCCTGTGGACAGGTCTGTGGGGGATTCTGTTGACTGTGAATTGAATTAGGAGGGCCCAGCAGACTGTGGGTGGCCCTGTTTCTAGACAGGTCATCTTGAGACCTATAAGAATGCTAACTGATATTTTGGTATTTTGATGTCTAGTTTCTTAAGTTCTTTACGTATTTTGGATATCAGTCCTCTGTCAGATGTGGGGTTGGTGAAGATCTGTAGGTTCCTGTTTTATCTTATTGGGAGTGTCCTTTGCCTTATAGTTTGTTAATTTCAGGAGGTCCCACTTATTGTCATTCTCAGTGTCTGTGCTACCAGGCCCTCTGTATCTGAGTGACAGTTGTGTAGTTTGGCCTTTTGTGGAGCCCCTGGCAGTGGGACCAGGACCTGTTTATGATGCATGATTGGGTCTTTGGAACCTATTCCCTGTGGTGGGATGTCTTGTTCAGCCTTGATGCATGGGGGAAGAGCTTTGTCCTGCCTCAGTTTGATGTATCATGAGAGGCCTTACCTCGTCTAAGTGGAGATGGAGGAGGAGTGGTTAGGGGAAGGTAGGAGGAGGTATGAGTAGGGAACAGGGGGAGAGGAGGAAGGGTAAACTGTGGTTGGTATGTGAAATAAATAAATAAAGATGAAAAGAAAAAATAAACTAAAAGAAAACTAGACCAGCTAAGTATAAATTGGCCCATAACCCCAAAAGCAAGCAAGCAAGCCCTTGGTGTTTTATCAATGTAATGTGAGTACCATGAGTAGACATAATTCAGTAATAGAATAGCAAGCAGACCTGCCTCCCAGGTCTTGAGACCTTGTCCTGACTCACTACAATGGTAGACAGTGATACATAAGTTTAAGTCAGTCTGTCCTCCAGTGAGCTTCTTTCTGTCATAGTGTTTGTCACAGACACATAATGAAGCTAGACAGTGATTATTCTTCTCAATTATCAAGAGAGGTTGAGAACCTGGCCAGGATAATGAAAATCACCCTGCCTCTGAGGTACAGAAGTATGGGGATTAGAGGAGAATCCATTTTCATCATCCTGTCTCCACATCATTGTTCTCCACATCATTGGTAGACACCACCAGTGTCCATGTCATCTACTTCTCCTGCCATGATGGGTCATCCCATAGGTTTTTGAAGTTTGGAGACCTGGATGCTTCGTTAGTCCTAGGCAGGAGCTGCTTCATAACAGGAAGCCCAAGAACCTCCAAAGGGCTTTGCTGTCATTGAAGGTTCAGCTTAGATATCAGGTACAAAAGAGAAGTTACCTCTGTCTGCAGTCTTTATGGCAGAGCCCTGTGTCAAAGTTTTATGAATGAGGAGCTCACTCTGACATAGTGAAACACTGATATTGGGCTCATGGAAAACTGTGGAACAGGGCAGACTACATGTAGAATTGGTCAGTAGGTAAGTATGCTGAATAAAAAAAAATTCTAGACATGGCATGATAGCTATACTCATAAACTCACTGTAGTTGTGGTTACCATCACAACACAGAGCCTGTCCTAGTTATGGTTATTATTGATGTGATGAAAAACAATGACCAAATCATCTTGGGAAGAAAGGATTTATTTCAGCTTATAAATCCAAGTAATCGTTTATCACTGAGGGAAATCAGGACAGACACTCAAACAAGACAAAAACCTGGAGGCAGAAGCTGATGTAGAGGCTATAGAGGATGCTGCTTAAGGATTTTCTCAGCCTAAATTCTTTTAATTTTTTTAATTTAATTTATTATTTTACATGTCCATCCCAGTTCCCTCTCCCTCCCTCCCTCCTTCCCTTTTACCTTGTCTGCCCCCTCACATGCACCCTGACCATCATCCCCTCCCATCCCCCCAACCCAATTCCATATGTAGGGGAATGCCATCCAATTGGGGTCATGTAGATCTTTCAGGTCATTTGAAGTAGGGACTAGGACTTCTCTCCTGTCTCTAGGTTAAGGCAGTTATCTCTCCATGGGGGATGTGTTCGCAAGGTCCTTTTGTGCACCAGGGATACATCCTGGTTCCACTGTCTGAGGTCCCTTAGACTGCTCAGTCCTTCTGGCTGAGACCCATATTCAGGGGGGCCTGAGTCAGTCCCATGCTGGCTTCCCAGCTATCAGTCTGGGGGCCATTAGCTCCTCCTTGTTCAGGTCAGCTGTCTCTGTGTGTTTCTGCAGCCTGGTCTTGTCCTCTCTATCTGCATCTGAATTCTAGTTTGATTCAGTGTTTAGGTATGGGTGTTTGCTTCTGTTTCCAACAGGTATTAGATGAGGGCTCCATGGATAAGTTGGTTGTTGATCTCACTATCCGGGAAGGGAATTTATGGTAGCCTTTCCACAGTTGCTCAAATTGTTAGTTGGCGGCAGTTTTGTGCCCCTCCCAGAGATCAGCCTAAATTCTTATAGAATCCAAGAAAACCAAGCCCAGGGAGTATACCACCCACAATGCCAAAGTCCTCTGCATTAACCACTAAATAATAAAATATCCCATATTTGGATCTTATAAAGACATTTTCTCAATTGTTGGTGATTTTAGATCTCATTAAGCTGAAAATTGAAATTAAACTTCATGTCTTGTCCCCCAAAATAAGGGGAGTAGTGCCTAGGGAATGATAACTGAGGTCTTTCACCCACCACCCTCAAACATAGATGAACATAAAATATTTAATTTCTGAATTTTATACACTGAACAACTATTTTATTACACTAATTTCTCTGTGTGTGTGTCTTTTGCTTCTACCTATATTTATGCACCATGGTGCCCATGGAATCCAGAAGCTAATGTCAAAACCAATAAAACTAGAGTTAGCTATAGTTGTGAGCCATCAGGGGTACTTGGAATCAAAGCCAGGTCCTCTGAAAGAGTAGCCAGTGTCCTGAACTGTTAGACTGTCTCACCAGCCCCCTCCTTTTCTATCTCAAGCAAGAAAACAGACAAATAATAATATTGCAAGAGCAAAGAAGCCACCAGAGTCTACGCAGGACAAGTTAGAGACACAAGAAAGAAACAGTCCCCTGGGCACAAGAAAGAGGGTAAGCAAGCTGAGACAAACTCCCAAGACAGACTCCTGAAGCCAACTATTCAAAGATGACTATTTTTCAAGGCACCAGATTCCTATTTTGAATCATCAGTATCTTCCCATCCTAACCTAGCTCACCCAGAAGGCAGACTTGAAATGATGCTGGTTGGAAGCAAAAGCAAGCCACCTCTGCCAAGGACCAAACAGCATCTCCAAACAAACAAACAAGGGGCTTGTGAGGAATGTGTAGAGACACAGTTAAGACCCTCTGGGGTTTCTTATTCCCTCTCTTGGATCCTTGTTTCAGCTGCAGACTTGAAAACCTGTTTTCTTTCTGAAGCTTCACTCAACTAAAGGGCCCCAAACTCTTAACTATCTTGTTGCTGGTAAAAGAAATCCCCCCCAGACTGATAGCTGAGAAACCAGCATTGGACTGACTCAGACTCGCTGAACATGTGTCTCAGTTAGAAGGCCTGGGCAGTCTAAAGGACCTCTGACAGTGGAACCAGGATGCATCCCTGGTGCATGAAAGGACTTTGGGAGCACAATCCCCATGGAGGTATAATCTTAACCTAGAGGAAGGAGGGAGGACCCAGACTACTCCAAATGACTTGACAGATTTTGATGATCCCTCCTGGAAGGCCTCACCCTCCCAGTGAAGTGGGTGGGGAATGGGTGATCAAAGAGCATAGGAGGGAGGGAGAGGGACTGAGATGCATATGTAAAAAAGAAATAATAATATTAAATACTTAACTATATATCAAACTTAAAAAAGAAAGAAAGGAAGGAAGGAAGGAAGAAATTCTAAGGAGCCCTGGTGGGAAGTTAAAAATTGACTCCTGTTTTACCAGAAATGATGAGAGTAATAATGGCCTAACATACACAGGAATGTGTGAACAAGTTTAGTCATTAGATATCATCAATGGAGGAAAAGGAACCTAAGATCTTCTCACCTTTATATAGAGGGTGTTCTGTAGCAGAGTCTGCCTGTTTATACAATTTCTTCATTTAAAATTTTTTTAAATAGCATATAAGGCAATATGTTTTTTGTGTCATCTTCATACATACTCAGCTTTGTTGGCTTTATAGTCCCCACTGCTTCTCTCCCATTTTCCTGCTCCTCTCCATTGTACCCTTTTGTCCTGTGTTAGATTATGTATCCCTGTCCCTCACACAAAGTCTCTCCCTCTCCTTTTTTTATTTACATCTCATGAGCTCCTTTCTAATTTGTCAGCTTTTACTCACACTTATGCCCATCTATATATGCACACTTAGCAATTAGAAAACAAGTCCATATAAAGGGGCAATGTGAAGTATTTGTCTTTTGGAAGCTGTGGCATACAACCTCCAAAATGGCAACCAAACTTACCCAGCTCCTTCAGACAAAGCAGTCAATATCTAGAATATAAACCAAACTGCAAAAATTAAACAAAACTCTGCCAATCAATAAATGGGCCACTGAACTAAGCAGGTAGTTCTGAAGAGATGAAATTTAAACATCCCAAAAATACTTTTGTAGGTGTTCAACATCCTTTGCCTTCACAGAAATGTAGATTAAAACTACTTTGAGACCCTCCAACACCAGAGTCAGAAAGGCAACATGACAAAAGACACCAGACTAATTTTTCTTTCATATAGGTTATTTTTGTATCTCCCTTTGTATTTAGGAGTAATTGAAGGATTGGCTTCTGGCAAAGTATAAGAAGAAAAGAAGCATTTCTGCATTCCATCAAACCTAAAACACAATATTCTCCAATCCTTAGCACCATCAGTATAGAAATAAGTGAAGCCCCAAAACTGGATTACACTGCAGAGCAGAGCAGAGCAGAGATGTGCAGGCTTCATACTCTCAAGTGAGGACACAGATAAGAATAGACTTGTCCAGGCTTCACACTCTTGTGTGTATACACACATAAGTAGCTACATACTTTAACATCATGAAGCCACTAAGTTCTGAAAGTCTTCCTGGCACTGAAGCTTGCACAATTTTGATTAAAACAAGCCCAAATTGTAGTCGGATTATGGAGACAATGATATTAATAAACCTTGTGTATACACACAACCAGACCTTCCCTGAACTTTGAAACTTGGAAAGGAATAGGATGAGAGTCCTGTAATGGCCTGCCTTGATGAAACTTATTCCATGGTGGAGACATCCCCATATGATGGACTGGGTTTGGAGTAAATTGTTCAAAGGGAATTTTGATTTTCAGATGCACAAACTCAGCAAGCACCCTGAAAGTGTGACTCTAAGAGTCAGGATAACCAGCATCCTGTGCAGCTGCCTCTTCTTAGTACTGTCACATAGGGGAAGAATTTTCCTGCTTTAGATAAGAATACCAGGAACTAATAATGTGACAACATACTATGTAACCTTGCTTCAAAAATCCTTCTTGTTCAGCAAGGATTCTTATAAGAAAACATTAGCTAGATGATAGACACATGGATATATAGATGATAGACAGACAGACACACACACAATCTTGAAGGATGGCTAAAAGAGTGATAGAATAAACCATTGAGAAGATAGGAGTGAATGCAAAGGCCATGAGGTAGGAGTACTGGATTGTAGAACAAAAACACAAGGCTAATGTCACTGTGGCTGCATAGAAAGCTAGCAGTCAGCCCATGTACTAGGATGTCAGCTGGCCTCCCACAAATGATGTGACTCTTCTATCTCCCAGGATCACTGAGACATCAACTTGCTCATAAGTTGAGCATCAGCACCTAGTGGAAAAGAGGACTCTGGGAAGACTATATGAATGAACACAGCAGCAGGCTGCTCATTCAGAGGGGAGTTGAGGTCACTCAGAATAGATAAAGATTATTTCACAACAGATGAAGGCACAGAGTTCCCAGAGATGGAGAGATTTCTTTTCTTTTCTTTTTTTCTTTTTTTCTTTTTTTTTTTTGGCAAAGTAATGACTTCTGTGTGTACCCACTGCAACAAAGAGGCCAGAAGAACAGAGGTAAAGGACAGAGGAACCCTCTGTCTTGAATGCCTCTGCAGTTGCTGGGACAACCTCAACCTTTGAGACCTCGGGACATTTAAACTAAGCAAGAGGAGTACAATTAGGCAGCATCTCAAGTTGATGCCCAATGGGCCTTACATTTCATTTCCATCAACAACTGCTGGGTTTTGGCCCCATTTTCACTGTAAATGTGAGCAATGACGACCCCGTAGTCACTATTAAGGAGCAATCTGGGGAAATCATCCACTTCCAATAATCCATTCCTCTAATTTAGAACCCTCTGAAATCACATAATGAATAGCTCTGTCGCCAACTCCCCAGTAATGACATATGACATATGTCTGCAATTGCTCTTTTCATGATAAATCCCTGGGTGTCCCTCCCCTCGGAAATTCCTGCTTATTTATTCACTGGGGCACCTCAAACACAAATACAGTAGATTTACTTCTGGAGATGAATTAAAGAATGGAGTAGAATCCCTAGCTTTGAAAATTAGGGGAGGGGGTAAAAGTTTTATCCTCATATAATAAATAGCATTGAACTTTTGTCTACAAATGGTTGATTAATATGCAATTATATTCTTAAGTGCAGGCTGTCAATTAATTCCAAAGTGCGTATTTAATTAGTGATACCATTCAGTAAATTCCCACTAGCAACCTTCTCCCAGTTTTATGACAGCAATTTTATGTTGCCTCCTTGGAGGGAACTTTGGGTTCTATATTTTTTTTTTTTTTTTGAATATGTGTACGCATCTCTCCTTTATTCTTTATTTTTCCTTATTTTTTAATTAATTTATTTATTTTATATAACCAAGTCCATTTAAATGAAAACAAACATTTATACACAATATTTGGGAATTTGGGCGTCGTTCTTTCCAAACTACTTCCTGCTGGTAAGGGGCGCTGTCATGAGGGATTCTAAGAAGATGCAGAAATCATGACTGTAGTACCGGGTTCTATTTTGATGGTAAAACTTCAGTGGTCTTTGTTCTATTAGTTGCATAAAGGCTAGAGGCTACAGTCTTGGAATGTACAGCTGGGGCCAGGGTTATAAGAATTGCCCCCAATGTTTTGGGTCTTTTTCTCTCTTTACTGCTGACCATTCTTCTCAAAGGTGTAGAAATGAATACCAAAATGGCCCAAATAACTGTTCTTTTCTAATGCTAAAGACAATAAAGCCAGGAATCATTGAAATGGGTACAAGTAGTCATCTTTAATTAAAGAAACTACTCATAGGTGCAGAGAGTGACTCAGAGGTGAAGGTATTTCCTGTCAAGCCTGAGTTTTTGAGTTGGAGCCCTCCAACCTGCATGGTGGAAGGAGAAAACTAACACTAACTCTTGTGAGTTGTCCTCTGACATCTGACATCCAGGTGCTTGTTCCCATGCATGCTTACCCACAAGTGTAAACACACAACCTAAGTTTTTTTTTTTTTTTAATGTTCATTGTGTTTTGATTTGAGAACACTTCTTGTAACTGTGACAGTTGGAAAATAATTCTTTCCAAGAAACGTATCAAAGTTCTCCAAATCTAGATAGCATGAACAGAAGAGAAATCTCATATATTAGGCTATTTTAGTCCTGTGTAATGTTTATTTCATTTGGAGGGTATTTGTAGTTGTCATTAGTAGTTAAATATTAAATGTGTTTCAGGGCATTTTTAGTTTATGCATGGGTAACATAACTAGAATATGTTAACAGCAAAATCTAGAGGTTATTTGTCATCTCAACCAAACACTTGGAGAAGCAGCACAGATAAGGGAGAGGAACTTTCTGCAAACAGAAAATGTTAAAATTTGATCAAGATGAGGTAAGGTTTAAGTTGAATCTGTACTGACTGCTCTCTCATCTTCCATTTTTATATATGCTAGTAAGATAATGATGAACAATCTATGAGAAATAAAATGCACCTTATGAGAATGGAGTGCTTGGATCTTTCCACTTAAAAATTAAATTAAATTTCAGATAAATGTTTGGAGAGCAAAATATGGACCTAAGATAAGTTTAGGTGATAAATCAAAAAGGAACCGACTGTGTGTCCTACAGGAGGTCCTTAAATACTCAATAAATGATTCATGCTTGCCTGAGATACACCCTCACCAGTTCAACACTAATGCTTGCTGTGGTTTGAATATCAATTGTTCCCTACAGGTTCCTGTGTTTGAACTTTACCCTCCCATAGTGTGGTACAATTGGGGAAAGTTATGAGAACCTATGAAGGAGGAGTTTTTCTGGGGCACTGGGAACAGGAATTGATGTTTTTAGCTCAGTCACATTTTCTGTTCATTTTTTCTTGCCAGCTGTAGATGAAATGTGACAGAATGCCTCCCATTCCTGCCTCTACCAGGATGGATTGTATCTCCTTTACCAGGAACCACAATAAACTCTTTTTCCCTAACATTGTCAGATATGTAGTCAAAGATCTCAGAAAGGTAACCAATGCAGTGTTAAACTGTCACCTACCCAGGCAATAGAATGACCAATAAGAAGGGTTTATGCGTGAATTTGGAGTTGTAGACTCAGTCATAGCAGGTTTATTTGGGACATCTCTGACACTCCCCATCCTAACACAGGGCAGGCATCATCAAACTATCACTTGTATTGGCACTGTGGACATTGGGGACTAGTTGTGGTTTTATTGTGGGTTTACCCTGCACAATGTATGGTGATCAGCAGTCTCTCTGCCTCTGGCCAAAACACCATCCCCTACATAGCTAGCATCATGATGTTTCCAGCTGTTGCCACACATGCCTTGTGAGCTAATAAGCCACAGATTGTGGCTTCATTGGCTGGCTTTCCTAAGAACTTCCCAGGGTTTCTGTGACATTTTTCTTCATTGATCTACTATAACTTTGTAAATATAAACAGGAGAAAAGCAAGGGAACCTCACCAATATCAAGTCCAGGAACTTAGAAGAGTAAGGGGTGGATATGGTTTCATCATGCTTGCTGACTATTAAAATAAAGTTGACCCATTCATATACACTTAAATAGAATTCATTTATAATATTTTATTATAAAAGTGCCGGCTTTAATTTTATATGTAGTTCTTGGCACCATTCTATAGTATCCATGAATTAATTTGGCATTATTTTAAAAGCTATATTTATTTATATATTGTATATGTGTATGTGCCACATACAAGTACCACATTACATATATGGAGGACAGAGGACAATTTTTTTTTGTCTGATATTTTTTTATTTAATTATTTTACATGTCAATTCCAGTTCCCTCCCCTTGCTTCCTCCCTCTATCCTTCCCTTCCTCCTTCCCTCCCTCCCTTCCTCCCTCACTTTTACCCTCTCTGCCCTCTCACATACACCCTAACCACCCTCCCCTCCCACCCCCCCACCCCAATTCCATATTTAGGGGAACACCATCCAGTTGGAGTCATGTAGATCTGTCAGGTCATTTGAAGTAGGGACTAGGGCTTCTCTCCTGTCTCTAGATTAAGGCAGTTATCCCTCCATGGGGGATGTGTTAGCAAGGTCCTTTTGTGCACCAGGGATACATCCTGGTTCCACTGTCTGAGGTCCCTTAGACTGCTCAGTCCTTCTGGCTGAGACCCATATTCAGGGGGGCCTGAGTCAGTCCCATGCTGGCTTCCCAGCTATCAGTCTGGGGGCCCGTTAGCTCCTCCTTGTTCAGGTAAGCTGTCTCTATGTGTTTCTGCCGCCTGGTCTTGTCTTCTCCATCTGCATCTGGATTCTAGTTCGATTCAGTGTTTAGGTATGGGTGTTTGTTTAGATGAGGACTCCATGAATAATAAGTTAGTTGTTGATCTCACTGTCTGGGAAGGGCATTTATGGTAGCCTTTCCAGGGATGCTCAAATTGTTAGTTGGTGGCAGTCTTGTAGGTCTCTAGACCTTTCCTTGGTTTCAGTTTTCTCTTCAAACCAATATTGGCTCCCTCTATTATGCTCTCTCTCTCTCTCTCTCTCTCTCTCTCTCTCTCTCTCTCTCTCTCTCTCTCTCTCTCTCTCCTGTCTTCAATCCAACCTGGACTCAATCTTCCTAATCTCATGTGTTTTCCTCTCTTCCCCCTCTCTTTCTCCTACTTCTCTCTCCATTCACTGCCCCTCCCCAACTTCCCCTGTGCTCTGGGGGACTTGTCCCTTCCTGCTTCTTTGAGTGACTTTATATGAATCTCTTAGAATACACCTTGTATCCTAGTTCAGAGGACAATGTTTTTAGGGTTGTTCTGGCTATCCTTTCAAAGTCAGTGAAGAACTGTTCTGGGATTTTAATGGGGATTGCATTGAATCTGTAGATTGCATTTGGCAAGATTGTCATGGAGATCTTTCCATTTTCTGGTATCTTCTTTAATTTCTTTCTTTAAAGACAAAGTTCTTATTATATATATCTTTCACTTGTTTGAAAGTGTTACCCCAAGATAGTTTATGTTGTTTGTGGCTATTGTAAAAGGTGATGTTTCTCTGATTTCTTTCTCAGTCCCTTTGTCATCTTAATAAAGTAGGGCTACTGATTTTTTTTTTTTGAGTTTATCTTGTATCATGCTAGTTTGCTGAAGGTGTTTATCAGCTATGGGGAGTTCCCTGGTAGAGTTTTTGAGTCACTTATATGAACTACCATATCATCTGCAAATAGTGAAGGTTTGATGTCTTCCTTTTCAATTTGTATCCCTTTGATCTCCTTTTGTTGTCTTATTGCTTTAGCTAGAACTTCAGGTACAATATTGAAGTGATATGGAGAGAGAGGGTAGCCTTGTCTTGTTCTGGATTTTAGAAGAATCACCTTAAGCTTCTCTCCATTCAGTTTGATGTTGGCTGTTGGCTTACTGTATATTGCTTTTATTATGTTTAGGTATGTTCCTGTTATCCCTGATCTCTCCAAGACCTTTATCATGAGAGGGTGTTGAATTTTGTAAAAAGCCTTTTCAGCATCTAGGGAAATAATCATGTGGTTTTTCTTTTTCTGTTTGTTTATATGGTGGCTCACGTTGATAGATTTTTGTATGTTAAACCATCCCTATAACCCAGGGATAAAGCCTGTTGGGTCATGGTGGATGATTTCTCTGATGTATTCTTGGATTTGGTTTGCCAGCCTTTTATTGAGTATTTTTGCATCAATGTTCATGAGGGATATTGGTCTGTAGTTTTCTTTCTTAGTTGTGTCTTTGTGTGGCTTGGGTACCAAGGTGATTGTGGCCTCATAAAAAGAGTTTGGTAATGAACGTTCTGTTTCTATTGTGTGGAACAATTTGAGGAGTATTGGTATTATCTCTTCCTTGAATTTCTGATAGAATTCTGCACTGAAGCCATCTGGCCCTGGACTTTTTTTGGTTGGAAGGTTTTCGATGACTGTTTCTATTTCATTGGGAGTTATAGGTCTATTTAAGTTGTTTGTCTGTTCTTGATTTAGTTTTGGTAACTGATAGTTATCCAGAAATTTGCCCATTTCCTTTGAATTTTCAAATTTTTTGAGTACGCGTTTTCAAATATGACCTGAAAATTGTCTGGATTTCCTCTCAGTCTGTTGTTATGTCCCCCTTTTCACTTCTAATTTTGTTAATTTGCATTTTCTCTCTGCATTTTATTAGTTTGGATAAAATTCTGTCTATCTTGTTGATTTTCTTGAGAAACCAACTCTTCGTTGCATTGATTTTTTTTTTTTTTGTATTGTTTTCCTGGCTTCTACTTTATTGATTGCAGCCCTCAAATTGATCATTTCCTGGCGTCTACTCCTCAGGGGTTAGTTTGCTTCTTCCTGCTCCAAGGCTTTTAGCTATGCTGTTAATTCTCTAATGTGACTATCCTCCATTTTCTTCATATGGGAACCTAATGCAATGAACTTCCATAGCCTTGTTTTCAAGGTGTCCCATAATTTCGGGTATGCTGTGTGAGAGGACAAGTTTTTATTTCTTTTCTTCTTTCTTGAGATTTTAATATAATTATAATATTTTTCCCTTCCCTTTTGTCCTTCTAAACCCTATCATATTTTTGTATTTTTCTGCTTGCTTAGTTTGCAAATCCATAGCCTTGTTTTTCCTTAATTGTTAATGCATGTATGTATGTATGTATGTATGTATATAATGCCCTTTTCTATGAATGTTTTTAGGACTGACTATTTGGTATTGGATAACCAATAGAAGGATAACTTTTAGCAATTGTTTCATCTTTCCTCTCTATGGGTCCCAAAGATCAAACTCAGGCCTTCAGGCTTGGGGACAATCATATTTACTAGAGTAGCTATCTCACTGACCCAACTTAGTTGTTTTTTTAAACAGTTAAATAATATTTCACAATATGGGGGGCATCTTTTTAGCTTTATTTAATATATATGTGTGTTTGCATATGTTATGTATTATGCATGTACATAGACCTGGGTAGATGTATAAGTTGATTTTACTTTACCATATATTATTTTTCCTTTACATAAGTTCTTAAGCAGATATTGTTTAGCCATGGGCCATGCTGTTTTCTTGTTTTTTTCACTGTTTGTTTTCCCTCCATGTATTCCATCATTCCATAAGCACATTAGAATTCCATGAGTTTCTTGGGATTTTTAAGTATTCCTTGTGTTCATTAGAAAATTCCCTCCAGGGTCCAACTAGGAGCAAGGGATAATAGGTTGCCACCTAAGAGGCACCAATCCTCTTATTTACTTCAAATAATTTAGGTCACATTTCCCATACCATAAGCACTATCCTGTTTTATTTGCCATTGGATCCTTAGATCAGCATGATAAGCAGCCCTTTGCTCATTTCTCAAGGGTCTACTATGTGTCAGGTAGAACTAGAAATCAGATATATGGAGGGCTGGTCAGCAAAAGGCACATGAGGACATATGGCACAGTGGTAATAAAAGCCATTCATGACAACTGTTTCTAAGTAGAAGGAAGATAATCTTCCTGTCATTTCTGTCTTTGTGAAGATGATCAGAGCACTCCAGTAGAGTGATTGACCAAGCTGACAATCTGACATTCCATGGAAGTTATTCCGGGAGAAATTTGGCCTGAATATTAGGACCAGGACAGTTGGATTAGCAAAGAAAGGAAGTTGCCCATACAGATGATGGGTCAGTAAATACAAGCATACATTGGTGGGAAAGAAGATGGCCTCTGAAGAGTAGAATAGGCTTCATGGTTACATGACTGGGAGGTAACTTAGTGCAATGACAGACAGATGCTCTGAGCTTCAAAAGCGAAGAGGGTTTTGGACAGTGTTTTTGAAAGCACTGTAGAGCAGGGGAATGACATGGTAACATCCAGGCTTTGAAAAAGTTCACCCTATTGAAGTGTGACAAATAATATTGGTAAGTCCTCTGCTGTACATTCCTAGCAAATGAGTGAAGGCTTCAGCCTTTGCTATAATCATTTCTATACCAACCACAATTCCAAGTCTGATAAACTGCAGAACATGTTTTGTTTTGTTTTTTTCCCTTTAATAGAAGCATTTTCTTCATCTGAGACATTTGCTTCTTGGCCTACTTCAGGGGGATCGTTTTAGTCCCTGGTAGATCATACTGGGGAGAAATTTCATAGTAAAGGGGATTGTAGAAAAAATAGCAATAGGTTGTAAAGATGGTTCAGCAAGCCCAAGGAAACTGAGTTCTAAGTTTAATTCTCAGAACCTGAGTTAAGGAAAAAAAAAAAAATAAAGCTAGTCTTGTTGTCACATGCTCACAATCCTGTCGCTAAGGACATGACACTGGAGGCTCTCTGGAGCTCATAAGCCAAACCCATGGCTCAGTGATCAAGAGTGCTTGCTGCTCTTGCAAAGGGCTAGAGTTTTGCACCTACTCTGAGTGCTCACAACTGACAGTAATTCTAACCCAGGGAATCTGACAGTCTTTTCTGGCTTCTGTTGGCGCCTGAACATATGAATATACAGATGCACATACACATACACATAGTTAGCATTTAAAATCACAATAAAAACAAAAATCCCCACAAAATGATGTAGATCATATATTAAAAATTCATAACTGAATTTGAATTTGTTCTCTGGTCTTCATATAAAAATACACACACCTGTATACACACACACACACACACACACACACACACACACACACCACAACAATAGGAAGTGGTGTTAAAATATAAAGAACCCTGTCCTTTTTAGAGAAATATTATACAAAGAGCTTATGTTTAGTTGGAGGTAATGAGGAGACTTAATGAAGATATACATAGAAATTTTGTTTCTTCTACTAAATTCTGTCCCAAATGCTTTTTCTCCAGCATAAAAAAATAGTTTATAGCATGACTAATCTATTGCAATGTAATCATATTTTAACCTTATCAAATATCCCACATATTTCTTCCACCAGTTTCCAAAATGAAACATCAGAGATTTAGATTTTATTTGGAAAATTCCTTATTCATCGTACGGAAACACATTCAATTGCATTCGAGGAATTCAATTTAAAACTAATTTATCTTACATTAATGTTTAAATTCATGAGATTCCATATAAAGTCATTCTTGTACTGTAATAAATTCAGAGTCGATATGATAATTATTAAAACAGAAACGAGTGTGGGGAAAATAAATCGCGTTGTGTTAGGGTTAGTTTTCTCTCTCTCTTCTGAGCTCTGAGGATTGTTGCAAAGAGAGAAAAAAGATGAAATAGAAAGAAATAAAGCATAAAAGTAGATAGGCATGAAAAGAGCAGTGGAGAGAGTTCAGGCAGGGGACCTGCCACTGCTCTTCATGAGACTGCTCAGTACATTCTAGAAGAAGAGTTATTTTTTCCCTGTTAAACCTCTCAGTACCCCACCAAAGTCACACTGATGATAATAATGCAAGTTGAAATTTCTTCTTTTGAATTCCTGGGAATATTCTAAGTTTCTTATTGTTTGCTATTTGTATATACAAACATGTATATGTATCTTGGAATTGGAAATTGTATCTAAACAGAAAGTTCTCACACATAAATGCATACTTCAATATATGTGTATGTATGTGTTTGAATATCTCCTATAATTTTTATACACATAAAGTAAAGATAATTTTATGTGTTGTTTTCATTGCACTCCGTGTTCAGTCTGATTCCTCATAGTAGGTCAGGTTTGGAATTTCCCATTTGTGTTGTGTTGTTTCTCAAAATGTTTCCAGGACTATGGTTGTAGCTCAGTGATAAGGTACTTGCCTCACAAGCATGAGGCCCTAGGTTCAAGGCCCATCCCACCCCTGGAACTGAAATCAATGGTAGTGACAACAAAGAAAGGTTGCAGATGCTTGGATTCCTGTGATCTTTGTCTTTCAGACTCTAGGCTCTTGTTGTGCCAGTTAGCAATTATTGAGCTCTTATTGCATGATTGCTCAGGTTCCAGACTCTGATAAGTATCCTAGCAAGGACTATTATTCCATACCAATCATGTAGAGAATGGCTTCCAGGTTCCCAATGAGAAGAATGAAATTAGGAGATGTTAGAGGTCTGTGGTACAGTAAATCATAGGTGGGCTACTGGGCAACAGCCCAGTCATATGCTCTAGCAGTCTAGCTACCCTGAATGTACAGAAAGTGAAGTTTTCTTACATATATGGAAACTCAGATCTTAGAAGGTTCACACATTACTGAACATCCAGGAATTGATGTCTGTTTACTTATTTAGTTGCTAACTTAATCACTTCATGTTGTGCCTGTGTTTGTTCAATCTTGACAGCAAGTACCATAGCCAGGATTTGAATTCAGTCTTACCAAACTTTCAAAGACAGCCCCACTCCAACTCCATCAGAAAGCTCCCAAGAGATGGCAGGGCCCTACTTTTGGACTGAGGATCATGGCATCCACCTGAGATCTAGAACCACATTTTTCTCTCCCTCTTTGCTAGCTGACTGCTCCTGAATCCCAAGGCATTTGCCGTCTGTACCTCCTTCCACAACTCCTCATCCCACATTGATTTCCCCCTTCGTGTTACTGATCCAGGACACAGGCTCTGTGCACTGTTGCTGGGGAGAAATGCTCAGTCTCTGAGAAACACAGCAATCCTAACAGTCATCAGGCAGAACTGAAGGATGCTTTGTCTATGTTGGTATTTAGGTCTTCCAAGTCCAAACAGACTGCTCAGAAACAGATAATAGAGTTCAATTTGTATGCTTCACTTGCCTGCTCTATCTAAGCACTTGGTTCCTTTTCTATAATTAATTTTCGTTTCTTTTCCACATCACCCCCACATGCTCAATAATCTGTGACTTTTCCATTAAGTTTTCAATTTGAAATGTGTATTTTTAAACGTCTAGAAATACCTTCCTCAAATGTGGTGATTCTGTTACCAGGAGAAGATGAGTGGCCATGTCTGGCAATACCTAGGTGGGAGGAGCAATCTACTGGTATCTACTGGGAAAGGGCCTGGATAGTACACATTCTACAACATGCTAAGCAGTCTCCTAGAGAATACCCATGTCAACTGACCTGTGCTAAGGACCCTGAAGCAGAAGACACACTGGGTGCTACGTACAGTGTTTGCCACCAGGGAAGGGAGGGATGGGTAATGATGCTCTTCAATGTACCTAGATTTAGAATCACTAAGGAGACTGGTGGGACATGTCTTTGAGGTCCTTCCCTGGGGGTGTTAATTACTGGGGCACATCTCTGGACATGTGTGTGAGGTCCTTTCCTAGCAGTATTAACTAGGGGGAGAAGAGTACTCTAGTTGAGGGAAACAGCACTCCGGGGGGCTGTAGGCTTAAAGCAGAGAAGCAGAAGGAGGAGAAAGGCAGAACTTCAGGATCTCATCCTATTTGACTCCAGACTCTTAGACAAGCAGGCCAATTTATATCACATACTCCAGCTACCACGTTGTTCATCCAAACATGTGGCTTGAAATTACTAGAGGACAAACCTTCTGAAACCACATCCAAAACAATTCCCCCAATTGTTTTTAACAGGCCTTTTGTCACAATAATATCCATATCAACTGAAACAAAGGCATTGGGGAGAAGGAAACACTGTGACTTTTAACTCTTTTACTTCTGGATTGTTAACAGTTCTTAAGATCTACATATGTTGTTTTTGAAATGCTACCATAAAATTTAAAATAGCTACTTTTAAAAGTCCTTTAGGACTTTTAAAAAAGAGAAAGAGAAAAGCTATAAATATAAGAAAAATAAATGTGAAGATAGTGGGTGATGAATCCAAAGAATTTGTCAATATTGTAACAGTTTTATCTTACAGGCTTTTTAAATGATAGTTAAAATGTACTCAACATATTTTATTTTAAAATAAAATTGAGAGCTGGTGTGATGCCTCAGCAGATAAAGGTGTCAAGTGGTTAAGAAAGTACCCAGGGTTTTGTCCTGTCTTCTAGTTGCTATAGGCTTTAATAAATGCTGACTACCTTTTGTAGCTCCATATGTGAAAGGGAAACAACAGTGTTGGATTCATATTGACTATGCAGAAGAAATTAGAACACAACATAAAATTCAAACAAAGGATCTGCATTTTCAGTAACCAGTGAAGACCACCCTTTTGGTCTATGAATTCCGATGGCTTTCAAAACTACCCACAGAAACAATAGCGTGGCTCATTTATACTAGCATTAACACAGCCTCTATGTGTGTTGGCCAGTGTGTGTATGTGTGAGTGAGTGTAAGACAGAGAAGGAGTGGGAAGAAGGGAGAGAGAGAGAGATGGTCAACATTGAGTGTCTTTATGGGCATGTACCACATTTTTGGAAACACAGTCACTGTGTGAATCTAGAGCTCACTGATTTGCTGGGTAGTAATCATAGGGATATGTCTTTTCTACTTCCTCAGCTCCATCACTACAAACTTACTTGGCAATTTTGATGTTTGCTGGAGATCTGAATTCAGATCCTCATGCTTGTTTGTACAGCATGCACTTTACCAACTGAGTCAGCTCTCTAACCTCCTAATATATGATCATCACATGATTTGTTCTATCAAAGATTTTAAGCTACAAAGCACTCTAAGATCCAGTCACTGGTCCAAAGAAGGCTGGACACGTTTGGAGATTCAAACCAGACTCAACCCTTCCTTGAGATTTCTGCAACCCATCTCTGCTCCCTAAATTATCAAAGATAGCAAAAGTTGGACCTTCAAAAGACACACCACTGTGTGAGTGTGGATTGCCATGGGTTGCCTAAGCCCACACCTTATGAGCAGCTTCATCTGCCATAACTTAGATTGTGATGGGAAATAAAATGCAAGCGAGGCAAAGAGCTCACTGTGCACTGCAAGACATGTTTTATCTGTAACCACGGCATGGAATTGCATTCCTGTTGCGAAGACCAGATTGATGTGTGCGTTTTATTTATAGCCTGTTCCCTGAAAGTTCCTCCAACTACAAGTTAGCAATGAAAGTTTGCAGTGGTTCTTAAAAGGCATGCTGGCTGCTTCCCTGGCAGCCAAATTCCTACAAGTGATGGGAGCAGGCCAGAAAATGGCTGAGAATCAGCAGGCAGAGAGCGATGTGCATATCTCTAAAAAAAAAAAAAAAAAAAAAAAAAACAATAATGGCTGCACTGCAATGTGAAAGGCAAAAGAAGGTGAGATTGCTGAGCATGGATAATACTCAGGGAAAGCCATCACACAACACTTCACTCTGACTGTTACCCAAGCATACACCCTTTTTCATTCACCACTGACTGAACACTGTGTATGACTGAGAGACTGCCTTTTCCATTTCCATTTATTTTTCTCAGCCAAAATCCACCAGTGGTTGAAAGCACAAACTAGAAACTCCAGATCACATAGCCATTTATCTGGCACTGCCTGTAGCTTGATAACCATTTCTTAGCTTCATATATCTATATGTTCCCATTTTGCCATTGAAAAGATACAGCAAAAGATACACAAGATAACTATAATTCTCTGTAAGAACAGTCAAACAAGATGACATGACTGTGAAAGCAGACATGTCTTTCACAGAATGGAACATATAAACTAATGACCCCTTCTTTTGTGTGCTTCTGAAAGAATTGGAAACATGGACCCAAACATGTATATATGCAATGATAGAACCATAAACACTACTCACAACAGCCAGGAAATGAAAATAACTCAAACATTCATCAGTGTATGAATGGATACACACATGTGGTATAACCATAAAATGAAATATTTCTTTTTTAAGAAGAGATAATTTTTTATTTAAATTAGAAACAATCTTGTTTTACATGCCAATCCCTCTCCCTCCCATCCTCCTCTGCCCACCACCGACCCCCTATCCCATTCCCTTTCTGCTCCCCAAAGAGGGTAAGGCCTTCCATGGGGGATCTTCAAAGTATGTCACATCATTAGGAGCAGGACCTAGGCCCTCCCCCATGTGTCTAAGATGAGAGATTATCCCTCTTTGTGGAATGGGCTCCCAAAGTCTATTAATACACTAGGAATAAATATTGTTCGAAGAGGTCCCATAGACTGTCCAGGCCTCCTAACTGACACCACATTAGGAAGTCTGGGTCTGTCCTATGCTGATTTCCCAGCTATCAGTCTGGGGTCCATGAGGTCTCCCTTGTTCAGGTCAGCTGTTTCTGTGGATTTCTCCAGCCTGTTCTTGACTCCTTTGCTCATCACTCCTCCATCTCTGCCATTGGATTCAAAAAGTTTGGCTCAGCGCTTAACTGTGGAGCTCTGCTTCTGATTCCATCAATTATTGGATGAAGGCTCTAAGATGGCATATAAGGCCATGAATCTCATTATAGGGGAAGGGCACTTAAGGCAGCCTCTCCACTATTCCTTAGATTCTTAGTTGATGTCATCCTTGTAGGTCTCTGGACATTTCCCTAGTGTCATATTTCTCTTTAAACCTATAATGGCTCCCTCTATTATGGTATTGGTATCTCTTTTCTTGCTCTCCTCTATTTCCCTGATTTAATCTTCTTGCTTCCTCATGTCCTCCTCCTGACAACCCTTCGGCCATAAAGGGTAAAGTAATAACAATATACTGAACATGAAAGAATATGGAAGGCACTATGTTAAGTTAAACAATCATACCTTGACTAGACAAATCCATAGAGATTGAAAAAGGTAGAATATATGTTGCCAGGGACTATAAGGAAAGAGAACTGTAGTATACTTCCTTACATGAAAATTAGTAGTGAAGAAATATTTGAGGGCTAAATAAAGATGGTAGGCATTGAACATCCTAACTATACTATATAACACTGAATACCTACTGTAAAATGGTTGATTTAATAATATATAAAATTCACTTTTATGAACTCTTTTTAAACAAAAAAAATTAAAAGACAATGACAATGATCAGATTCTGGAATAAATTAGGTCCAGTGTCACATTCTATTCATGAGAAGAGTGTACACAGGCACCCGTGATTGTAGTCATAGTTAGATTTTGGGATACATCAACTCTGAAAGGGCTACAGAGATAAGTGTAGAAGAGGATTTCTAGTCAAGTTCAAAGGAAACTACTAGAAAACTCATCCTCAATCCAGGCAAATGATTCATGTGGTGAACCCCAATATTTCTTTCTAAACCTGTGGACCTAACTGTGAATCAAGTGGCCATAAATGTCAGGGATGTTAGTACCTGCCTTAGGACAAAGGAGGTAAGAGGATCTGGAGTTGAATTATATCTTTGGCTACACAACAAATTCAAGGCCAGCCTGGGCTACATCAGTCCTTGTCTCAAAAACAAAACAAAAATAATGACAACAAAAAATACTTAATTAACAATAAATCCCCATTATAACCTAGTGTATATAATACATAACTGATGGGAGATGCCAGGAAAAACCCTACTCCTTACACATAATAAATGTTTAATAGCTTCAAATACCATTTGATCACTGTGTATTTTCTCTGATCAAAGGTGTTAAGGATAACAAAGGACAATCAATGTTGGGTTAGGTTTAATTGTCAACTTGACACAAATAGAATCCTCTGGGAAGAAACAATCAATGGATTGGCCAGATCAGATTGAATAATAAGCATGTCTGTGAAGGATGATTCCAATAGTGTTCATTGAAAGGGAAGTCCTTTCTTGTCTGGACAGCACTATCCCCTGGATTTTTCCTAAACTGTCTAAGTATAGATAGGAGGTCAACCACAAGGAAACATGCATGTATTCCTTCTCTCTCTGCTCTTGAATATGATGAGACCAACTGGTTCAAGTCCTGCTAACTTAACTTCCTTATAATGTTGGACTGAAACATGGAATTGTGTGCTAAAATAATCCCTTTTCTGATATATTGCTTTTAGTAGGGATATTTATCACCACCACCAATAACAAAATAAAATCTAGCAAAACCAAGAAAATACTGTGGTACAACATTGATAACCTCATCCATATCTTCCTTGGAATGACTCTAACCAATATATCTCTGTTCATTCCCTGGCCTCTTTAAGTTAAACATCTAACTTCCTTCAAATTTGCTAAATGTCCATAAATAGATCTAAAACCCATCTCAAATGAAGACTCACAGTAGGAAAAAAAAAAATCTCTCCTCCCATGCAGGAGTCAACAGATTACTGTACATGTCCTCACTTGCTTGAAAAGTGATGTAAGGCAGGTTATGGGGAGGATTTACCTAGTAGGTCAAATGACAATTGAGGGATGGATCCAAACACCAAGACTTTTGTGAAATATTCATCTTTCTTAGGTTAAGTCTATTTTTTTGAAATACATTTTCTGCCGTATTATACCACATATATTTTCGGGCCTCTAAAGCATATCTTTCACAACTTAAATCTTAAAAAAAATGTCTGTTCTCCCTGTAGATGGATTTCTTTACTTATTCATTTAATAATTAATGCAAACATAAGTGAGTTCTTGTTTGTACATGGAATTGTGAGCTCTCTTTATAGAGACAGACAAGAAGCTGGGGGAGGTGGACACTAAAGCAAAGATCAGACTGTCAGGATAGAATCCATAGGTCAAATATTCCATATTAACTGAACTTGATTCATAATGGAACTGGTTGGTTCACCACACTAGAAGTCTGTAGACATCAGTCTTAGTCACTGTTATATTATTGTAAAGAGACACCATGACCAAAGAAACTTTTAAAAAGAAAGCATTTAATTGGGAACCTGTTTACAATTTCACAGGCCTAATCTATTATCATCTCATCATGGCAAAGACATGGTAGCTGAAAGACATGGTACTGCAAAGTAGCTGAGAGCTACTCTGTGCTTTGCATGGCCTTTTGAACCCTTTATGTCTAACCTCAGTGATATACTTCCTCCAACAAGGCCATACCTCCTGATCTTTCCTGTCCTTTAGTTCCATTCCCTATTGATTCATGATCCAAATATATTTACCCATGGGGACACTCTTATTCAAAACACAACAGCATTCCACCTTGGAGTACAGCTGCTTCAAGTTACTCAGTGCTATTGGTAGTCTGTTTCCATTTTCTTAGTGTCTTTGTTTCAACTGTAGCTCTAGTTATCATATGCTTTAGCTGCCACAGAGAGGTTGACATTAGAAACTACAGGCATTCCAGAAGAAATAGGTTCATTTTTTTTTTTTCAGTAATTGCTTGACAATCCCCAAGATCCCCTTCCATTGGGCTAACTTGAGTCACTCAATATGATCACACCTGAAATATTGAATTCATGAAAGGGATAAAAAGGAGTAAGTGGAAAGGCTAGAATGGGCTATTCACCTTGTGACCTAAAAAAAGGCTCAGGCTAACACCTGACAAATAACTTGACTGAAGCCAAGTTCTTCCTAGGTAAACTAAAATCTCAAGTCCTTTACTAGAGGAACAGGATGAGAATGAGAAAAACATCCATGTGTCATGGACACTAAGATGTATTTGCCATGAAATGATAGTGTCTTTTAATATCAGAAAAGAAATTATAGCCATGGTATGGATTGCTTGACTAGAATGCCCAAAACAATAGATTTGATGTCAGAAATTCAGAACCAGGTAGAATGGTACAGGTTAGTGATTCTCACACTTGGGAGATAGAAGCAGATAGACTATGTGTTTGAAGTAACTCTTGGCTAAATAGCAATTTTGAAGGTACCTTAGACTTCAGAAGTTTCTATCGAGAGAGAGAGAGAGAGAGAGAGAGAGAGAGAGAGAGAGAGAGAAAGAGACTGTCTCAGAGATACAGAGAGATAAATACAGAGAGGGACAGAGATGAGGGAAGAAAGGAATGAAGGAAGGAAATACAGAAAATGTGTAGCTAGGATTCAAAATTATTGAACCTTGTATTAGGTAAATTTCTACTTAAAGCTAAGCCTCCAAGTGACATACAGTATGAGGCATTTCTCCTAAATTTCTTCTAAATTTTGTTCAGCATATCTTGACTGGCTTTAGCTCCTTGTAGCTGGATGGGTACTAGTTAGATCCATATGTCACTGCCTGTGGCCTGTGATCTTCATAGATCATCACTTGGATGGTGAAGACAAAGTCATGGGGAGGTACCAAACATCACCAGCCTGGGCTGGCACCATGTATGTTCATGTTCCATTGCTCAGTTAAGTCTGGCATCTGTGGAGCCAGAAAAAAAAACACCTCATCTTTGAAGAGGATGCAGAGAAAGTTAATCACAATCTGTGCTGATATGAAGGTACATCATTTAAGGGCATGTGTCTCCAAATCTAACAAGCAGAATTCAATCCTCAGGACCCACATGTTGGATAGAAAACACTGGCTCCTGAAATTGTCCTCTGACCTCTCTAAGCATGTCATCACACACACATTCACACACACTCACACACACGTGCGCGCGCACACACACACACACGCTGAATAAATAATTGTAAAAGAATTAAATTATCTCACAATCCTATTCTTGCTACAACTCTAAATCTCATATGCTACATGTACTGCAGCAATATGGCAGTAAAATTCATATATATATATATATATATCACCTCAGTAATTATAACTTACAAAAATATGCATAGTATAAGCTTATATAGATGAAACAAAAATTCCTTAGGGAAAAAATTCACAATTTATAATAAACATAAAATTACAACCAATGCAAAAGTCTCCACAAGATCTAAAGATCTACAGGTATTTTACTTGTAGAAGCTTAGCACTGTCCCTGTTACCAGCAAAAAGATACTAGTTTTATTTTTCTACAAATTGTAATAGAACCAGCTTTGATAAAATAGATAAAAACTGAATTTTCTCAAGTAATTATTAACAACACACTATGTGATGGTTGGAATAAGGGTGACGGATGCTTATACATAATGGGAGAGAATTTACTTAGGACCAGAAGAACCAGAGGGATTGGATGCCTACGTACTCTGGAGGACAGGAGGTGCTTGAATGCTGTGTATGTATGCCTATGGGTACAAGTATCTGTATATGTATATTCATGTCATGTACATGAGTACATGTGAATGTGGAGAGTAGAAAACAAATAATATTTACTGTTGCTCTTCAGGCATCATCTTCCTTTGGAGGCAGGGTCTTTCTGTGTTCTGAAACACACCAAGCAGGCTAAGCTGGCTGATCAGTAAGCTCTCAGGATTCACTGTCTCTCCTTCCCCAGCACTGGGTTTATAGTTTCCTGGCATTATGCCTTACTTTTTTCCATTGAGTTAATGATAGCAAACTCAAGACCTCATGCTTCTACAGCATGCACTTTACTAACCTCTCTTATTCAGCCATGTGTGCTTGCAGAAATGAAATGTGCCTTGATGAGACACCTGAGTATGAGTGATCTGTTAACTCCAGAACCTAGTCTCATCTCTAAAATCTTCATGAGTCCTGAGATGGGAGGTTGGCACCACCATATCCAATTATTGTGTGCTGGTCTTCAAAATGTGGGGCTTCATACATGGGAAGCTATAATCTTACCAACCAAGCCACATGCTCAGGCAATCTGAGAGATCTTTTAAATGTCTCTTAAGCATTTCTATTCTGTGAATCCACCCTCTCTATGCCTATGTGTGCTTTTGGAGGCCCTTTTGCTGTCTATCATCTGGGAAACCACAGTGTTTCCACATGTGTTTCCTGGTGCCTTCCTGGCTCCATTAGAGGACACAAGCTCATTCTTCAAATTTTTAAAAATAGTTTTGACCAATGATTTTTTTCCCTCAGGCTTTGATATGATTTCTTACCTGCTTCCCAAACCCATGCTGCTTGTACTTTCTTTCAGCCAGCTTCTCTCCCAAATTTCTTTTTTCTGTACAGGTGGCTCAAACTCTCCAAACTCTCTCTCTCTCTCTCTCTCTCTCTCTCTCTCTCTCTCTCTCTCTCTCTCTCTCTCTGTGTGTGTGTGTGTGTGTGTGTGTGTGAGTGCACACATACACATGCATGCACATGTGTGTTGGGGAATCCCTTGTGTTACGTTCAAATTTGAATTTCCTTGTCAACTTCCCTAGGCACTAGGTTACATTCTCCATCAAAACACCCCTTTCCTAAATAATGATTTAAAATGTTGGGCATGCCCAAGCCATTAAGCCTGGAAGGATGGTTTAGAAAGGAGACAAAACCAGGCCCTCTGAACATAGGTGTCACCTGGGGGGCCTGGGCAGTGTATGGTGCCTCTGGCAGTGGAATCAGTATTTATCCATAATGCATGAGTGGGCTTTGAAAGCCCATTCCCTATGGAGGGCTACTCTCTCAGTCTAGATACAAGGGTGAGGGCCTATGTCCTGCCCCATATAATGTGACAGACTTTGATGATTCCCCCATGGGAGGCCTCACACTTTTTGAGGAGTGGATGGGATGTGATAGAGAGATGGTGAGGGGAATGGGAGGATAAGAGGGAGAGGGAACTGAGATTGGAATGTAATATAATATTATTATTAGTTTAAAATTTAAAAAAAAAGAAAGGATTTTCATCACTTTGTCCTTAGTTTACTCAAAAGCCCTTGGTATGTAAGCGAAAGAAGATAGTCACCCAGATTGGTCACATCCTCTTACCAAAGTTACCCAGCAAGTTTATTATCTAGAATACACTGCTAATACACTCATCTTGGCACTGACAGTATCTGAGGCTCGGTTCAGTGATCTGCACAAAGGGAAATTAGATTCAAACAAACATAACAACTTGTCCTGGAGTGAAAACCAGATGTATAATTTCTCTCATTTGTCCCTACTTTATTTAATAGCCCACATGGGGAGCTTATTTAAAACTACAACAACAACAACAACAGTGTCAGCAAGACAGCCAATACTGGGAGAACTCATGGAGTGACTGACACTATCATCAGTTTTCATTCTCCTCTGGGGTAGAGTAATGAGAGTGGAAGCTGGAGAGGAGGTGTCTAGGACAGGATCATCAACATCCTCTTGTGTTATTTTTAATTTTTATGTTTGTATATGTGTTGAGTATGTGTGTACATGCCATCTATTCCTGGATGGATGTGCTTGCCTGTGCAGGATTGTGTGGAAGGCAGAAGTCAACTTTGGATATCTTATTCAATCATGAGCCACCTTATTTATTTTTAGACAGTGTCTCTTACTCATCCTCCAGATTGTCGTTTCAGCTAGACGAGCTGGTTAGCAAGTACCTCAGAGTCACCTGCCCCATCGCATGCAAATTCAGATGGCTTTACAGGCATATATACCTTGTGTCTAGGGGGAAGGTAGCAAAAGTGTCTCCCAAACCACACATGGTGTCCATTAGAGCATGGACAAGGATATGGTTGATTCACCGAATAGAGATGCATACAGCCCAAATTTTACAGATCTCTCGGAGTGCCTGGGGGTATGGTTCAGTTGGTAACGTGATTACCTAACTGGCTTGAGGCCCTGGGTTTGATGCCTCAGCAGCAGATAAATAGGATGTGATGGTAGTAGACACCTGCAGTCTTAGCATGTAATAAGATGTAGTTAACTGGACTGGGGTTGTAAATCAACAGACCTTTGCTCATATTCGGGTGTCTCATCAAGGCAAACTCATTCCTGCAAGCACACATGGTTAAACAGGGGAGCACAAGGACGATATTGACAGCCATTTGCCCAAAGGAGTAGCCAGGTCCAAAACTCCAGGATGCACTGGGCTGTATTTGCTTCTAAAATGGTCACACCAAATCTAGGCATCAAAAATTGGACCAAAACTTTGTTTTGCAAACCATCACTTTGCTTTTTCTATTATTTCTAAAGTTTGCTTGGGCAAACACACTAGCTTAGTTGAAGAGAAAAACAATTGCTCATACAGTACAGTCCAAGGTCCAAACCCAAGGAAATGTGAAGCCTAGTTTAGATGGGTCTTCAAAACAAAACAAAACAAAACAAAACAAAACCTTGGTCCACAGACATACTCTAAGACAACCTGAGAAGACAGCCCCTTACTGAGATTCTCTACAAAGATGACTAGCAGTAACCATCACTACCTCCAAACAGGATATGTGAAGATCTTCACATTCATACACATGTCTAAAAATAGGATAAATAATTTGCACTACAGGGCTTTCTATTGAAAAGTCACTAATATATGGAAAGGTCCCTTGGTTTGACAGTAAATTTCTCATGAAGACTCCTTCACAGGGAGACTGATGAATCTGGCATGTCCTCATGCCAGAATGGGACACTTTTATTATCCCATGTGTGTGAACTGGAAACCTAACAGCCTATCTTCAAGAAGAGAAGAGTAAAAGCACAGAATGTCAGTAGATACATGCACTTACATTTTCACAGAGTCTTATAAATATTAGAAACAAGGTCCTTAATATTCCTCAAGCTTGGAAACATCCTACTAACTATGGCCTCAACAGAAGACTAGCTTTCAAATAATTTAAACACTACTTTCTCTAATATTGAATAAACAGGAATTCTGGGATATTTGTGGGAAACAAAAATAGTGACTATTATTCAGTGACACACTGGAACATTGTTGAAACAATGCCAAAACTAAGCCATATAAATGAAGTGGTCGTTTTTAGATCATTTACATAGTGGATTCATTTTACAGTGGACTATTTAAATTAATTTATATAGAGGTGTGTGTGTGTGTGTGTGTGTGTGTGTGTGTGTGTTTGTGTGTGTGTGTTTCTCAGGTACTCACTGGTATGCAAGTAAAACATGAGGGAACTCAATGCCACTCTAGATGAAGTTACAGGTGGGTATCATCCACCTGGAATGGGTTCTTTGAATCAAACTGGGTCCTTTGGCAGAGAAGCAGGTGCTCTTAATCTCAGAGCCATCTCTCCAGGCCCAAAAGCAGTGTTCTTCCTTCAAGCATCCTTCTTTAGCACACAGTATTGCTCCATGTGGTTCTGATGGGGGATGTCCTTCTGTATATATGTTTCTCTTATTGGTTGATGAATAGGCCAGTAGCCAGGGAAGAAGTATAGGCAGGGCTACCAGGCCAGGAGAATTCTGGAAAGAGGAAGGCAGAGAGAAGCTGCCGAGAAGACACCATATAATTGATGAAAGGGTAACATGCTGGATGAAGCATTCTTCAGTAAGCCAAAAACACATGGAGATACACAGTTTAAAAGAAGTGGGTTAATGATTATAAGAAAGATAGCCAGCAAGAAGCCTGAGCCATCGACCAAACAGTTTATAATTATTATAAGGCCTCTGTGTATTCTTTTGGGGCCATTTACGGCCATGGGACGAGGCAGAACAGAAACTGTCCACAAGGTTTTATTCAGAAAATGATGGATAATTTCAGTCTTTTGTTTGATTTTGCCCAATTTAGTGAAGCTCCAATTCTCCACCTCACCTTAGTTCTTTTAAGGTAGGTCTCTCCAATTCTTTCCTAAACTTCAGTGACACGTCTTGTTTTCAGCAAAGACATCTTTTACACAAAAATGTTTAATTATATTTGGAATGGTATTTAGTGAATTATCTGATAGTTCTATGGCTGCGAGTGACAGACTAACTCATTTTTTTAAAGCAGTATTTATAAGGGACTAGAGAGCCATTCACAGAATCAAGATCCATAAAAATGTATCATAAAACAAGGAACTAAATACCAGGGTTGTGTCATTCCTTGAGTCATTCTTTTAAAGAGTTAAAATCTCAGGAGATGAAGAGTGGTGGGCACAGCTCAGGTGATATATCTGCATCTAGCCCTAATACATCTGAGGGAGGGAATGGGTCCCCTGATTGCCTTCATGGCCCTCAGGGGACTTTTTCACCTTTTGGGCATCTGCGCTGACAGACCCATTAAGAGTGTGGTAAAAAGATAATTTCTCAAAGATGGAAAAGGGGAGTTGGATGATTACAGTCTAGATAGATAACCAAAACAATCTGAGTACATAAGACAATCAGCATGATTATGGTCTCTAACTACATATTTTGAGTGGGTAACTGTACTGATTGTAGTTGTTGAGAAAATGGTTAGTAATATATTTAATTCTGGGATGGAGTAACAGATGATATCTTTCCAATAACACATAGAAAGCAAAAAGAAAAGGGGGAGGGGAGTAAAAAGGAAACCATGTGAGAAAAGAAGAATAACAGAGAAGTAAAGAAAGAGTGGAAAATAAAGAGGGAAAGAGGAGAGGAAAACAAAAGAGAAGACAGGAGATTGAGAAAAAGGTGATGAAGAGAGAAGAAAAGAGAAGAGGGGATGAGAATGGAGGAGATAGGAGGATTGGAAGAAGAGTGGACAAGTGGAAAGAGGAAGGAGAGGAGAGAAGAGAGAGAAGATGAAAGGAGAACAGCAAAAGTAAAATCCCTGAGTGTCTGAACAAATCAAACTCAAGTCAGGACAAGCCAGTCAGCTCATCTTGGTGGTATTTATTCATTTGAACAAAAGCAACTCTCTCCAATTTCACAACTTCCAAAAAGGCACTGGGCTGGCGAATTACACTTGGTACAACAGCACTCTTCCAGAGAGCTGGAATGAGATTTTTGGCAGCTAAAGTGTTTTTTAAAAGCCACTGCTTTCTGTGATTGCCCCATCTCATCAATGACTCTGTCACTGGGAATGACCAATTCAGAGACAATGTAAAACTCCCTTTCTACAGCTCTACAAATCCCATCTAAACTTCTCAGATTTCTTTGTGCTTTTGGATATGTTCCTAAAGACTTCTGATGAGGTTGCCATTCTCTACCAAGGCATATGCCAATTCTGGTTTATGGATTTATAGATGATAGAATAGAATCTCAAGTATATAGAAACTTGTTAAACTTTACTTGTTGGGGTGAAGGATGGGGAGGAGAATGGATTTGGAAGTGGGATACACCTGAGTTCATTCATCTCTTCCTTTTATTGTCTCTTGTTTTAAGATTTTCTGTTTCCTGCAAAAGTGACACACTTAGCATTCACTTAACCAGGAAGAGTGATGTCCTATGATATCAATGTTCAATATTGAATGTTTTGGATAAAAAGCATACACAAAGTTAACACACACACACACACACACACACACACACACACACACACACACACACACAAGCATTCCCCACTAAGCAATGTTTATTGAACACATGGACAAGTTCTTTTAAAACTCGCAGAAAAAAATGTGAGGGATATCCTTAAGGAAAGTGGGGGTGAGTTCACTGGGGTGCAGCTGATGTGCTTTTTAAAAGGAATCCCCACTTCTATAATCTTTAGGAAAGTAATCCTTTAGGCAACAAGGAAAGTTAAAAGGTTGTTCTACCAAATCATTCATAATCAGATGGGAACCTGAGATAAAATGCTAATATTAAGAAGGACCTAAAAAGAAACAAAAGGTGATTCCAAAGGAATCTAACATAAATAGATCAGTAGGACCAGCTGCTTGAAGCTGTCAGTTACTTCAAGAAATTTAAGAACATACAGGATATGATATGCACCTAGGGTTCCTTGCCAAGCAAATTTAGAGTTAACAGGTACACAACTAATGATACCAACTCTTGATGCAACTCAAAAATTCCTCCAATATCTTCTGCTTCAATTTAAGATAAGGTCCTCCCCCCAAAAATTTGGAAAGCATACTTCACCTTTGAATATCTTCCAACAAAAAATTTCATCACAAAACTATTGCCAAATTTCTGATTTTCATCTTGAGACCTCTTGAATCCATTGATTTTTGCCCATCTCTCTCTACTACATATCCTAAAGGGCATCACATTTCATTTACACTATGGGCACAGACTTTAACAGAACTTCCCCATGTTCTTTTATCAGTTTTTTATGCTGTCCGAAGGATTTCATTAAAGGAGAATGGAACAGGGAGAAGTAAATGAAAAGAGAAGAAGGGACAAACTGCAAAGATATATCAATGCTACAGTGTTGGGAGAAGCTCAGTGAGTAGAGTGCTTGCTATGCAAGCAATAGGACATGGATTTGCATTCTGTCACACAAAAAGTAGAAAAAAGTAAGGCATGGTAATATGTGCCTGTTGTCTCAAGATCCCAGATGTTTGCTCACCAATCAACCTAGTAAGACCATGAACTTCAGATTTGGTAGGAAATTACAAGAGAAGACATCCAATGGGTTACTGGATTTCCTGTCCAGTTCCTCAGCCACCTTGTCCCAAATGAACACACAGAAGCTTTATTAATTATAAAACTGTTGGCTGGTGACTAGGTTTTCTTACTGGCTGACTCTGTCTTAATTATTAACCCATTTCTATTAATCTAAGTATTTCCATGTGGCCTTATCTTACCGGAGATAGGTATGGACCTCTAACTCATTTGGCAGCACACATGATGACTGCTAAGCGCCTCTGTAGAGAAGAGAGTGATTTCCTGTTTGTCCCTGCTTAAATCCTGATTCTGCACAGCTACCTCACTTCCTGTCTGACCAATCAGCCAATCAGTGTTTTGTTCATCAACCAATAAGGGAAGCATGTACACAGAAGAACATTCCATATGGCAATGTCATTCTCTGACTTCAGCAAACACACACATGACCACACACTCACATGTAATTTAATTTCAAATGATTTGTTTTTCCAAAGGGGCTAAAACCTCACAATGAGGAAAGGACATTCTCTCTATTTAAAAAATGGTGCTAGGAATACTAGTTATCACATACATGTAAGAATGAAGTAGAGAATTATTTATATCATGCACAAATATCAGATAAAACAAATTGGCTATTTAAATTGAATATCTAATACATATATATACATATATATATATATATATATATATATATATATATATATATCAGAGACTTAACAGAAAAATAGACAAATGGATCAGATGAGACTTTATGACTTCTACAGAGTAATACTAATGGAAAGAACACTGACAAACAGAAAAAGCACGAACTGATGCATGAAAGGAAATGTATAAATTGTACATCTAAGGGGTTAATACAGACTATGCAGAAAACTCAACAGCAAGAAAGCAACAAAATAAAAATGGCCTGAATAGATGCTTCTTAAAAATAATATATAGAGACTGGATAGAAGGCTCAGGAGTTAGAATCACTGGCTGTTCTTTCAGAGAACGCAGTTTTAATTCCCAGCATTCACATGACTTATCACAACAGTCCTTCCCTTCAGTTCCAGAGCACATGATTCCCTCTTCTGGCCTCTGCAGGTACTAGGCATGCACATGATGCACAGACTTATAAGCAAGAAAAACACCCATAACACATATAGTAAAATGATGATTACAAAACTTTTAAAAGAATATATATTCAATTGGTACATGGAAAAACATCTATCATCACTCATATATTCAGAAATATTAATTAAAATCTCCCCATCAAAAAGATAGGATAGAAATGCTAGAATCTAATATAATAGCTTAAAACAAACAAGTGATGGGAAGAATGAAAATAAATAAGATCCCTAGACACTGTGGATGGGATGTATACTACAAGGTCATAACGGATACCAGAAATCCAGCTCTTCACAATGCTAAAAGTCCGTCTACCTATGGTTCTACAATTTTGCTTCCAAAGGCATGTTTTCATACTCCTGTATTCAGGAAAGCATTAGTCACAGTAGCCAAAATATAGAATAATCTTAAGTATCCATAAAAAGATGAATGGCTAAATAAAACGTGGTATAAAATAAAATGCAATGATATAAGCCTATAAAATGAGCTAATTTCTTCCATTTGATTCATCATGGGTTAATCTGAAGGACATTTGGTGAAGAAGAGTAATCCAGACACATAAAGATGAATTAAACATGATCTAATATATCTGGAATTTTAACAAGTTGTCTTTCTGGTGGCCATTGAGATGACTCAGTAGGTAAAGGTGCTTACCACCAAGCCTGATGACCTTAGTTTGGTCCCTGGGATCCACATGATAGAAGAAGAGACTCTTTCAAGTTGTCTGCCTATCTCCATATACATATAACATAGTGTACACACACAGAGAGAGAAAGAGAACTAATAAATAACTAAACATGTAAAAGAACCTAAAGTCAACAAATTTAGTTGACTTCCTAAAATACAAGAGTCAAGGGTGATTATCAAAACTGGATGAATGGGTTCCACAAAGATGTGAAACGTTTCTAGTCTAGGAGATATCTCTACTGGATATGAATCAGTTCTGGATCTATTGCAAAGGAAGATGACTATGGTCAGATTCATGTGCTCCATATCTAACAACAGAGAATGTTCTTCATATGTGTCACTATGAAAATTTTAAGCAAGGTAACACATAGGTGAGTTTTCTAACAGCACACTAAAATATGAAGATATGTCAAAACTACAGTGCTATCTAGCAATGTAATGGGACCACAATATTCAAGTGTAGTGTACATACCTTCGTTCACAGGAGATTTAGACACTGTTCAAGGCAAACATTACATATCGAGTCCTAGGCCATACAATGAGTAAAACTTTGTTTTAAAAGAACCAAAATAAAGGGATACATAATATAAATTCAAATATTTTTGTGTAAGGTATATGTGTCAGTATTCAGGCACCTGCATTGACCTGACCTTGGGGTTATGACAGGATATGCCCTCAGCTGCAGCCACTGAGAATGCCACCTGTGCAAATTCACAATGTTCTCGTTTAAAATGGCCCTGCCCATCTCTCATCTTTCCTCTTCCTTTCTCTCTGATTCTGTGCCTGTCTCTCTGTTTTTCCTCTCTCTTCCCTCTCCCCTTTCCCATTCACTTTCCCCCAACAAAAAACCCTCCACCCAAGCTCTGTCATATGGTGTCTTTCTCTTGAAAGCCATGTTTTAAAATTATAATGTGTGTATGTGTGCATATGTTCATATGTACTTTGTATATTAGTGATTGTGCAGTTATACATCAGTATATATAAATATGAATGCTAGAAGTGAATTTTAAGAGTCTTTTTCAATCATCAGATTAATATAAAACTTTGTAATAACAGAAGGAAAAAAATAGTACTCTCTAAAACCCACTGATACAAACACATGCTACAGCGCATCAGTAATTAATTAATTCACTAATTAATCTCTTGAATCATAGCCTGTGGCAAGTCTATGGTAATGGCTATGCTGGATTCTGTGCTAAATCTTCTCAAAATTATAGCTTTCTCATGGCTTGTTCATTTTTGTAAACTACAAACCAAGATGCGTGTTATTGTCTTAGAAAACCATACTGAAGAAAGTATCAACACTGACTATAGCTAGGGTGAGTACATGGTTCAGTGAATAAATTGCTTGCTGCAGGAGCATGAACATGGAATTCAATTCCAACCAAACATGTAAAAGTCAACTTTTATAGTATATGTCAGTAATCTCAGCTCTGGAGAAACAGAATCAGGAGGTATTCCTGGATTAGGCAGACTAATCAAATGTTTAGTTATAGACCATCCTAACCAAAAAAATTAAGGTAAAATGTGGCTGAGAAATACACTCTGGCCTCCATATGCACACACAGCACAAGTACATGCATATAGAACACACACACACACACACTACAACAAAGTCATTACTGCAAGAGGCAACATTTTTCAGGTTTTCTCACTGAAATATTATAGTTCAAGATAAGCAAGAAACAAAAACATTTTAGAATCAAAAAATACCCTGGAAAGAACTAAATACTGTAATCAGAATAAAAGGTAGATAGAAGATATGCACAATGGCCAAGAAAGCTATGGGTGACAGGGGTATTTGGAAACTTGACAACTGACAAAGTAGGAAATCCATGACTGAGTAGAACAGTATGAATTATTTAGAAGCTGTAAAAGGTAGACCAGATTCTTGCTATTACAAATAGTGCTGCTATGCTCATAGTTGATCACATGTCTTTGTTGCATGGATGTGGATCATTTGGGTATATGTCTAAGAGGGGGATTGCCGGGTCCTGTGGTAAACTAATTCCCATTTTCCTGAGGAACCGCCATACTGATCTCCAAAATGGCTGTATAAGTTTGCACTCCCACCAGCAATGGAGGAGTGTTCCCCTTTCTCCACATGCTCTCCAGCATGAGTCACCATTGGTGTTTCTAATTTTAGCCATTCTTGGCAGGAGTAAGATGGTATCTCAAGGTTGTTTTGATTTGCATTTCCCTGATAGCTAAGGATGTGGAGCACTTTCTTAAGTGTCTTTCAGCCTTTTTTATTTGCTCTATTGAGAATTCTTTCTTCAGTTCTGTACCCCATTTTTTAATAGGGTTATTTGGTGTTTCATTGACTAGTTTCTTGAGTTCTTTGTATATTTTGGAGATCAGCCCTTTGTCGGATATAGGATTGGTGAAAATCTTTTCCCAGTCTGTGGGCAGCCGTTTGGTCTTGTCCACAGTGTCCTTTGCCTTACAGAAGCTTCTAAGTTTGAAGAGGTACCATTTATTAATTGTTGCTCTCAGTGTCTGTGCCCCTGGAGTAATGTTCAGGAAGCAGTCTCCTATACCAATTTGTTCAAGGGTATCTCCTACTGTCTCTTCTAAGAGGTTCAATGTGGCTGGATTGATGTTGAGGTCTTTGATCCATTTGGATTTGAGTTTTGTGCATGGCGACAGACATGGGTCTATCTGCAGTCTCCTACACACCCTCATCCAATTGTGCCAGTACCATTTATTGAAGATGCTGTATTCACCCCATTGTATAATTTTAGCTGTTTTGTCGAAAATCAGGTGTTCATAGGTGTGTGGATTAATATCAGGATTTTCAATTCCATTCCATTGGTCTACCTGTCTATTTTTGTGCCAATGCCACGCTGTTTTCAGAACTATAACTCTGTAGTAGAG
The DNA here is from genome assembly GCF_943737965.1 of Phodopus roborovskii. NCBI lineage: Eukaryota > Metazoa > Chordata > Mammalia > Rodentia > Cricetidae > Phodopus > Phodopus roborovskii. Next base: position 53,037,898 of record NW_026126407.1, on the reverse strand, counting down.
CTAAAAATCAGGAATGGTGATGGCTCCTGAAGTTCTTTTATTGTATAGGATTGTTGTGGCTATCCTGGGTCTTTTGTTTTTCCATATAAATTTGTAATAGCAAGAAACTGGAAGCAACTTAGATGTCCCTCAATTGAAGAATGGATAATGAAGATGTGGAACATCTACACAATGGAATACTACTCTGCAGAAAAAAATAATAGTATCTTGAAATTTGCAGGCAAGTGGATGGCACTTGAAGAAACCATCCTGAATGAGGTAACCCTGTCACAAAAAAAGGAATGTAGTATGTACTCACTCACATATGGATTTTAGACCTAGATAAAAGGATCACCAGCCTTATAATTCACACCACCAGAGGAACTAGGATACAAGGTGTATTCTAAGAGATCCATATAAAGTCCCTCACAGAACCGGGAAGGGACAAGCCCTCTGGAACACAGGGGAATTGGAGGGCAGCGAATGGAGAGAGAAGTAGGAGAAAACGAGGGGGAGGAAAGGAAAACATGTGCAACCAAGAAGATTGAGCCTGGTTAGAAATAGAAGATAGGGGAGAGAGAGAGAGAGAGAGAGAGAGAGAGAGAGAGAGAGAGAGAGAGAACATAAAAGAGGGAGCCAGTAATGGTTTGAAGAGAAAATTGAACAGAGCAAAAGGTCTAAAGAACTAGAAGACTGCCGCCAACTAACAATTTGAGCAACCGTGGAAAGGCTACCATAAATGCCCTTCCCAGATAGTGAGATCAACAACTAACTTATCCATGGAGCCCTCATCTAGTACCTGTTGGAAACAGAAGCAAACACCCATAACTAAACACTGAGTTGAACTAGAATCCAGACGCAGATGGAGAGGACAAGACGAGGCGGCAGAAACACATAGACAGCTGACCTGAACAAGGAGGAGCTAATGGGCCCCCATACTGATAGCTGGGAAGCCAGCATGGGACTGACTCAGGCCCCCATGAATATGGGTCTCAGCCAGAAGGATTGAGCAGTCTAAGGGACCTCAGACAGTGGAGCCAGGATGTATCCCTGGTGCACAAAAGGACCTTGCTAACACATTCCCCATGGAGGGATAACTGCCTTAACCTAGAGACAGGAGAGAAGCCTTAATCCCTACTTTCCATGACCTGTCAGATCTACATGACCCCAACTGGATGGCATTCTCTTACATATGGAATTTTGGTGGGGGGATGGGAGAGGATGTTGGTTAGGGTGCATGTGTGAGGGCAGAGGATGTAAAAGTGAGGGAGGTTGGGAGGGAAGGAGGAGGGGAGGGGAAACTGGGATCGACATGTAAAATAATAAATTAAATAAAAAATGCTTTGACTACAAAATTTAATTTCAAGGACAAGTTACTGGGGAAAAGGATTTCTATTTTTGTTTCCACAAAAAATGAAAAGCAGTGGATTCCTTCCAGACTAATGTGGTTTGATCAAGCCAGACTGCCTGAAACAGAGTACCAGGTGATCCTACATTGAAAACAGCTAGACAAAGCAGCCTTGCAGACTACAGCCAGGATTTCTGCATCTTCTTAGAATCCCCCATGACAGCGCCCCTTACCAGCAGGAAGTAGTTTGGAAAGAACGACGCCCAAATTCCCAAATATTGTCTATAAATGTTTGTTTTCATTTAAATGGACTTGGTTGTATAAAATAAAAAACAAAAACAAACAAACAAACAAAAAAAAAAAAAAAAAAAAAAAAAAAAAAAAAGGTAGACCAGATGGAAAAAGATGATGTTCAGCATTGATTTAGCATCCATTAGAAACTGATTTCTGTTCTCAAAAGATTCTTTGACATGATATCCAGGGATTATTTGTCTGTCTCTTAATTATCAGATGATATCTTTGTGGGCATTTGTTTGTCTTTATCTTGTTCTTGCTGAAACAAGTTCCTAAGTATTCCAGACTAAGCAGATTAAGCTTGATCTCATTATGTAGGAAAAGCTTGCTTTGAACTCATGATCCTTCTGCCTCATCTTTCTGAGTGCTACAACTATGGGTATACAATACCATGCACAACTGTATTAATCTGAAGAATTAGTGTCTTAAATTTTGAAATGCATTGAAATAATAGGTGGATGATAGATGAAAGTCTATCAGACACTGACAAAATATAAACAGTAAAAAATTAACTATATAGGTGTTCACCATAAAATTCAACCCATGACTTGTGGTAGGTAACACCTTGGGTCTTTCATATGATAGGCAAGTACTCTACCACTGAGCTACATTTATTGCCTTCTCTCAATTTTTTTGCTAGGAAAATTTTATGATAAAATGCTGAAATTAAAGCAAAGAAGAAAAGATGTTACTGGGTCTGTCTTTTTGTTTTTCAGTTCTATTGAAACCTCAATTCTGGGACAGATGATCACTTGGGGAGATGAGATGGATAATGAAGGACACAACTATAGATTTTACAGTTTATCTACCAGAAGTCATAGTGACAGATACACGTGTGACAGTCCAGAAGCAAATGGTCAAGGACCTCTCTGCATCCCATTCTACAGATTTCCTAGACCCCCGACACAACATGCATTCCTAAGCTATGTGCAAGTTTAAGACACCTACTGTTTAGGAATCTGGCTCTTTTTAATTAATAATTCATTCTCATTATTGGCATTTTAATGAAATAATATATCATGAGACCTGATAGTATTAATCTAATCAATAACCCAACTTTCACAGCAACTACATGCAATATTCAGACAAATGTATAATTCTTAAACTTTAGCTGGAAGACTATTGATGCATCTAAGCTTTTCACCCTGGTGGTTCCACCAGAGGTAACATGTCATCTGTGCAGACCACCATTTACTAAGAACTAAAAACACAGTTTTCCTTCACTGTGTATGGATAGGTGTGACAGATGGCAGCTATTACAATTTAACTTTCATGAAGGAAAGAATTTGTATCATTTTTGCCTACTGAAGCATCCCATTCACCTGCAATAGCAGGGGTATTGGATAAGACAAATCCTTGACCTCTCATTGTGGAGATTATTATTGATTGTATCAAATATACTCTGAGGAAGTAGTTCTCAACCTTCCTAATACAGTTCCAAATGTTCTGGTGACCCCAAACATAAAATTATTGTTGTTGCTATTTCATAACTGCAATTTTACTACTATTATGTGTCATAATGTAAACATTTATGTTTTCCAACAGTAATAGGTGACCCCTGAGAAAGGGTCCTTTGACCCCTAAATGGGACACAACCTACAGGTTGAGAACCACTGCTCTAAGATCTTTGTAGCTTCCATTGTGTTTACACCTTAAGGAAAGTTGTAACCAGCCCCACCATAATGGAATCAGAGCTTACATTGTAGGGGCACTCCAGAGATGACTGTGGTTTTATACTGTAAGAGAGTTGTTCATGGAAAGTCATAAATGGAACTTTAGAAGCCCCGGGGAAAACCCTGTGATGAACTTTTTTATCTCAAGAATTCTATTACTCTCAGAAACAATAAAAACTGAGAGTGACTCATGAACAAAGAGAGTTCAAGATCTCTATTCCTTTTTTGGTAGACCATCTAACCATCTGTGTGGGGAAATAAGCCATGGGGAAATATATGAGGTTAATGTCCCACTGTGATAAGAGTCTTATCTCCTTGTCCTTTCAATATCTTACTCTCACAAGTAATTTGAGAAAACAAAAATTAGTGTTTGTTTTGCAAATATGATTAATAAAAGTTATATGCAAGCTACCCTGGGATTCCACTACTTCAATACTCCAAAAGTGTTAAGGTATGTTTGATATTCTGTGCATTACAATCCAGAAAATTTTTCTGGATTTACCTTTTTCCTTCCCTAGTAGGACAGTGTTTCTCTGTCCCTACAGAACACTTTCTCTAAGCCTGAAAGAGACACTTCCAGGGTAGCTTGCTCTTTCCCATTACTAAGGAATTCAAGCTACCCTGATACTTAGGACCTCCCCATAATCCCAGCTTGCATCTTTTGGCAGAGGGATGACAGAGAATTAACAGGCAATGAGATCCAACATTTTTTAAATCATTTTTTCCCTTGGTGTCTTAAAGATTGTAAAAGCCACAGGACTAGAAAGTCTACTGTGAGACTATGTCACCCAGAAACAACAGGAAAAAATGCCACCATAGTATCTTACAACATGATACAATGTTTACCTACCTAAACAAAAACTGAACAAAATTATCATCAACATAGACAGGGGAAATCCCACAAGGCCCATCAATAGACAAAGAGTAAAAGCCAGCTAAATGATGCTGAGAGCAAAGAAAAGTATACTTCCTCAGAGTTGAGCTCCTATTTGGTTATCCAATACCAAGTAGTCAGCCCTGAAATCACATACATACAAAACAAAACAGATTCAACAGGTTGTATTCACATATGTATATACCCATATGCATATGTGTGTATGCGTGGATGAGACAATGACAAAGAAAAAAGAAGCCTTAAGAGGAGTTGTTGGGGAAAAAAAGGAAGTGGAGACAGTATAATCATTTCAATTTCAAAATAAAATGAAAATACAATCAAGGCAAGGTCTAACTAGGAAGATATATTTAAGGTGGGTAGCTTAAAAAGCTAATGTTTTGTCTCTAAATTCTGTGTGTATCTGTCTATCTCACACATAAACACATTTTTAAAATGTTTTTGAAGCAGGGTCTTTCTATATTACCCTGACTAGCTGGAATTCACTATATAGACCATGGTAGCCTCAAACTCACAGACAATGGTCCCTCACTGCTGGAATTAAGGGTGTGTACCATCAAGTCCAGCCCAAGAAGGTTGTTCATGTTTTCTTTTTCCTTTAAAAGCAGAGTCTCATGTAGCCCAGGGATCAAAATTTCTGCACATCACAATGAGAATTTGAACTTGTGATCTACCTTCCTCTACCTCCTGAGTGCTGAGATGACAGACATGTGTAAGAACACCTGGTTTAAGTGTGCTGAATTGAATCTATGGCATTGTACATTCTAGGAAAGTGCTTGACCAAAGAATTGACACTGAAATACATTCCAGGGGAACACACTAATTTTTAGTGCAAAATAATTGACAAAGTCCCTTTCCTCAATAGCAAGACAACTAACACATTTTCAGGACATATTAAAAAGGGAGAAATCAAAACTTTCCATTGAAAAGACATCTCTATTCTTTGATATAAGGCACAAAGGGAATCTTCAATGCCTTTTTTGTTCAATACTGGAAAAAGAGACACTTTGCATAATTAAAAAAAATCTTCATACCCAAGTCTTTGCAACTCTCAATTCAACTTTTCTTTTCACTTGCCTGGTAATTTAAAATGACAAGTAAGAAATGTGTTAATGGAACCAATAAAAGAAAACAAAATCTTAGCCAGCATGATTCTCCTAAAATTAACTATTAAAAAGTATCTATCAATAATAGACAAGAAAAGAAATTCCCAGAGGACCATACATAGATTTCTTTCAACTCACAGAGGACACTGAAGAGACACTTTCCACTCTTCTCAGTTCACCCTCTAATTGTGGGCCTTCCCTCACTGCAACCAAGGGTTTACTTGCACTCCTACATAACAAACATCACTTAGTTATCTGGGCTGACTCTTATTTGGTAGCCACTGAGCTACATCTGCTTCTGTTTCCCATGTTACCTGGTTTTGTGCAGTTCCCCCAAAGTAAAGGAGTCAATGGGAAAAAAAAAGAGAAGCTATTCTATCTTAAAGACAGAAATATGGTCATGAACAGAGACTTTGAAGGATTCATTCCTCTTTTAGTTTTATCTCTGTTCTCAATGGCCTATTCATTTAATAGCATGGTAGAATACATAAGAAAACAATAGAGCTTCATATTTGCCATGTAAAATGTGGACCATAATGTCAGCAACATAGGACTTCCTATTAGAAATTCTTAAGGGTTAGGGATGTGGGTTAGTAGTAGAACATTTGTCCTGCGCACACGAGGCACAGATAAAATTCTCAGTACACACAGTGCATTAACTAAACAAACAAAAAGTGATGCTTGATATCAGACAAAGGTTGAATTTGACTCTACCTTTTCAACACACTCTTCCTCTTAACCCTGTACACATAAATGTCTAAGCATGCTTTTTATTAATCCCCCACTTCTTTCTGACAAATACTTATTGACAGCCCATGCTGTTGTCAGGTACTCTCAAGGGACACTCAGACAGGAGCAGCAATCATGGGAATGCATTTGCAAGACTTCTCTCTGATGAAATAAGATAGCCTAACTGCAAAGCTCACAGTGAAACAACTACAAGACAATGGGCAAGCTCTCCATCTGCCATTCGGTTCATACTCAGTTGCTTTCATGAAATATTCATTTACAAAGTGACTTTTGTTTCCACTCTCATTTGGAGACTCTTATTTAGTCACTGTCTAAAAGAGAAGGATGATACTATATGCAAAGACAAGTGGTCTACAGGTCAACTCTGGTGCTTCTGTAAAAGACAAAGAGCAGGGTGGGAGGAGTCTGGATTTGGTCCTTACCAACCTTGCCAACTATTGGCTGTGCCCCTTTGAAGTTGCTCATGTAGGATGGGTTCTCTTGGAGGGCCATCTTGTATATTCCTTGTAGAATTTCAGATCACAATTTGAACATAATGCGCAATAATCTACATTTAACAAGGTCAGGTGACACAAACACAATACCTATGCTAGAGTAAGCAAACTACTTCCTTAAGTTTCTCCATGCTCTCTGATTTGTGGGTTGACCAACCCTTCTGATTTTCTCAGGTCCAATGTACTTCGTGGATGCTGAGTTGTCAATGCTAAATGCTGAAAGTGGAAATAGGCATTATGATTCATCCTGCATCTCCTCATACTCATGCTCCACTGAATTTTCTGTGAGCCTTTTAGCTGTTCTCTGCCTACCACTCACATAAGAATAGCTCTTCCTTTCCCTAAGCAAAATGACTCTTCTCACCTTAGGATTTAAAGAATGACAATTTGAGGAGAAACTTGTGATAAAAAGTTGAATTCTTTTTATCTTCTCTCTAACCCTCCACACAAGAGAAGAACCATCAGTTCCAACAACAGATTGAATTACAGTCCCCAAAGCATAGCAGGGAACACAGTCCAATTACAGATGCTCAATAAACTATGGTATTCTCAAATCTACTTTCCTTTTCCTTCATTTGTTCCATTTATCGTGGGTTATTTTCATTATCTCAGACATATAAATATTTTAGCTCACATATATAATTTAATTAGTTAAAAGTACAAAATTAAAGTGAAAATATCTCATTTGTTCTTGGCAAAGAAATGCAAAACACAAGTCAACAAAGAACAGATAGATGTGACATTGAGCTGAGACAGCTGTTATCTCTGTTAGGGTGGATGCAGTTGGAATTAGGGATGTTATCTGTGCTTCTCACTTAAGCATCAGGGGTCTGGAGCTGTTGCTGCTTCAGAATTAAGCAGCATTTCATCTCCCTGTGATTCTGAATTAAGCAATATAGAGCTCTCTGTACTTTCTGATCTATTATGGAGGACCACCTGGAGATAACACCCACACTTTTGTGCCCCAAAACGTTCTTCACCTTTGCCCAAGTTCATGAGCTCTCAAACTTTAACCTTTTAGAGTTTATCAACAAGTCAAGAAATATGGAATAGGACATTAGGACAAATGCACATAATGGTTCTTACGTATCCCTACTACTGCTTGAGGATGTGACCTAATAATAGAAATTCTGTTTGTATTAAATTTGTTGATAATGAGAAATTATATTTATTAAGTACATGGTATGTTTCAAGAGCTATCCAAAGATGCAATATACAATGCAGTCTTTCTTACATCCCTGGAGTTATGTGTTATTGATATCATCAATACCATCATCACCATTATCATATCATAAATATCATCTTCACCATCACCATCATTAGCATCACATAAACATAACAACCACCACCATCACATAATCATCCTCATTAACATCAGCAGCTCTTGCACAACATCATCATCATCACCAACACCATTATCATAAGAACCATCATCTCCACTGCCACCATCATCACCATTACTGTCATCAATACCATCTCCACCACCCATACCTTATATAGTACAGAAACAATGGCAAAGAAAATTGAGGAATACATATCAAGGTCAATCCAGTACTAGCTAGATAGGAACCAGGCATAAATTATGGAAGAGTGGTTCTAGTGTTCATGCTTTTAGACTTTTTTATGCCATATGGCTCAGGAGATCCTACGTAATAAACACAGACACCAATATAGCTCAGAAATATCATCAGACCACTGGGTTGCCCATAAATCTCTATGTCTCTCCAAGGACTGAAGATAATAGTTACAGTGTTGAATTTTCTGTAGTAGTTTATTGCTATTGTTTTATAATTAATAAAAATGCTTGTGTTACCCCATCACAGGTGCAAGAAGTGAGTATAACCAGGGAAACTAAAAATAAGGATTACTTATTCCTTTTGGAAGGAGCATTTCATGTGGTAAATTTACCTAACTCTTCTACCTCCCTGCTATTGAGTAATGTCACCCTGACCATATTCACTCACCTTGTTAAGTGAAAATTGCCTATTTTAACTTTGTTTTCAGACTTTAGCCTCAAGAAAGGTTCTATGTTTCAGATTTACCAGTATTTTAAAGACAGGTTATGGACCAGTAATGCTACATAGTATGCATACTAACCATAAGGACTGGGAAGATAGAGTGGTCTCTAAATGGCTTGAGGCCCAAGTTTGATCCCAGAAAGATGTAAAAATTCCATGTTGTTTAGTGACATGTATCTAGAATTCCAATGCTGGCAAAGCAGGGACAGGAGATCTGTGGGGATCAATGCCCTGCCAATTTAGACTATTGGTGAGCTCTAAGCCAGTAAGAGCCTTTGTCTCAAAGAAGATTGATGACATTCCTGAGATTGGCACCAAATAAAGCTACCATCTATTATTCACACACACACACACACACACACACACACACACACACACACACACACTATATATATCTTGCCCCAACTCTAGAAGTGCTCATTTTCCTTCCTTCCTTCTTCCTTTCTTTCTTCCTCTTTTCAATTTTTGAGATGGAGTTTCTCTATGTAGCCCTAGCTGTCTTGGAACTTGCTCTGTAGACCAGGCAGTTCTTGAATTGACAGAGATCCACCTACCTCTACCTCCCAAGTACAGGGATTAAAGTCGTGTGCCACTTCTACCTAGATTTTTTTTTAAAAAAAAAAAATAGGCATTCAAGCCAGGTGGTGTTGGCACACACCTTTCTTTAATTCCAGCACTCAGGAAGCAGAGGCAAATGGATCTCTGTGAGTTTGAGACCATCCTAGTCTACAAGAGCTAGTTCTAGGACAGCCTCCAAAGCCACAGAGAAATCCTGTCTTGAAAATAAACAAAACAAAACAAAAAAATAAGCATTCAAAGTTGGTAATTTTTTAATAGATGTAGATAACATGTAAATACACTTTCCATGATGCTTGCTTGCCCTGTGCCAACCTACAAGAGCAAAGAATGAGCAGCCAGCCTTTTACCTTAGGGAGGATCCATAGTTTACTGTGTCTGCTTAAGTGGAGCCATCCAGAGATCAGAAACCTATATATTTATATATCTTCTACATCAGTACATTCAGTTTTTAACTTGTTTTTTTTTTCTTCACAAACAGAAGAACTCTTACAATAGTAGACTTTCAAAAAGAAATATTATTAAAATAGAGCTTCAAAATAAATATTTTTTACAAAGGAAACCTTCTGTGGTAACTTTTGTAGTAGGGTGAAAAGGGGCTACAGTGAGTGGTTAATAAAATGGATGGAGTAGGCAACTGGGTGCAGCTCTACTGCTGCTAACATGAAACCAACCTTTTACTCAAGCAGCTGAAATCCAAACATTTAGGTTTGACTCAGCACCCTGTGTTTACCAGCTCAGAGATGCCCTGTTTCTTCCCTCAGGCTAGTCAAAGACTTCTAACTTGAAATATGAAAAAGATGGGAAACAGAGACCTACAGCCCTTACAAAACTACAATATAGGTATTGCCTAATCTATAATCTTCTCCTTTCCATGGCCACAAATTGTCATTAAAGCAGCAATAACATTTATATTTATGGATAAGAGATAGAAAATGCCAGAAAGCAGATGGATCTGAGTTTCTATGAAGAGTTCATAAGTATCAATATGTCCTCAGATGAAATAGCTACTCACATGAGAACAAGTTATCTACCAAGCACTTGGATAAACATTCAAGAATCAAGACTGGAAAGAGCATACAATGTCATCATTAAATGCTCAAAGCGTGGTATGGGAAGTTGACTTGGGATCTCTGACACCACCCTAAGAAAACAAGCAAGGTGATACATGTCTGTAATCCCAGCTCTGAGAAAATAACAAAAAGGAGGATCCGTAAGGTTTGCTACCCTGTCAATATAGACTGTTAGTGAATATCAATATTCATTAAGATACTGTCTCAAAATTAATATAGACAGCAATTAAGGAAGACATCCAATAGTGACTTCTGGCCTCCATTCACATCCCAACCACATGAACACATAAAAATATATTCTAATGATAAGTGATTATAAGAGAAAGGGAGAGGAAAGCATTTAGGGGGGAGGGAAGGATATTGAGCAGGGATCCTCTGCATCAGGTATAAAATTGATGTAAATAAATTTAGAGGAAAGAGAGAGGGCTGAACAATGAACTAGACTCATGGGAAGTACCTGTTTTGTCATCTACAAATGAAGAAAGTTATTCTTTTTATTACCAGCATGGGGTAATAAAATGTGTCCTAGAGGAAGACTTTGAGTATCTACTTGCAGCAGACAGTGTCACACTTTATCTGCTGAGCAACTGAGCCCAGAGTTTCTCACTTCATGGCACAAAGAACTGTGGAGAAAATGTCTCTTGAGGAGAAGATTCTGGGAAAGTATCTCTCCCATGGGTGGTTCTCCATGTGTGAATTTCACATAGAGAAAACTGCAGCAAAAGATTAATGAGATTATGGTATGAAAGTAGGGATCTGTTTGGTAACTAAGGGATATTTAAGATGAGATGCATCCTTTCCTTTGCCAAGGAAGAGAAAGGCAAGGGGAGTCTCCTTTAGTCATTATTCCATAGGATTAAAGATAAAATGGCAATTCATTTAGAGAGAATTCTCCACCTAGGTTTTTCCTTTGTATTGTACAGTGAACTGGGCAGAAAAGGCAGAAAAAATCCATGTTAGGAAATCACAGAATTAGGTGTGCACTCAGGACCCCTTCCTTTAGGCAGCACAGTGCCACCACTCGGGTAGACTGTGATCACAAATATGTCACTTCAAAGTGACAAATTAAACCTGATTTGGTGAGAGTGCTTGCAGCACATTAGTCCCTTTAAATGAATCACTGGAACTCAGCTTATAGAGGAGGAAGTAGACAAAAAGTATCCATAGTACCCCATTGTTTTTAAAAGTGGCATACATCAACTAACAAGAGGAAATGGGCAGTATGAAGAAAAGAGAAGTAGGCTGCCCCAAGGCAGTGTGAACTAAAACCTTTACTCTGAAACCAGTGATATGGGGAAAATGGCTGAGCTCATGCGGTTTCACTCTGCTCATTTGTAGAAGGAATAGCTCAGCTCTGAAGCTCTCTGCCCTCCCCTAATCTCACAATGGTGTGGGACAGAACAGACAGTTGACTTACCTTAGAAAGCAGTTTTATCAGTAAACTATATCCATTCACCATCTGATACTAAAAGAATACACTAACCATAATTTCCTATACTAAGCATCCATCCATAAAAAGAGACATGAACTCAGGTTTCTACTACAAAACACATTAGATATTCTGGAATGCGCAATTTAGACCTATGAATGGAGGGGCTTTCCTTCCACCTGCCTCAGCTACCCAGAGAATGTTCAGTGATTTATATATAGGTCACTGACTGCAGTGTTCTGATGAACGAACAGTCTATGTAAATAATCATGTACAAATCACTTAGAATAATTGGGAGCTTATGAAATGACCAAATGTAGTCATCACGGAAAACTGCACAGAACCACTACAGAAATTGATTTTCCTAATTCTCACTCTCACACATTAGGGAAACCTGAACATAAGAGAAAATCTCAGTAATTAAGCACTCATTTTAAAACTATACAGCTAAGAAAGATAACCTCCTTTAGATGAGAATTTTTGTGGTCTGAATACTATTCTATTAAGCAACAACAGAATGTGGCTCAATATGAAGCACTTTTTGATGAACTAAATGTCTTCTGGAATTTCCCCAGTAACTCTGGGTCACGTTGTCCAGGAATTGATAGGAAGAGCCTTGGGGACATTTTCCAATCTAGTAGTAATTTAACAGTTCACCTCATTGCATGCTTTCTAAACTCATTGTTCAGTCATTTCAAATGTTAGTTGGCAGTGTGTTGAGTCATGTTTTGTAGAAATTCCTCAGAATGCTTCATTACCTAACCAATAAAACAATCTTGTAGAGTTATTGAATCATACCATGCTTGCTTTATTACTACCCTCTTGTTTTTATTTTGATATGTGATTGCTCCCATGGACTGTTGCTCAAGAGGCACAGGTATGTTTCATAATCTTAAAATAAATCCTTTCCTACTGGTGTAGCAGTCCCCTATTCCAATTCAAATGCCCTACTAGGTGAAGGAAGCAGACAACAAAAGCATACTCCAGCATAAGTCTGAAACACACTGTGGAGTCTGTTGCTGTGTTATTTTACTTTTCTATAGTCTGACAGTCGAAATGTCATCATTCCATATAGAGCAAGAGACTTTCATTCCAGATTTCTTTAACTGGAGACTTATCTTAGGATAAGTAAGTCTATCTTGTAAGTTTATCTTGTAAATACTACACAAGTTTGCATTAGATGGAAAATCTGAGCTTTAAAACTGTAAGCAGGCTGGTAGCAGGGAGAAGACATGCTCATAGATGATAAAATTGACTAGTCACTCAAGTCATCCTTGAGTGCCTACAATGGCCACCAAGATGTTGGCAAAGGAATACCATATCTAGAGCTTCTGGCTTCAGAATGGGTGAGAAAATATCCTGGCTAGTTTTTACTGACACCTTGACAGAGCCGAGGAATTGCCCAAATCAGATTGGCCTATGGACATATTTGGGGGGGAGCTGTCTTGATTGTTAATTGATATAGGAGGCCATGCCCACTGTGGACAGCACCATCCCCTGGACAGCTGGGTCTGGGCTGTATAAGAAAACTAAGCATGGAAGGGAAGCAGCAAGAGTATTCCTCTGATCTTTCTACTTCAGTTCTTGTTTGAATTCCTATCCTGACTTTCGTCATTGATGGACTGTGACTGGGAATGTAAGTCACACAAACCATATCCTCCACTAATATTTATTGTTGAGCTTGACCAGGATGTCAAATCATGCTACAGAAAATGTACAGAGTCCTGTTAACCTTAATAAAAAAATTCAAGTTGTGGAAGTAGAATTCAACTTCAGTAGAATCAATCCCATCTACCAATCCCATGTGAGGCCTGAGGATTTAGCTCAGGGGTAGTGCAGTTGCCTACAAGAGGAAGGTCCTGGGTTTACTCTACAGCAAGGACTAAAAACAGTGTAAAGTCTGCCTAAAAGAGGGACTGAAGATCCATTCCAATTGTTCAAGTTAGGTTTCCTCAAAATTATACATAATACTTTATTAAACTAAGCACAGTCTGGGCTTCAGAACAGTATCTGTTTTATATTTCATAGCCTTTAAATGACTAATAAACATGTCTGACAAGAACAATTGGATTGTTTGAAGATCTGGCAGGTTACAGTCAAGGCCCTGGTTAAGAGATGTACTGTACCACTATGCCTATTTTTATTCCCTTCAAGAATAGTTTATTTTGAATTTTGTAGGATGTCAGACATGGCAGACATGAACATCCAGAGTTGTGAAGGCTTGACATCCAGTTGTCATAGATAGCATCATTACAGGAGGTTCTTTCCACGCCTGACTTAGTGTTAGGTGACTGGATGCTAGATGACATGGAGTGTAGATGAGGACTCGGCAGCTTTGAATCTTTAAGAAGAAAAGGCTGCAGAGAAGCAAATACGAACCTGAAGAAAAAAATCTGAATCTCAAATTATGGTCCTCATGGATAAACAGGCCCACAGGAAGCATGCAACCTGGGGTAGGTAGTGGAATCAGGCCACACAGATGTACTCCATATTATTGGGAGAGCCATGACCTTCACCCCGGCTCTTTCTAGGTCACATATTTGTTTCGACCATCAAGGTCCACCATTAAGCTCTCAGAAACACTTATTTGCTACCCAGACTGAACCAATGAAGTATGCTCTAAAAGCAGCAAATCAAGAGGGAGTAATCCCAGCTCTCCAACATTTCATTTAATAGGTGGGCCTATGTGAGAAGCTGAGTATGAACTCTGTTTAGACTCTGGCATTACTCCTTCACAATGCTTCAATATTTAAGCACATTTCAGTACAGGGCTGTTTATATTTAAAAATGAAACAAAAGCTTCTCTAGCCTTATTTTTAACCCTGAATTACTTTCTAGAGAACTCGATTAACATAAGAAAAGGAAATTAATTTCACCACCAAGTTTTGGGATTGTGTGATCAAGTTAACTTTTAAATATATATTAAAAACTAAAATATATATTAAAAGCCTTCCCAACTATAAAGAGATGCAGTTATAATGTGTATAAATACGCACACTTTTTCTTTGAATTATTATTTCTCTCTCTCTCTCTCATGTGTGTGTGTGTGTATGTGTGTGTGTTCTGTGAATGTATGTATGCCTCATATATGTGTGTACTCATGGAGGTCAGAATAGGATTCTTGATCCCCCAGACCTAGGATTAAGCAGTGAACTACCTTGATGTGGGTGCTCAGACTAATCTCTGGTCCCCTGGGATAGCAAGGAGCTCTATTAGAGGCAGAGCCATAGCTGCAGGACAGCGGTCACAGAACTATGAAATGCTGAAAGGAGCACACATGCTTGGAGGTGCTTTATATTACTGTGGTAATTTTGACCATGCCCGATAGTCACCTGAATGCAGATTTCTTTAAGAGTGCTTTGGTTTAGATAAGTTCCATGACAGCCAGAGCTACATAGAGAAGTCCTGTCTGAAAGAAAAGTGCTTTAGAATTGATTTGGGGTTATTAATCATCCACCTTAATAAGAAACAATACAAATCAAAGCAGAGTTTTGAGTTCTACTGTCTCACTTTTCCTGGTGTGATATGCTTAATGCTAAGGCTGTATACATTAAGTATTAGTAGTGAGAAGTATATATGAATTTCCAAACCAGTTCAAGGAGAAATCTTGCCTTTTCTGTTAGGAATCAGAATGTCACAGTGGGAAAATGGTTTTCTCAAGAGTCATAGTCCAGTCAATGTCAAATAACACTTGAAACTTGAATCCCCTAACCTGCTATCTAAAGCAGCATGGTAGCACACCACCTCTGCGCCTCCCGCCCCTTCTTAGCTCTGTCCTTCTCTCCAAAAGTTAATTATTTTAAAAGTTGTTGACCCAAAGTCATTTTACACAAACACTTATTTGGGGACAGACTCATGGACATATGGCTTTGAACTCACAAGGAATCCCACACTCAGAAACCTGACACACTCAGTTTGATGTTTGCTTTTGTTGACTTGAGGTACTTTCTCATTTTTAAGCAGAGTTCTCTGAATGTTGGTGTTGCATGGGGCTGTGAATACGAGGCAGCCACCTCTACTTGGATAAGAAAGAATTTTACAAAAATAATTAAATAATTAGTAACTAACTACATAATTGATGCATTAAAAAAACACAGCATCTGTCTGGTTGAGTAATGCCAGCTATTTGAATTAAGTTCTTCCAGGGCCTTCTTTAAAATCTGTGGAGATGGGAATGAAAGAAAAACTCATAGAAATGCCACGATTTTGGAGAATACTGTGAAGCCAAATGATGCTCTCTCTCTCCTTCCCCCCACACAAACGCGCACGCGCACGCACACACACACACACACACACACACAGAGAGAGAGAGAGAGAGAATCAGGAAATTACTTGAATTTCAAAAAAAAAAAAAAGCACCACTTTCTACCAAAATTACTTCAGTGTTGGTCACCCCAGATTTTGGGAGAATAAGGAAATGTTTGAGAAGATAGAAAACTAAAACTCTAAAACTGTACAAAAATCACTCCACAAATAGAATTTCTTCTGTAAACATGAAAACATGCACACACACACACACACACAAACAAACAAACAAGAACACTAACTCCAGGGATGGAGCTTGGCTGAGTCCTGAGGCAGTGCTGAGAAGGCAGGGGCTCCAAGGGCTCTGGGGCAACTAGGAAGTGAGTACTACAGTCCATGGATACAGCAAACAAGATGGGGACATTTTAAACCCTGTAAGAAAGACAGATAGACATGCAGGTAGGTAGGTAGGTAGATAGATAGATAGATAGATAGATAGATAGATAGATAGATAGATAGATAGGTAGACAGACAGACAAACATAGATTATGGTAGTAGACAATGATTGACTGATCCACCAGGAATTATACACTAGATGGAATACTATAAAACAAGCATCTGGAGGCATAGGAAAATTACACAAGCCAAAGAGCACCCAAGCATTGAAGCAAATTCAATTAAAAATATCACTAGTCAAAAAGCAATATATGTCTGCATTTACCTTGCAAATATTTTATTGAGGATATTTGCATCTATATTTACTGGGGATATTGTCCTGAAGTTACCTTTTTTGTTGCTTTTTACCTAAATTGTGTGTGTGTGTGTGTGTGTGTGTATTTGGTATTAAAGTTATTTTAGTTTTATAGAAGAAATTTCAAAGTGTTCTTTTGTTTCTAGTTTTAAAAATAATTCAAAATTATTCTTGGTTGTAGGTTTTCTTTGAGTCTAATAGAATACTGTTCTGAATCTATCTAAACTTGGGCTACTTCCTTCTTTTCTTCATTCCTTTCTTTAATTGTTATTAGAATACCATTTATGCATTGTTTATGTGTCAGATCAGGTTGTTGATCTCCTCTTGTTTTAATTTAGGTGGTTTAGGAAAATCTCAAAACTTTTTATTTCTTTTAGATTTTATAAATTAACAGAGTATATAGGTTTTAAAAGTATTCCCATAAAACACTTCATGTCTTGAAATGTTTTCCTATTAATTTTCAATTATGTTTATTTGAGTCTTCTCTCTAATAATTTGCTTTGTTGGACTAGGGGTCTGCCTATTTTATTTACCATCCCAAAGTCAGAAAAAAATACAAGTTGAGGACCCAGTGATAGGGTTCTTGACTTGAACACACAAGACCCTGAGTTATTCCTCTAGTCTCACAATGAGTATTCTTCAGTATAAGGAAAGAGGTATCTGTTTAATAACTTGATCTCACAGACAATGCAGGTAGTATTTGCTGGCTATTCTTAATATTTTGTTTATATTGGACATATTTCAGGTCTTTAGTCCTTAAAAGACAAAACTGAAATGGACAATTCATAAAACCTCTTAAAATTATGATTTTTGGGGCTACAAGCTCAAGATAGTTGTCCTGAAGTCACTCCTCATGAGAACATCTTATTTCATGAAACCAGCAAGGATACAGCAAAAGGAGCAGTGTAAGGGAAATGCAGGTGGGCATTAATTTTATCTTGTTCTTTCCATGCCTTACAGTCTTCATCTTCACATTCAACCTTAAGAAAACTATGCATGCACAGTTGCCACATGGACATTTATTACCAAAAAATCCTAATCCTCCAAATCCAGAGAGAGTGTCCAGTAAGATGCCATAGGCCATTGTATAAGATCCCTGCTACTTTATGGCAAATGTGGTACTATCTAGTTGTTGTAAACAAATACCTGACAATAAATAATTTACGTGAAGACTGTTTTATATTGACTCATAATTGAAAAAGATAAAGTCAAGAGTGATGAGAGGAGACATAGCAGTATATGCTTGGGGAAGTTGGTCATATTTTATCAGGAATATAGAAAGTGAACTGGAAATAGGGTGGAGCTATAAAACTTCAAGGATCTCCACCAGCAACTCACTTCCTCTAGCCAGGCTCCACCTCCTAAAAGGAATCTATATGGGCACATTTTGCATTCAAACCATAATAGGTATCTTATTTACAGTCTAGCGGCAACTGGGAAGTGGGATGTTTTCAGAGAGAGAATAACAATCACTTACCAGATGCTCAATGGCTTCTACTGAATATTCAGCGGATCTTCTGAAAGTTGAATTGACTAAGGATCAGGGAAAGCCACTCAGATCAGAGCAGCTTGTTGTAGCTGACCCTGCCAACTTATTTTCATTGTTTGTTTAGTAATGGTGAACTGGGTGTTAGTACTATATAATAACCTTTCTTTCCTTTGTGAACATGATAGGATGATGGAAATGTCACTCCATGTTAACAGCACAGAATGAAGCTGAGGCCATACTGTGGGAGATTAAATCCTACAATCCACAAAGGGTGAAAAAAATTAACACATTAAGAGTCCCCTGTTCAATCCAGAGTAATCTGTTGGGGTCAATGGTCTGCCTTCAGCCTGGGATATAGGCTTTCCTGATGTGAAGTGGCAGCTATAACACTTGGGCTGTGGTGTTTCTATGGGGGAATGAGTCTATGCTGTGTGCATCACATGTTTAGGTGAATGAGCTTTATGTGCTGCTACTGGTGAATAACTGAAAGTGGTAGGAGCCACCACCCCTTTGTCTAGTTTCAATCATGAAATGGATTGACCAGATCCATTTGCTACAGAGAACCCTGTCCTACCTATACAGCTTGCATCTCTCAAACACGTCACACATGACATCAACACTGGGTACCTTATCAGTGTTCTGTAGACCACTGTAGGATGGAGCAAATCAGAATACCTTGAAGGAAGTTCTTCTGAGCAGCAATGCTTCCCTTTTATGCAGGCAAAGTGGAAACCCATTGGTGCCTGCATCCTACTAATGCCTTCAGAACTGTCCATTGATTTCCAAAGCAGAGCACTTTTAGGAGAGTTTTGAAGTCTGTAAGCTACTTCTGGGAAAAGAGACAATGACTGACCAATTTCCTTCCCCCTGGACCACATTGTGCTTCCCTCCAATCAATATCATTCCCAATTAGTTGATGCTGGCCATAACCATAACATAACGTCCACTTCCACTTGTCTTTATCCAATAATCTTATTGTCACAACCCTTAGAAAAGTGATGGACATGCCCTCCATAGTTTGTGCTCATAAGATGCCTAGACAGAGATATCAGACATGGGTGGTCACAGACTTATGTCCAAAAAGGCCAGGGGCATGGGCATTTAGTGTATTTCTCTGGAGAGACTTTCTGGTTCACAGGGAAAACTTTAGAGGTACTTGGAGCTTCATCTGAAACCTTCAAGTATGTATCAATTATGAAGTTATTACAGGTCTTACATTGCTTTTTGTCCTAGGAAGCACCTGCATTTTTCTGTTGTTGCTTCTGCTGTTTTTATTCTTCTTGCTTCTACTTGTTTTGGTTTTTGTAAAGCTTTGGGTTAAGTGCAAGAGCAGAACAAGGATGATATTGCTTGGGTCAACAAAGGATCCCATTATTTTAAGGCCACACAGTATGGGTCTTTAAAATATGGACAGAGGGCTAGGGATGCAGCTCAGTTGGTAAAGTGTCTGCATTGCACATGTGAAGCCTTGAGTTTTAGTTCCTAGAAAAATAGTGGTACAGACCTGTAATCTCAATGTTTGGAGAAGGATAAAAAAATTAAGGCCTTCTTTATCTATAAAGTGAGTTGCAAGACAGTCTGTGTTATATGAGAACCTGTCTCAAATGAAGGAGGAGCATTATAGCTAATGCTTAGGATATCCCATGACCATGCAGTACTTGATAGGGTCTTATTTTGTTCCTTTACAGACAAATCTGTTCCCACAGGTGATAGTTCAACATAATGGGTAATGTTGAATTAAAACCAGATCATATGAGAGATCAAAACCACACAGGTTTTTCCACAGTCCAGGCTGGGGTACCATGTGAATCCTTTGAAGTTCCAGGAAACTGTCTGGATGTCACCCATTGGGAAAGACAGTTTGTTAGGTGGCTGGGAAGTCAGAGGCATGTGCATGAGTCTCCTTAATAGCTAGTCTTTCGCAAGCCCTGAGAGACTAGGTAAGCAGTTTTTTAAACTCCACTGGACCAGGAGTTGTATTCCAGCTCAGCCTCTTCCTGACAGTTTTTTGCAGAGCTAACAGTCACTGTGTGCTATTTAGTGTGTGTCCCTCAGCACTATCCCATTGGGTGTATGATAACAGCAGTAGGAAGGGCTTTAGTTCCTAGGTTATTAAAAAAGACAGTTCAAAGAGATTTCTGTAAGCATGGTATATAAGGTTCCTTTGGTGCCTGCTCTGGTGGTGTCTATTTTGTGACTGCAAATAGACTTTAAGGCTATATATTAAATGGGAAATGTGTTCCAGTTTATGCAAATGACAAGACGGATGTATTGTCAGGTTTATACTGGTGAAGTTAGGATGGTGGCCCAGAAACACTGACACGTCCCTGCACTTTCCACTTTACTCGTTTTGCATCTGGTATCCAGGGCAACTGGATAATGTGTGGTGCCACAGCTGGGTTCAGTGGTGAATGGCCCATCCTCCCTGCCATGGAAAACCACTACTATTCTGTGTAAAGTCTGTGTTTGGAAGGGAGGGTAGAAGTGTATCCTTGGTCATTGCTGTCAGGGACAAACAAGATCTGGTCAATTCTTTTATTCTGGAATGAAACATTGTATTATACTAGTGAGAGTTTTGGTAGAAATGATGGCTATGTGCTAAAGACTTGTCCTGTGTTTCCCCCAAACTCTATGTTGTATGAAAATGCCAACATGTACTACAGAAGGATGAAAAATACTCAATGTAAATGGAAGCCACTGATGAATAAGTATAGGTACATAAATAAATATATATATATATATATATAAATAAATAAATAAATAAAGTAAGTCCCCAACATTGTAGCTAAGTGAAACAGTTTCTGACAGTGTCCAAGTATCCATGGAAACCATGTGTTTGCTTAGTGTGTGGGAGACCCTGTTCTCAAACTGCAGCACCACACAGGAATGGAGGGAGGAGGTCAAAGTACTGGGGCTTGGGACTCAAAGGCAATACTGAGGCAGATTGTTCTTTGGAGCAAAATATTTGTAAGAATACATATTAATACCATAGATAGCAGGCAAACAGCAACATGGCAAGGCATCTGAAGAGAGTTCAGGCCCCTGAGGCAGAATGGCGGTCTGTTTTCACAGGCTTCAGAGGAAAGAAAGACACTTTACCACATGATAGATGAATAGTTCACAATACACACTTGTGGTCAGAATGTCTCTAATTTCAGGGGACACCGGATAGAGAGAGTGTCTGTCAACCAAGGGTCCGCATGAAGAATTAGCTTGACAATGGAGAGAGACACCTCTGCAAATGACCACCACCTGAACAAGAATCAGTACACGATTGAATAGAAGGGAGAAAGGAATCAACTACATAAGAGTGCATGAGTGACATACTTTCCCCTTAACGTAGTTCTTGGAGAAAGCATCTCTCAATGTGTAGCTTTTTGTTTCTTTAAAAGTAGTATATGTGTATGAGTTGATGTATTTATTGTGTGTACCTGCGTACACACCTAATACGCATTAATATCATATTATGGCCACCTATGTTCACTCTGGAATAGATATTGTGTCTTATTGGTTCTATCAATTATGCATTAAACTATTTTTATCTACATCAGAGAAAGAGATATTGGAAATGGAGGAAGACAGAGAAATAACACTTAGTTGTGGAAAATATAGATTAAAATATGAATGAGGGTTGAGCTGGAGGGCAGCTAACAGTGATGAAGCACTTGCCTACCATTTTTACTACCTGGGTTTTGTCCCAGGCAGAATGAAAAAGAAGGCAAGGGAGTTGTGGGAAGGGCATAAGAAGAAAAGCAATGTAGACTTCTAAGTATATTGATGGTTTGCCCTTTTCTTGTCTGGTTATCAATTCAACTAAACTGAGTTGGAATTTGTTTGGACTCTTGGGAAAATAAACTCTATACTCATAGAATCACATTCAAGGCTGTAGCAATGAGTATGACCATGCTTAGATATAAAACTAAAATGTACATTGATGGAAAGGGTGAATCGTGTCTTGTCCTAGCAGTCACCACATGAAGGAAAACAAGTATAGATAAAACATAATCCAATGTCAGTAATTACAGAGTATGTGGAGGGACACTGGAGGGCTCCTTTCCCTATTCATTACTTTAGTGCATGTTTATTATTCTGTAAAACAAATATATTGGCAAACCTTTTTTTAAAAAAGGAAAGTATTTATTATGATAGAAAAGCTAATCCTGGTAATTGGCTGGATCTTGGTCATATGCCTCTCAATAAATTATGTCCTTTTGTGCTGAGAATCTAGTACAATCCCATCTTCCTTCTTTCAAGCTATTTGTTATTTACTTGGGTTAAAATGAGAAGATGGGATAAACATGTAAAATAAAAATAAATAAATAATAATTAAAAAATAAAATAAGATTCATCCCACCCATTATGAGTTCACATATGGAGTATAAACATATTTTATACAAATTCTAACCTGCTGTCTGTTCTGTCTTACATTCTCATATACGACCACCTGCACTGATATTAGAATGCAGGGAAGCTCCCCACAAGCCATTGCAACACAAATAGGAGAAAGGCCCAAGTAACACTGGAAGGCGTGGCTATGAGGTGCAAACTACATATCACTTGCTCTTGCTCATCAGCTTCAACTTCTTCTTTAAAATTTTATCAAACCCGCCTACCAGTTATGAATACCAAATTCCAAATAAATTTATGAGATTAGCACATCAGGGTTTACAGACTTAAATTCTCAGACCAAGAAGAAACTGGAGAGAGAGAGAGAGATCCAAAATTGTACAACTTGTGAATGAATTTTCCATTATTCTGCTCTTTCTGCAATCTTCCAGCCTGATAGGAATTGCAAACAGACCTGTAAGGTCTAAAGTTCCCTCAGGGAAATGAATTACAAAATAGAGTACTGACACCTCTCTAATAAAAACATTAAAAAATGAGTTCTGTTTACAAGCAGTTGAGAAGTGATACCTGGTATGATTCTTATTCTTCTTTTTGTTGTTTTTGCTGTTTTCTTTCCTCCCTCTCTCTCTTCCTTTAGTCATCCACAGGGGCACACAGATGGGATGAATTCAAATATTATGCACTAGATAGAGGAAGAGGGCTAAGAATGTAGCCAGGGTGATGGGGTGCTTGCCTAGCAAGCATAAACTCTGTATTCAGTTCCCAGTATCCCATAAAATTGGAAGTGACATTACAAATCTATAGCCTAGCACACATGAGGTGGAAGGGGAAAATCAGAACTTTAAGGTAATTGACAGCTACAAAAAAAGTACTCAGGGGACATCAAATGCTGATTTCTTTTTTAATTACCAGATGGTAATAAAATAGAATGTTTTCCCTTTTCTTGGTGTATATTTACCATTAGTCTTGGTAGCCAGAATTTTTCCAGAAGGTCAAAATATACTAAAATATCAACAGATTGCAAAGAATAGCATGGACTCTGCAAATTTACAACATTGAAGATGCAACATGCTTAACAAAGATTCTGTGCCCATAGGCAGCTTTGCAGAGGAATATTCCATTTATTAGAAGCGTATTTACTACTTGCTGGGTATGGTAATCTACCCATGTTCTTATCACTCAGAAGATCTTGAATTTATGGCCAATCTGGGCTATACACTCAATCACAAATATGTATACAGTTTTCTTCACTTTAATTACAACTGCATTGAAATCACATAAAGAAGTTCTGGCCTTGTGATAATTCTGCAACAATACAAAGCCAGGTGTATACTTCCCATTAAAAATTAATATTTGCTGAAATTAAAATGTGCCATATGCTGTGTTCATTACAGAATGTTAGGAAGAGAAAATAAAAGGCAAGCCATTTCTCGTCCCATGAGGTCCCCTGCTTCAGAATCAGATTAAAGTAATTTGACTGCAATTCTGTGGAAATTAGCACCTACTACAGTTCAGACCCCAGACAGACCTGAACCCCAGAGGTATTTCCAGTTCTATGACAAAACTGTCTTTGTAATAACAATAAGGCAGCTATGTAGCCAGGACACACTGATTTGACATCTACAAAGAACATTCTGCCCACTTTAGAGGGAACAGTGTCTGCAGCCTGGGACATGGCTGGTGTTGTTCTTGAAGAGAGTTTAGTTCTACCTATTTTTAACTGTATCCCATGTGTTCTCCATGTCTTCTGAGCTGTGTTTCCCATTCCTTCTATGTTTACTGATTTCCTTGGAGCTGAGATATGAAGTGCCCCAAAAAAGCCAGTCCTGTGATGAAGATTCTACAGTCTGTTAGAATACTTAACATGTCTAATTGTGCAGAGTTGAAATATTTTATAGTTTAACAGTCAAAATTATCTTGAGCTATCAATATTTCCTTAATTAACCATCTACCATTTGCCTCTATCTGATTGTATACTCTTGTTGTTTCTTTAGAAAATCTTTTGATACATATTAACTTAGCGATACATATTAACTTAGCTTCCACTATCCCCAAAGCAAAGAATGTCATTTGATAGCATCTAAGACCTACAGCAGAGGCTCCCTTTCTCAGCTACAACCCCCTCTACCTTATGGACTCAGAACATACTGGGTAAATGCTTTCCTTTATGACAAACTGTCTTTTTCTGTGACTCTTTGTATGTTCATGCAACTGCTTCATGAGTGGAACATCTCAATCAGGCCAACCTGAATTCACTCATGAATAATCCATGAGTGAAACTTTATTCTCTTTGGTACAGTACTCAATGTACAAGAGTGCATGTTCAAAGAAATAAAACCATTTATGCCTTAGTCCTCGAACTGGGAGGCAGAGACAGGGCGGTCCTGAGCTGGCCTCCAATCTAACTAACAGCTAAGTTTCATGTTCAGGAATAGAACAGTGATAGAAGAAGCTACATCATGTCAACCTATAGCTTCCACATATATGCACATGCCTACACATGTACAACACACACACACACACACACACACACACACACACACACACAAAACCTAAGGGAGAATTCTGTACCTGTCATGGTACCAGATGTGGTATGAAGAGGCCTGCTAATACCACCCTTATTTGTCTATTCACGTCACTTCAAGTAGAATTATAAAGAAGTCTTCACAATTGTTGACCAGCCTAGGCAAGGGCCTACATGCTTTGCAAGGGCTTTCAACAAAGAGAGATTTGCACAGAGATTTAGTTTCTGAGAGTTGAGGTAGAAAACATCTATTCTTCTCTCTGTGGTCCCTATCTGCATGATACACAGATCTTTGAACATTGTCCAAACAGTCATGAAGTGTCAAATGTGTATGTGTCTTAAGATGCAGATGCCTGAGGCCCAGAGTTCACTTTGCCTGCACAGTGGAGGAGGGCCCTGCCTGGATTACAGAGATAATCAGCCAAACTCCATCTCTTGCCTTTTCATTTTAATTCCAGGACATGGTTCTACATAATTGGTTCCATGATATAATTAGTCTCACTGATTGATTTGATTAGTTTCTAATCCCATTTCTTTCTTCTTTTTCTTTTTTGGAATTAGGCAAGATAAGACATTAAAATCCCCTCTTTACGCATTTCTAATCCCAGCTTGAGAGGCATTAACAGTTTGGCACACATCTTTGTATGCTTTTATTCTATGCTTTTAAATGTGCTACATGGATAAGAAAAATATGCAGTACACCAAAATATTATTTCAAGCTATGAGACAAGAATCCATATTAATTATAATTACATAAAATTAAAAGATCTATCCATTGGCCATACAAGCCAGATTTCAGACACTACAGGGGCTTGTGTAACTCTGGACCACTATACCAGAGAGCATGGACCCAAAACAATTTCTCCAGGCTAGTGAATTCTGATGTATAGCAATCAACACAAAACACAGACCATCCCCTGCTTACAGTGATTAGACTGATGTATTTTGATCTTACAGAGTATTTTTGAATTCTGGTATTCTCTCAGACCACACATATGTAGTTTATAACAGTAAATCATTTGTAAACAATGCAGGGCAACTCTATTGGTCATGTCCTCAGGAGTGTGAGCCATCCACATGCTACTGGGATCTGAACTGGGACACTGATATTCCACAGGTTAGGTTCATTTAATGTGTTATATACACACAATAACTCAAGTCCCAGTGGATTTATTTAGACATAACATCATCATAAGCAGGTATATCTGCCCTAGCTATCAATGATTTGAAGTTAGATTCTCTGAACATCATTATACTAACATAAGCAAGGAGTGACTATCACAATGCTTTCTGGGCATAAATGCAACATGTGCCTGGGCTACATATGCTTAACTTAGCTCTGGAACCTGGTAACCACTTGTGATAGAGACTGCAACCTCTGCAGCTGGGTACAAGTGACAGTTTGTCATCTTATATGGATTCAATAAGGCATGAAGAACAGACAATGGATGTTTTCTGGTAACTTCCTTAAAAGGACCTCATTCTTGTAGGAAGGAGATTTAGCACATGTGTTCAAACATATTCCTCACAAATGTCTCCAGTCCAGACAGTGTGTGTGTGTGTGTGTGTGTGTGTGTGTGTGTGTGTGTGTGTGTGTTCTAAGGCACAGAGATGCTATGATTTTTTTCAGTTGCCTTCCTCCAGCACTATGCACAGTTAATATAGTTTGGTATTCACCAAAAGTCCAATATTCTCTGATTTAAACAGGACTATGAACAAAGAATTCAAAAGCCAAATGAAGATTTACATGTATAAAAGGCAAAGAGTGGTTATATCTAGTCTCTGAAGAGCTACTTACAGGCTTAGTTTAAAATGGTCAGATCACAGGATACTAAACACAGACATACATAACCACATACACAGACACACACATATACATGCATGTACGCATTCATATGCAAGCTATACTCAACACAAACACATAAGCCCTTATACACACGCACACACACACTTCTCCCACATAACCATGCATGCTCATACATGCAAACAAAGAAATGTATCCACATGACTATGTACACCTACATACATACCCATCCATACACATACAAATGTATATACTGATATACTCATACATGTGTACATATACATACACCTCTACCACTAATACATGCAACCACATACATATACACACACACACATATATGTATATATATATATATATATATCCATATGCACATTATGCACACATCAAAGGACAAGCATACACATGAATATATGCATCCACACACAATCAGAATGATACACACACCACCCATATTCACAAACACATTACCTACACATGCATATGATCCAAAGCATCCACATGTCCATGAACCCATGTATGCACAGAGACCTTCATATACGTACACACATATATAGCCACACACAGAGAAATTTTACCTTCTGTGCTAACCACCCAGAACCCAAAAACTGCATTGCTGAATAAATAAATCATTCAATGTCTCTCTGTTTGAGTAAAATTGATCACACCTCTGTACTTGGATCAGACATAGTATATCTGTAGACTGGTCTAAGCCATGGGTGGATATAAAATATGATAGTAAAGAAAGCTTTCCGACAGCTTGCCTTGCTGGGAGGCTTGCAGCCCATCAATCATTCATTCTTCACCCACACAAGCCCCAACCCCATGTGCTGCAAATCTGGGAAGTTACAGGCCCTCAGGGAAAGAATGTCTCTCAGGGAAGCCAGAGTCCCTGTCACGTACATCATGGAGCACCCACTAGTTTTGCTTGGTATTCATTGGGAATTGACTAAGAGAGCAGCAAGAGCTAAGTAAGTCAGTATTTTTTTTTTCGAGATAGGGTTTCTCTGTGCTGCTTTGGAGCCTTCCTGGAACTAGCTCTGTAGAATAGGCTGGTCTTAAACTCAGAGAACCACCTGCCTCTGCCTTTTGAGTGCTGGAATTAAAGATGTGTGCCACCAACACCCAACAGTAAGTCAGTACTATTAACTCTGATGATCCAGCATGAGTAGAAAATCTCTTCTAGCACCCCCCAAAAACACTGAAGGTATTCAAGGGACAAGAGAGAAGACTGTAGGAAGAGTTTGTCTTCTGAGACATTGGTGTCCTTATGCTGAGCACCAGTGGCAGTTCAAGCTGAGTAATTGTTTGGTCTGAGGTAGCATCTATTAAACCTACCATCCTACACAAAGTTAGGTTACAATCCAACCTGTGACTATGACAAGGAAAAGTGTCTCCACTCTCAATAAACTATACTCTCAATAAAAATTTATTTCTGGTTTATAATTATTGCTTTACACATCAGAGAGACATGTGTATTAGGTTCAGAGTCCATATTGGGCTCAGGAAGCAACTGTGGCTGAAAATATAAGTGATGTCACTAAGTTCCCTAGTCTGGTTCAAAACTATAGAAGTATTCTCCCTAAATTCTGAAAACCAGACATTAGACTGTAAAGTATGAACAGACTTTGTATCTTTGGGGCCTTGTCATGGTTCATCTTCATTGTCAATTTGACTGGATTCAGAATCAACTGGGACACATGTCTGAAAGTATATGTAAGTTTTAACTGAAAATGAATAACCTTACTGAATGTGGGGGGGGTCATTCTCATGATCTGGAGTTACCTGCTGAATACAAAAAGAAAAAGGATGAAGCCAGTTGAGCACAGGCATTCAGTATTTTCTGCTTCCTGGTTGTAGATACAACCAGATGTCTCCTACTCCTGCCAGCACCCCTTCCTCACCATGAGGGATTGTATTCCCTCAAACCATGTGCCAAAATAAATCCTTTTGTTATACATTTTGTCACAATAATAAAAAACAAAACAAAAAACAACTAAGTCAAGCTCCTCGTCCTTGCTTCCCTTGGAATCTTCTTATGGCTTCCTTTTCTCTGTATGCCTGAATCCTAACCTTCTCTTCATACACCAGCTTGTTATACCAGGGATCACACTAACAATGCTATCTATTACTAATAACTCAGTAAGGAGCCCATCTTTGAATAGAGGCTCACTCCAGAATACCAGAAGAGAAGACAGGAACATGAGATTTTAGGGGAGGAAGGTTATAGGAGATAATTGCCAGCCCCCAATTACATGATTCTCCTGTCACTAATCACTTGGTTCTGTCACAGATCTCAGTTCTATTATTAAACATGAGGCATCTTTTACAGTTCATTCTAATTTCACTATAGACAAAGTAGATTTCTGCCCTGATGAGGTAGTGCATAAACATTGAGTCCATGTGATTGGGCCCATCTCTTGTACCTCAAACACATCTTCCTCCTCTCAGAAACCATTTCATTTGTTTCCTTTCCTAAGGATCTGCTGCCTCTGACAAGAGGTGAATTTTTTCTTTTCTTACATTCGAAAAGCAATTCTATGGATAGTCTCATTCTATCATGAGATCCCTCACATCCAAAAATCTTTCATGGAAGGCCAGATGGTAAATGATCCACACTTGGATAACAAAACTATGCTTTTCAAGTCAGTTTTAGAGCACAAAAGCATCAATAGGCAATGTTCAAATGGGTAGGTGTGGCTGCATTGCCATGCAGATTTATGACAACATAGGACTGGTGCACAGCTGTGAGCCTAGAGTCGACACAGTGTGTTAGACTATATCTTAGATTATTATTAATGTTGTTTGGTGTGCACTTCTAATTGTTCCTAAGCATAGCTGGGTTTAATGAAGGCATGGAACATATGGGGTTATGGAGATGTGGACCTGCATACTCAGAGTCCCTGTGTTTCTAACGTTCATAGTCAAGGTGTATATACAAACATTTCAAATACTGGCTACTTTCAACTGGATTTTCTTTTATTTTTGTTCCTTCTTCATTTTATTTTTTGGTTGGCCATATTGCCTCTAGCTCTGGTTTCTAATGTCTTTCCTCTTTAAAAGTCCTGTCACCCTTCTGAAGAATAAAGTTGTTCCCTTGAAAACACCCATCTCATAAAGAGCTTTATCCACAGGCAAGAGAGAGATAAGAGGAGGTCATGAAATCCACCTCCAAATAACAGCCTTATGAGAAATAAATCTGAACTTTTGATTTCAAATCACTCTAAACACATCATCCTCAAAGTTAAGACCACTCTAGACTTGAGCTTGTCCCGTGCTATCAGTGAACTTGAGGCAAGATGGAAGTGGAAGAGCTAGTGGCATCACAAATTAGAGGTAACAACCATTGGAGAAATTTGCTACCAGTTAGGTATGTGTCCTGAAATAAGGCTCTTAGTTAAATGAGAAACAGCATTCCTCAGCAAAGAACATCATTTGTTTACCTATTTTTAAACCAGGCATCCT
Organism: Phodopus roborovskii; assembly: GCF_943737965.1. Taxonomy (NCBI): domain Eukaryota; kingdom Metazoa; phylum Chordata; class Mammalia; order Rodentia; family Cricetidae; genus Phodopus; species Phodopus roborovskii. The sequence goes on along the minus strand of NW_026126407.1, from coordinate 53,007,644 downwards.
TAATTAGCTCAGGCTGTTCCTTGATTCACAATCTTCCTGCCTCCACCTTCCTAGTGCAGGACAATGTCTGTTCCTCTCATTGCTTTTGTTGGTTTGAGGCAGTGTTTCTCATATGCCAGACTGACCACAAAACACATCTGCTATACCACTGAGGATGACCTTGGGCTACTGATCTTACTGAACCTACTGCCTCTACTTCTCAAGTACGGTAATTACAGGGATATGCCATCATGCCTAGCTTACACATTCTTGCAGCTATAACATCTTGGCTACAAAGTTTACAAGGGCTGGAAATTCTGTGAAGGACACAATCCCAGTTTCTACAGTCTCAACTATGGTCTGGAGGGCAGTGCACCTGAGAGTCCTAAGAATATGTATGAACTCTGGTGCCACCCAGTGCCTTTGGCTGGGGGAATCTATGAGGCCCTAATGTGACAAACTCAGGCAATGTCTCATACTCCACAGCCTTGAACTATGCCCAACGAGGTAGGTATTAATCAATGGGAAATAGGCAATAGTTCAACACATCTAATTTAAAACTACAGAGATATCCCGAGACAGTGCACAACATGTCCCAGCCTAGCACTCTGCATATACAGGGATATTATTATTGGAAAACAGACAATTGCTTCAGGTGAGAGAAACAAATGCCCAAGTCTCAGTCTTGGAGGTTTAGTCCATTCATGGTCATGAAAGCAATGTGCTAGAAGAGAGAGACGGCATATAGACCACCTTGCACTTCCTGATGAATTCTGTGTCAAGGAGATGATGAAGTGATTGCTAGGATGTCAAACCACACCTGTGTGTGCAGAAGTCCTGCTTCACACTCACCCTCCATCAATAGTTATTCCAAAAATTACAATTAAATAAGTTTGATTCACACTTGATAACATCTGAGTGATGTATGCATAAATTTAGACAGATGCCTCTAAGTGTCACCTCCAAAAACCTAGAACAATACCCATGCTATCTAAAACATACCTTTACAATAGCCCCTTTGATTTTTTTAATTCTGATTATATTTTACTCTGAAATTAAACCTTAGTCCAAGTTTAGTATTTTTTATTTATTCACTCACTAATTCAATCATTTATTCATTCAGCCTCAGACAAGCTAGGTAGATACCCTACCTCCAAGCTATGTCACACCCCTAATTCAAACTTAATTTTGATTAATGGTAGGGCTTTCAATTTTTAATTTGTATGAAAAACAACAAATTCATAAGTCTGGCTAAGTAACTTAGGAATTCCATGTACTTCTAACCTTTTGATACATTTTTCTACTTACCATCCTCCCAATGAGATATCCCAGTTTTCTCCCATAATTTATCAGTTTTTAATATTCTATGATGATGCACGTATATCTCAGCAATACTAAATATCTTGGCATTAAGTATAAGTTTGCTTAAAACTTTTGTGGGTAGGGTTTCAAACACAGCTGGTGAAACTGGCTGACTAAGAAAATAGAAGAAAAAGAAAGGAGGAGAGGTGGCTCAGAAAGGGTGACTTGTGTAAAAGGATGAGGACCTGAGTTCAAATCCCCAGCACCCACATAAAATAAACATATAGAACCATATACATGGCAAAAATGAACATTTTGCATTATGTAAGTGAAGTATCTAGAATTTCAGTGAGATTAAATATGAGGATATGAGATTATACTTATAGGTAGCTATAGCTTCAGCAATGTTCTGTGAGAGGCAGAGAACCCTCCAGTTATTCAGGATGAGTGGGGTCATTTATCAACAGTTTCAATGAGACTTTGGAGGCTGAGAGTCCTCTGTGGAGTTTGATTATATGATTATCTCCTAGCCAATTGCCCACCACCACCATCAGCTGAGAGAAGAGATTATGCTAAGGACCTAGGTTGAGGGGGATGCTATATAGCAACTCCATAGCTAGGCAAGAAGACAGCTCCCTGAAAACATACAGAGAAGAGAGTGAACTCTAAGAAAAGTGTTGTGTTACAGCCAGAGGGAGAAGAAATGGATGCTGGATAGTTGGAAGCAACATCTGTCCTGTGGAGGGTTCCTCATCAGCAGAAGAACAGGTCCATTAACACAAGGCTGTCATGAACATCAGCAACTGATGTGCAGTGATGTGTGATTTCTAGGGAGCCTCTAGAGTAGTCTTTGAAACAGGCTCTGACACTGTGCTTCCCAAGTAATAAATACAAGCCACCCATGACTGCTCAAATTCTAAATGTTTGAAATAAGATGAAGCAAAAAAAAAAAAGTTCCATTTCTGTGTTACACTTTCTTGGGTAGGGGAACTCAAAAATTCAACATGGTTCTTTGTAGTCAGACTTTTCTTTCCTGCCCTACAGTCTCAGGCGCATTATTGAATGCTAAGATATAGGGCACTGTTCAACATTCAACAGAGAAGCTCTGTTGAATGGCACTGTTCTCAAACCTTTTCTTTTCCAAGTCCTTGTAAGGACATTTGACCCTGTTAGAAATGAGACAAAAGGTTTTAGAGACTATGACAATAATTACAGATTAAAAACAGGCTAGGGTGTTGGCTCAGTTGGTAAACTGTTTGTCACACAGGCTACTGTGTAAAATTCCAAGTTCATGAAGGAGAAGTATGATTATACATCCTGCACTGGGGAAAGAGAGACAAGATGATCCCTGGGGCTCAATGTTCAGCAACACTAGTCTCCTAAGGAACTTCAAACCAATGAGAGACATTGTCTCAAACACAGTATAGAGAAGTTAGTCAAGGATAAACCTCAAGATGAGCTCCTTCTCCACATGTCTGCACCCTCCTACACTCCTACACAACAAACACACACACACACACACAGAGAAAGAGAGAGAGAGAGAGAGAGAGAGAGAGGGGGGGGGGGAGGGAGGGAGGGAGAGAGAGAGCTTGACAAATACCATAGTTGGAAAAGTTTCTTCTGAAGATTAATGCAATGAATTAGAAGCAAAACTATTTTATTTTTTTTTTCACAAAGTAACAAAGAGTACATATCAAAGCAAACTGGGAATGGGGTAGCTGAATCAAAGGTAAGGGGTGGAAAGCCTCCACCTTCTTTCTTTCATTTAGCCCCTATCTAAAAGTTTACAATAATGAGAGATACACACAGGCAGGCAGGGTATGATCTGTGTTGCGTTTCTGAGGTTAACAGGATGAACAGTGCTGTGTTCCAGACTGAGATGTAAATTCAAGGCCTGTGGTACTCTTTATTCTGACCTTGTCCCATCCCTCCAATATTCATCCTCTCCTTCCCACTCAACATGACCTGGTACCTGAGGCTGGAGCCTGAGGCCCAAGCAAGGCTGAGGAATACCATCCTCGACGTCTGCACCTGCTGTTACATCAGCCTTGAATACACTTTCCAAGAGTCTGAGTCTTTGCCTAAATGTCTTGCCATCACAAAGCTTTTTAAAAAATTCTGTAGCACAATATTCTGTATATTTCTTCATAATGTGTATTACCTTCTATTAGGTTACTTATTCTCCTGAAAAGTTTCAAGTAGAGTGTACCTTTTATGGAGGCAGAAAATATATACAATGTGCTTCTATTGCCTCTATGCAAAGTGGACTCCATGCATGTAGTTGAGAGATGCATGAATAAAGAGAAAAGGAAAATGGGAGAGAAGACTTATTGATGTGTTTACCAAGCTTTCCTGGGAAACGTGGAATGAAGTATGACTACCAAGTGTTACTTGGGACATTTCCTTAGGAATCTGAGGGTTTCCATTAGGCATGATTTGAACTTGAGCACTCTTTAGGGAAGTCTAGTACTAATAAGTCCTTATTAATTTGTATTAGAGCTACTAGCACACACACACACACACACACACTCACAGAGAGAGAGAGAGAGAGAGAGAGAGAGAGAGAGAGAGAGAGAGAGAGAGAGAGAGCAAAGGTTAAGATCCACAAATGACATATGTCTAGGGCACCCAGAGTTTAGGGTAACCAAGAGTTCCTTGCCTTTCTTCTCAAAATATGAAAGCTGTACGGCAGTGACAGGCATGCATTTCCTGTCATATTATGGGTGATTAGTAAATTTGCTCAAGTGGACTTTGTTTTATTTTATCCTAATTTCTTGCATGTGTGAGGGTGGAAGTAGGATGAGGGTACACATGTACATGTAAGTGTAGATGCCTATGGGGTCCAGAAGAGGAAGTCAGATTCTCTGGAACTGCTACACTTTTGACCATTCTGACTTGAGTGCTAAGGATCTAACTGGGGCCCTCTAGAAAGGTAGATATCTCTGTTAACCTGAGATATCTATCCAGCCCCTAAGCAGTGTTTATTCCTTCTTAACAGTTGAGTAGTATTAACATCCTGGTACCTTATTTTCTTGATGGCCACTGAAAACACAATTTTGCACTCTATTTTCAGGCAGCCTTTATTAATAATTGCAACACTGGAAAGATCTGAATAGCACAAGTGCTTGAACATGGTATGTACTCAAATACTACCTAAGATGTGGAATATCCAATCATGTTAACTAAAAAGCCTATTATGACTGATACAGATTTTATCTAAACATTTAATATTCGTGTGCACACTGTGTTTTGGGAGTGATAAAACTAGCATGAAGCATAAAAGAACATTCTAATGAAAACAGAGTCTTAGACTGACCTAATGCTTTTGTGGGGTATAGAACAGAGGAATAAATACAAGATTACAAAAGAACAGGAAAGAAAATGGCTATGTGTGTGTTTGTGTGTGTGTGTGATAGTCAGTGAGAGTCTGTTTCCCACAATATTAGTACAAGCTCGCAGCTTCTGTGGCCAAAGCTGAAGATAATTAAACCATAACTGCCCCTGAATGAAGCAAAACCTTGAGGTTTCTGGCCAAATGACTCTACCAAAGACTTTTTTAAGATTTAATTTTATTCTTTGCATTTATACACATGTGTACACTACTATGTGAGTGTATCTCACATTCAGGCATTCCTTCAGAAGTTAGAATAAGATGTCACATTCCCTGGAGCTGAAGCTACTACAAGGGATTGGGTCCTTGGCAAGAACCACAAGAATTTTAGACTTTTGCCCTAACTCTCCAGTCCTGCCAAAGAGTATTAATGAAATAAGTTGATTTCCACCTGTAATTTAGACACGAAGTTACAGGTTTCTAAACTGACTCCACCCTAATTGGTCATAGGTTGCTAAGTGAAAACAAAACCTCAAGGGGGAATTATCATAGACCTAGAAACGAGGGAAGAGTGAATGGGTGTTGGCTAGTAGGCACTGATTGTAAAAAGAGCCAGAACTTCTCTGAAAGAGTGACTGATACATTACAGTTTCACATATTTATGGGACATTGTTTTGATGTTCTGATGCACCTATTTATCTAACAAATAAGAATGCACAGCCCATCCATCAATTCATTTATAGTTTGTGGTACCAGGGATCAATCCTCAAACATGCTGGGCAAGTGCTATACTACTAAGAAACCATATTTCAGGTCCTCCTTTTACCATATATCTAGACACAAGATCTCACTAAGTTACTTAGGCTGGCTTTGAACCCATTCTGGTCATTAACTTGCAGTCTTCCTCCCTTGGCATCCTGAGTGGCTGGGGTTGCAGGCATTAGGCACTATGTGTAGCTTATTATTTATTTGAGATAATAACATTCAAAATCTTTTTTATTTCTTTTGACACTTAAAATTTCCAAACAACACATTTACCTTACTGTGGAATGAGTTGCCAGAATTTATTTTCTGTATCCAGTGCAGGCCCTGAGCCTTCTGACCACCTCCCTCTGCCCCTGCTTGCCACCCCTGCAGCAGTCTCTGCTTGTCACTAATGAATATTTCCTTAAGCACTTACAAATGATTTTTTTTAAGACAAAAGGCTTTAACCAAATATGAGAGCATCAGTTCTCAGGACCAGTTAGCTTTCAGGACAGATTAAATAGATTCCTTTTTCCCCAATTACCTGAGCTTCAAATTTATTGCTCATTTGCTTCCTTTACTTCTAACCATAAAGTGCAGACCCACCATTTATGATTTGATCAAAGTCATAATGATGAATATTTTCAAGGAATCCTCAGTCAGCTGTGGCTCTGCTGATTTTTAATAGCAGCCTTGAACTAATCAATAGATTATTTAATTTAAAAATTTAAAGCTATAAGCTTCAATGTTCTGTTTGGTGTTTTCTTATTAATTGGAAGGTTGGCACAACACAGCCAAGTCTTAGGCAAAGAGCTGGAAAGAGATACAAACCAGTGTGTACTTCTGCATATAGAGGGACAGATGTCAGTTCAGCTGCCCAGGAGCCACAGGCTGCAGGCTTTATCACTATACACCTTTGACCCTCTGTACCATGTAAGTTATGGACATTTCTCATATCTGCCTCTCAACTCTGTAATGTTTCCCTCTTTGGTTTTGTTTGTTTGTTTGTTTGTTTTGTTTTGTTTTGTTTTGTATTTTCACTTTGAGACAGGATCTCACTGAGTCACCCAGGATAGCTTTGACCCTGAACTGTAGACAAGGCGGGTCATCAGCAATGAGGCTTCTGCCTCATCCTCATGAGTAGCTGATGTTATGAGTCTGTACTGCCAGCACACAGATATTCTTTCTACTCATGCCCAAAGTTTACACAGAATTAGAATTGGGACTGTAGTTCACAATCTTATTTCATTTTATATAAATATGATATGAAAGCCATGCTTATAACAAGACCAAGGTTGTCTTTGCTAATTTTTGAAGCTACCAATATTCCCTTCTGAAAGCATTTTGTGTTTCCATGAGCCACTGAGTCTTATATGATTAAGTTGGCACTAGTGTTGAACTGCTGTTTGTTTCTTTTTATTCATCCTAACATTCTTTTTCTAATCCACTACCTTTCAAACCACATAATGTTAATGTAAGTCATTTCAATTTTAGAATTTCAGTTTAAAATTTAATGCATGAATTAGATGACATCAATTTACATTTATACTATTATATATGGAATTTGGAAAAGAAAATTCTTTATTGTATTATATATTCTCTTCATTTTTTATTTACTAAAAATTGTAAAATATCAAAATATAATTATTTCACTTCTCCCTTCCCTTTCTTCTTTCTAAGGTCTCCCATACCCTCCACTCTCTCTCATATCGATGGCATATATATATATATATTACACAATTATAAATATATATAATCTCACACAAACACACAATGCATACACATATATAGACATACATACATATAATCAACTTATTGGATCTATTTAGTGTAGCTTGTGGATATGTGTCCTGGCCACTCAAAATTGAACAATGATTTAGGGTGATCATCTCTGGGGGAGGTTAATTCATTTTCTCTCTCTCTTAGAAGTCATTAGCTGCTATAGAACTTTGTCTAGGGAGGGAACCCCGTGCAATTTCCACTTCTGTGTTAGCATGTCTGTTGGTATTGTCATTGTTCAGGTCTTGTTCAGACAGCCATATTGTTGAGACATGAGTGACCTTGCCTATCATTTCTAGGAGAAACAATCTCACAGCAGATTTCTTGGTCCTCTTTCTTGATGCTTCTTAAGCCTTAGGTCTTTAAAGTGTTCTTAAAATTTACATGCCAATATGAGATTGCAAAGTGAATGTGTTGTAATTAATAACAGAGTCAGGGGTAGGTGGTGTATTGAAGCCTTGAATTTACATTGAATATAAATTGAGACCATCTTTATACACTTCTACATGACACAGGAAAGAAAACTCAAAGTAGGGCTGATAATGCAGATCATTGAGCTACACAAGGGCCTATATTTGATTCAAAGTCACAAGACAAGAGAGGGGTAGAAAGGGAATATTTCTGCTGGGTTAACATGCTTCCCTTGCCTCACAAACCATATTTCCAGATCACATCTCAATCTGCTTTCTGTCTAAGACATAAAGAGCTCACAATGGACTATTTAGGAATAAAATACCTCAGAAGTCAGAAGACACAACCCTCTGATTTTCTGTTTAGATTTATATTTTCCTTAACATTACAGATCCATACTACCCTTTTTGTAATAACAACATGGTTGTGCAGTTTGGAGCACTTTAGTGAAGTGTTGCCTGCCTCCAACTGGATCTCACTGATTGCTGCTTCATTAACTTATTTTAATAAAACCTATATAAAACATGTACATAGCCTATATTTGTTAGAATTCTTTAGACAGATTATAAAGAAAATTGATATAATTTCTAGCATAGAATCAATGCCATGCCTGATTTAATTAATCTCACATTAAAGGATAGGTATTTGGGTTACTTTTCATATATATATATATATATCCATCCATCCATCCTTGAATGGCATATGTACTCAGGGTTGCCCGTTGAATTTCTGATCCTCCTATCTCCACATCTCAAGTGCTAAAATTAAAAAATGCACCACTACACCCAGATTATATGGTACTGAGAATGAAACCCGGGGACCTCATGCATGCTCTGCAAATGCTATACCAATTGAGCTAAATCCCTGAAGCTCTCCTTATTTCTTTAGTATTGTTTCTCAAGCATAAATTCAGTCAATGAAGGACAAAATACTGTTACATTTATTCAGTAATGTAATTTAAGAAACAAAATTTCAAAGGAGAGAGGAAGAGAGGATGAACATAGGGAGATATGGTTCTGAAAAGCCCTATGCATGAACAAGAACAGAGTTCCTGACACAGGACATTCAAAGTCCTTGACTAGATGATAATTCTTAGTTTCCAACTTGGCTACACCTGGAATTAACAAAGACCCAAATGGTTGGTGTCATCTGTGAAGGATTATACCTTAATTAAATAATTTAAAATGGGAAGACCCACCTTAAATCCAAATCTTTTGAGGTAAGAGGACCAACCTTAAATTTGTATCTTCTGAGGTAGGAAGATTAAATCCAGATCTTTTGAGGTATGAAGACCCACATTAAATCTGGATCTTTTGAGGTGGGAAAATCCATCTTTTGATGGAAGCCTATATAAAGGACATGGAAGAAGTAAATACTTCATCTTTGCCAGCTTGCTTTCAATCTCAATGTCAAGTTCATTCCTTCACTGGCATTAGATTATAATTCCTCCAGTGCATACTGAAGACTAGCTGAGATATACAGCCTTGTGTACCAAACAACTACTGGATCTTGACTTTTCCATTGGTAGAGAGCTATCATTGGACTAACTGCACCACAGTTTACAAACTACTCTAATAATCTTATACATATACGTGTGTGTGTGTGTGTGTGTGTGTGTTTGTATTTCCTTATTCTACTAGTTCTGTTCCTCTAGAGAATACTGACACAAGGGCATTCAGAATTATATTCCAGAAAGAGATGAAGACATCCACTGGCAATGGACAGAAACTGTGTACAGCCATAATCCCATGAGTCTTGGCACTGATATCTCGAATGAAGAAGATTGCTTAGGGAATGTGAAAGCCCATTGATTCCAGTCTTCCCTTCAGAACCTTTCAGTGGCCTCTGTTCCCTAATGAAAATGCCAACAAGCAAGAGAGATGGCGTGCTCTTCATCATCATCAATTGGGGGCCTGTAAGTTACAGACTTATTGACTGATTATAAAAATAAAACTCTCTTTCCAAAGCCTCTTTCTTCTCTCTCTAGCACATATCATTTTCCACTTCCTGTATTTTATTAGAAAAACATTTTTACTTTATCAGGATAAGATATATTATCATACCATGAAATAAAGATCTTCCCATCTTAACCTCCCTGATATTTTGTGATCCTTCCATCCCCGCCTCAGCCAGATGCTGGAATAACAGATTTGTACAACTAAAGCCTTGGCAAACATTTCTTTTCTTTATTTTTCTTAGTTTCTCTCTACATATGTGTGTATTTTTGTATTCCTGTGCTCATGTATATGCACAGGTTCACTTGTGATCACATACAAGTGAAAGTTCAACATTGGGAAACTTTCTCAGCCACTCGCCACACTATTGTTTGGAACAGGGTCTTTCACTGAACTTGGAGTTCACCAATTTGCCTAGACTGGCTCTCTTACTCAAGGGAGCATTGACTCTTATCCTTAGCAGCACTGGGAATGCAGGTGCACACAAACATGTTTGGTTTTTACAGGGGTGCTTGGGATCTGAGCTCATGTTCGCAAGCTTCATACAGGAAGCACTTAAGTAACCAAGTCTTCTCTCCTCAGCCCCTAAGTTTTCTTTTCTCAAAGGCACTCCTTGCCCCCTATAACAAACTCTAATCAGTCTCTTGGAAGTCAGGCTATAACAAAATTACTTTATTTTTCAATTAAAGATGACTAAGTTGATGGAGTGGTTTGTTCCAGATGCATTTTTATCATCAAGGAAACACCATAATTACTTGGTACAGTTTGGGGATGTTCTGAAACATGGTTATGTTCTGTTCTGGAAGATATTTAAACTCCTGTAATATATTCCAAGCTGGACTCTCATGTCAATTAATCAGTGCCAAGGCACTGTCTAACATTTTGCTACAAACTGAGTTCAGTTGTAATTTGTCAACTCCAGCACCCGTTGCTATGACAAATAGCTTCAGTCTGGTTAATCTTTTGAACATAATAGCATTCTGCTACTTTGATAAATCTATTATGTCGTGGTTTACATATGCTTTGGGGAATATTTTTATTGGGGCATTTTACACTAAATTATCTCTAGTCTACACTAACAAAGCAGATTCAGTGTTGATGCTGACAGGAGCTTCCCAGTATCTCAAGGAAGCCACATTGTTCCTGCTCTCAAATCTGACAAGAACTGAAGAGGGTCACTGAACACAATTTGCATAGTTTGAAAATAACAGGACAAAGTTACCTCTGGCACCAGTTACTTATCTTTCTCCACTCCATTTTATCTTGTTGATAGAATGAAGAAAGTATCTTTTTCTTTTGACTCTTTGTTTGGGAATGTGGGCACCAGTGTGCTAAGGCAGGAATGTACAAGTCACAAGACAGCCTCAGGTGTCAGTTGTTGCATGAGACAGGGTCCCCTGTAGATTACTGAGGCATTTGCCAGGCTGACTGGCCTACAGCTTGTAGGGATACTTATGTATCCATGTTCCCATTTTGTTCTGGGATTACAGATATGCGCTGTTGCATATGGCTTTATGTAGATTGTGAAATTTGAATTCAGATACTCACATGGGTGCGGCAAGACTTTCACCTCCTGAACAACCTACCAGCACCTGAAGAAAGTCTTCTGAGCCATGTGTGGGATAGTTTAAGGCAGTAAGTTATCTGTGATGTTATAATTATTAAATAAAATATATATGGAGATGTGGATTTAGTTATGCAAAACCCTTGCAAAAGCGTCTATTTTAAAGGTTACAGTTATGAGGGTCAAAACAAATTAAACTAGAGGCTAGTAAGAGGTGGAGGTTCCGGGTGGCATTTCAAGAGGGCCTTAACTGTCACTGTCCCCTACAAAGGTGGGTATGACTGCAGATGTGGGTTCTGTCTGTCCCCTGTTCACAGCCTGAAATATGTTACACATTATCCCTTCAGGTCTCTACATGGAGGGCATCTCAATGTGCCAAAAATGCACTGGCTGCAGTTTTCAGACCCTCATTCTCCAGAAGTCAATTTCACCTCTGGCAGTTTAGAAAGAGTCCAGATGACTTAAAATGTGACAGCTCTGAAGAAGTGCAGAAGTCAAGAGAAGGGAAGAGAGGGCAGGAACACTCAGAACAGAGAGGGGATGAGCAAGGAACACTCAGACAGAGGGGGATGAGCAAGGGAAGCTCTGACAGATGGGGATGAGCAAGGGGAGCTCAGAACAGATGACTGATGAGCAGCCAGTTTTAATAAGAAAGTGACACTTCAAGGTAAGAATTATATATTATTATATGAATAGTGATGTGATTAAATGTATTTTTAAGTTCTAATTATTACAGTAAAGGGGGAAAGGGCTACAGTATACCACAATGAATAATTAAACTGATATAATACCTTGCTGAATTGGAGATAAATGAAACATTAAAACTATGGTAAATATTTAACTTGTCCTGATAGGTTATCTTGTCATGAAAATACATATTTTCTCCTCTCTCTCTCTCTCTCTCTCTCTCTCTATATATATATATATATATATATATATATATATATATATATATATATTCAACAGAATGTCACAAATGACAAGTGTAAGTTGAGGCCCAATATCACACAGAATGTTTTATGGAGATCTATGGTGGGAGGGAAGAATGAAGGCAAGAAACATGTTTTAATTTTCCTTAAAAACAAAAAGAAAGAAGGAGCTGAAATAATGAATTTGAACTAGGAAAGGACACTATCCCTTCAGCTCTCTGTTGTGACTTTCAAAAGATAATTCCTAAAATGATTTTGCTTTCACAATGCATTTCAGTTCCAATTATGTAAACTTGTCAGTGAGAAAATTACATTCAATGAGAATCATGCAATTTGAACCAAGGTTTCAGAGATGGGGGCATCAGCAAGGCCTCGCTACAGAACTGATCTGAAAAGCCCAGTTGACTGTCATTTTAGGAGCTGGTGCAGAAGAAGCCCACTTAGCAGTAGTTGCCTGAGTCCTGGGTTATTCTTTTGCCATTGATTTCTGTTCACATAAAAAGGCAGCCATGAATTCAAGGAAGGGAGGGAGTCTTTGTTCATGGCAAAATATGCAGGTAAAATAGTGACTCTCTACCTGTTTATCTTGTTACATGCATGCATGCATACATACATACATGCATACATTCATACATACATTGCTGCAGGGTAGTATATATACTATAGGAACTATCCAGAAGTGGTCAATACCTGAAGATGTAACCCAGTAGAAAAGGACAGAAGATTTACACGCACACAGGAGTTGACCTCTCCTTGATTGGAATGATCTTATGACAAATGACTGAGAACATATCAACCAGAAAGCTGGGCTCAGATAAAATCCCTGGAGTACAGGGAGCTCAGTCGAGGCAGGGCAGTAGAAGCCTCAGCAGTGATGGCTTTCTTAAACTCTGCCACACAAATCCGAGGTGGCTGAATGGCTCCACTAACTGGGACAGAAGATATGAGTGAGAAGGAAGATGGATGAACCCAGAAACAGGAGAGAAAATAAGGAAGGTAAAAGATATGTCTCCTTCTCCCTTTGGAGTTGTGCCTCTGCTTCCTCATATTCAAGAAAAGACATGCAATGGGGATGGGCTCTGTGTGTGTGTGTGTGTGTGTGTGTGTGTGTGTGTGTGTGTGTGTGTGTGTGTGCGCGTGCGTGCGCGTGCATGCGTGCTTGTGCATGTACATGGGTGCACATGGCTGTGAAAGCCAGGAATGGATGACAGGGGTCGTATTCACTTGCTTCTCCACTTACTTTCTGAGAACCTAGATTTGGTTCAGTAATTTAGCTAGGCAGACTGATCAGCAATCCCTTTGCATCCCTACTGCCTCTACTTCTCCAGTGCTGGGATTGCAGGCAGTTGAAGCCACACAGAGACTTTTTACATCTTTCCTCAAGTTTAAACATAGATTATTCTTGTGTTTGTGAGGCAAGCACTTTACTCCTCAGTTCTCATTATAACACCTTTCTTTGGAAAAAAAGTATTTATTTTTATTCATTTTTAATTTTTAAAATTGAAATTAAAAACAATCTTATTTTACATACCAATCCCAGTTCTCTCTCCCTCCAGTCCTCCCATTCCCCCTACCATCTCCCCATCCCACCCCCATTCACTCCTGAGAGACGGTAAGGTTTCCTGTGTGGGGATCATCAAAGTCTGTCACATCAGGTTGAGAGAGTAGCCCTTCATAGTGAATAGCCCATTCATTCATGAGAAATAAATACTTGTTCCACTGCCAGCAGCCCCATTGACTGCCCAAGCATCCCAACTGACACCCACATCCAGGAACCTGTTTTGGTCTTATGCAGGTTCCCCAGCTGTCAGTCTAAAGTCTGTGACCTCACACTTGTTCAGGTCAGGTGTTTCTATGAGTTTCCCCAGCATGGTCTTGACCCCTGTGCTCATCACTCTTCCCCCTCTACAACTGGATTCCAGGAGTTCAGCTCAGTGCTTAGCTGTGAATCTTTGCTTCTGCTTCCATGAAGGCTCTATGATGGCATTTAAGGTAGTTATCAATCTCATTATAAGGGAAGGGAATTTAAGGTAGCTTCATCACTGTTGCTTAGATTCTTAGTTGGTGTCATCCTTGTGGATTTCTGGGAAATTTCCTAGTGCCAGGTTTCTCATTAAGCCCATAATGGCTCCCTCTATCAAGTTGTCTCTTTCCTTGCTCTCCTTCTCTGTTCTTCCTCCAACTCAAACAACCTGATCCTTCATGTTCTTCTCCCCTCTCACCTTCTCCCCTTCTTTTTATCATTACCTCCTCCCTCCCTATGTTATGAATATGGGTATTTTGCCTACATACATGTTTGTACAATTCATGCATGTCGTTCCTATAGAATCCAGTAGAGTGTGTCAGATCCCCTATACCTGGAGTTAAAGACAGTTATTTGCTGTCATGTGAGTGTTGGGAACAGAATCCGGGTTACCTGCAAGACCAGGCCTTGCTCTTAGTTGCTATGCCATCTATCTTTCAAACAAAACAAGTCTAACATGAATTTGCACTGAACCTCTACATGCCCATCCCCTGTGATCCTATTGCTTTGTTTTAATCTGTACATTTTCAGTTTTGAATTTAATGTTATTTTTATGTGACACATAAAACATTAAAAATTGAGGATATTAATGGGGATAGCATATGATATTTCCATAGTATACCTTGTATGAAGGCTAAATCAAGTTAAACACATCGTTCAACTCAATTAAGCGTAGATTGCTCTTTATGGATAAAGTAAAAGACACATAGTAGGATGGACACCATGTATCACACTCAGGTTTTCAGGCTCAGCAGCAAGTGCCTTTACCCACTGAGCCATCTTATTCTCTCAAAAACACTAATTCTTTATAGTGGAAAGCATCCGAGAAACCTGCTTTAGATTTTTAAAAATATGTCATCAGTTATCATACCCACACTCTCCCTATAGCATAGGAGTCCCCAGAATCCTTTGTTCCTTACTATAACTTAGTAACCAGTGATGCATACCTTCCCATCCCTCTCTTCCTTCTATTTGTGCCAAGCACTTGCAACTACTACTCTTCTGATAGCATCCAGGACAGAGATCTGCCTTGTAGAATCCATGTAAAACATAATGTTCTTCCTCTTAAAGCATCTCCTCAGTTTTTACTACACCTGTTTTTCCCACAACATTCTATCTCCTCACCTTTCTATCCATCTATCTTCCAATCTTATTTTATTAGTTTCATTTTCAAAGTACATTCCACACATATTGCAACACTTCTCCCTACCTCAGAATGCTTATGTGAAGCTTCACCTTGTGTTTCTGATGTTTAACCTTCACAACATTACCACAGGTGCAGTGGTTAAAGTGAAGTTGCAGAGGTTTTCAAGCAGAAGGCCCTTGCTGTGAAAAAGTGCCAATTTTTTCCCCACAAACAGCTCAATAAAATCACTATTGACTCCTGCTTATGAGGTCCTTGCCCATAGGGAAATAGGGTTTGATGGGGAACAAAGATACACACACACACACAAAAACTGAGATTCTATAAAATGTTGAGCATGGACTAGCAGAAAGGAAGAACATACTGAAAAAGAAAGGAAATACAATAGTCTGAAGGATGTGTGATGATGTCATTAGAGGCATCATATGGTGAACAGCAACAGGGAGCTAAGATGAGGAGGGTTAGAACAGTTCAAAGATCAGATCAGAAACTTAACAGTTCAGAGTACTGAAATCAGTGGTGATGAGTGTTCAGGCATATCAACTCTATCCAGGAGACTCAGGTGATGGAAAAGGAAGAACATGAGAATCCAAGGTGGGGAGTAATGATATAAAATTCATGACTCTGGCTATGTCAGTGTCATTGCACTTATGATCTTATGGCAACCGTAGTTACATTCAAAAGACTTACTAGCATAAATCAAGCCATTTAAATTCCAGCATGGATTGAGAAAGAGGCTATCAAGGCCTTACCCATAGCTGAGGATCTAGTGGCAGTTGAGAGTTGATGGGATGGAGAGCTCCACTTTTGGGAGTGGCAAGGTGGTTAACAATATCCTAGTAAATTACTCCACAGTCATGTGCACACAGAACATATTAAGTAGACTCAATAGATTATATAAAAATAATTTTAATAAAGAGAACATGACACTGGAAAGAAAACTTGTTTAGGGGACCTGGGACAGTTGGAGGGGAAAGATATGATCAAGATTAATTATATAGATATGAATTTTTCAAAGAATAAATGAGATATTTTTAAAAATAGTGCTTGAGAGATGATTCAATAAGTGAATTGCATGCTATGCAAGCATTAGTACCAGAGTTAAATTCTTAGAACCCACATAAAAGGGGTAAGACACCATGCACCTATCACCCCAATGCTCAGCAGAGAAAAAGACAGGCAGATTCCTGGGTTTCACTGGTCAAACAGCACAGCTTATTTAGTGAGTTCCATGTCAGTGAAAGGCCCTGTCTTATAAAAACAAGGTCCTGCATCTTAAGATTGAGGCTCAGTGTAGTCGTCTGCTACCATTGTGCAGATGCATGTTTACACACACGTATGTACATTCTCACAAACATGCTTATACAGTATGTACTATGGCTGTTACTGGGGTGCTATGGCCAGGAAATGGGAGACAAAACCAGCTACATATGTTTAAATGCATGACACATTTACGTAGCTCAAATAATATCCTATTCATAAGCACATTTAATCTCAAATATTTGAGATTTTTATATAGAAAAACATGAGAAGCCAACATTCCAGTCCATAGCAAACCTGACTCTACAGGGCACCACTATGAATATTCAAATACTAGAAATAATTGATAAACAAAGTTACCACTTCTTTGTGACTGATTTCTTCATCAATCTAACTCCTTTCTCTCTTATGGATGAAGCATATTAATTAGACTAAAATCTATAATAGATTGTGATCCTTTAACATCTCTGCATATGCCATTTGCAAAGTTTTCTTCAGTAAACCATAACCATTCCTAATGGTGACCTTTGAAGTCTCTAAAAGGATGATGGGGCCCTACAGCCATGATTCCACCTGGACTGTGGTAATGCCAGTAAACTGACAAACGCCACCTAAAGATCAGTTTTGAACTACAAACTTCTCGGGACAATTTCAAAGCTGCTAGCTGAGAAGGTTCAGCCTTAAAGACTACTCTAGCCAAGACCAGATAAGCTTTGCATTTTCCCATTATACAGAGACTGGACAACAAATGTTATAGCTAGTTTTCCCAAAACTTAAAAAATGATCTCAATTTTCGCAGGGTCCCCTAATTATACTCTAGTCCCCAGGCAGCAGAAAGTAATTTTAGGACAGAACACCCACATTCCTAAGAGGTGGGTTGGGTAGTTTCTGGTCATTCAGTGGGTTATGGATGTTTGTTGTAATTTGTGGGGTGGTGATTGCAAATTGTTATCAGTTACAGTAAGGGAATAAATTACACAAGGGATGTTGAATTTAAGGATATTTTTCTTAAAGTAAATAGGAAGATATCGAATTGATAGAATGAAAGGGTAGATTATTGAATCTGCTTTAAACTAAAAAGTAACTATTAATCTTAAATTTTTAAAATTGACATAGTGTTTTGTATATAGATGCAAATTTAAGGTTTTTAAAATTAAACATTATATATACATATATATATATATATATATATATGTTTCTACTCCTGTTTAATGGATTTTTGTATATTAATACAAATGTACTGTGTGTGTGTGTGTGTGTGTGTGTGTGTATGCTTCTATTCTTATTTAAGGGATTTTTGCATATTGAAACAAATTTAATGTTATTTTTGTTACAACATATTGTATATGTTTCAGTTCTTGTTTAATGTATTGTACCTGTGAAGCTCATTTAAACATGTAAAATAAAGTTCTAGTTCTTGAAACCTATTATTATAAACTGTTTAGGATAATTAAGAAACACAGCTTAATAATTAGTCATCTATAACAATCAGACTTATTGCTAAGTAAATTTTCAAGACCATACAGAGATATATTTTAGATAGATAGATGATCTTCAAACACTTCAAAGACCTAGAGAATATGGCATTTAAGGTGCTTTTTAAACAAAAGTCTTTAGGCAACAGTGAGGCATATCTGCTCCTGACAGCACCAATCTTCTTCATAAAAGGATGGTGAACATTAAAGAACCTCCAAATGGATTGTACTTTCAATGTGGTAAAGCTAGCCATTAGGGCAAGAAATTGTCCTTGCCTTAATTGCTGACAGTATACTGTCTAAGCTGAATCTGCAAGACAAAGAGCAAATCCACTGCTGAATTTTGCAAAGACAAGGTAGGGTAGTCCTTCAAAATTTCTGTTTCATGGAAAAGTCTACCAGATATTTTAGGCTTGTAGGCTGAAGATGCCTCAAGGTTCCAGAGGAGCAGTGACAGAGTAACTGTCCAGGTAGCAAGGTATCTCTGTTATTTCTATAGTTTTGGAAGTAGCTTGCACTGCACTTCCTGATTACTCAGAAAATACACCCTTCTGGGATCTTTTATGGAGTTGAACACTAGATAGTTGTAGCTACAGTCCTCCTAAGTTATGACTTAAGGTAAATTAGTTACATACCTTTGAACTCATCTAAATGGATAGATAATAGAGCAAATTCTTTCAATTTGACAAATGCAAAGGACCTGGATATTGTAAATGTAATTCAAACTTAATAACTGTTCTGGTTGTATATTTTTACTATGATAAAGTTAAAACCTTTCTTTTTATTTAAACAAAAGGGGGAAATACCATGGAATATTTGTTTAACTAGGCAAATATCTGTTACATTTGCTTAAATCTCACATGTTTAACTATATAAAAATGTGCTGCATTTATGTTAATTAAATAAAATTAACCTGGACTCAGAGAGGCAGTATTAGCAAATAGTTGACAGGAAGTAACAGGGAGGAGCTTAGCATGTTTTTTTTTTTTTAAGTTGGGGTGGTATGGAATGGGAGAGACTTTTGGGTGTCTTGACAGCCTGGAGACAGTCAGACAGACATGGAAGAATCAGGAAAGCAGGATGGGCAGTATGTAGATGAGGTAAATGAGCCTCAGGGCAGCCCATAATTTAATAGAAATATGATAGTTTAAGCTTTAAACGCTAGCTAGAAACATCTAAGCAGAGCATTCATAATTAACAGTAAGTCTTGTCAAGATTTGAGGGCTAGTTTGTCCAAGAAATTTCAGCTACAGAAATCCTTCCACTTTGTATAATAATGTTCAAGTTATTGAAAATCTGGACAACATCCAAATTTTCTTTCAATCTATCACTTCCGTGTTATAAATGACAAATCAATATCTCTAATACCTCTCCATCTTAATGTTTTCTTTTGGAGCAGAGCCAGCACACCCTGCATGAAATATGCAGATTTTAAAGGCTATACTTTGAACATAATGAAACACAAAACATTCATTTTATGGTGCATGCAGGTGGTGGGTCACCACAGTAGATGGACACTCACTAGGAGGTGAAGAAATTAACACCTTTCTGAAGTTGCAAGTGGTGTTAACTTGTTACTAAGTCACCTATTCCAACTGGGAACCTATTAAAGTGCTTTATTTGAGGGCAAGGACATAAAATCTCAATTAAAAATATTGTTTCTTAAAGCCAGGACTCATGCTGGCACCTGTGGAAATTCATATAAACCAGCAGCACATCTCTATCTAAAATTCAATTATGTAAGTGCAAGAATGAAGCTGGCCCAAGATAGCTTCTTTATGAAAATAATAACAAATGGGTTATGATAATCTTCCATTATTCTTAAGATCATGGGGGCAGTAAACAGTATGGGTTCAGTACCCAGAACTGCATCTCCTGGCTTCAACAGCTCATATATTTTAAGTAGCAAACCAATGATAACCAGTGAACTGAAGAAGATGCATTTACAGAGGCTTTCTTTCACAATCTGTTCAGTTTGAACAAGAAAAATTCAAAATTCCCAATTGAGATGTTTGCTACCTCCATAAGGATTACTCTAAGTGGAGGCTCCATAACCACTTGTCACCTGGAACATGGCATAGAAAGTCAGAAAGATCAGTCAACAGTACATAAATAATTCCAGGGCAGTTATCACTTTTATTTGGGGAATATCCTACCTAGGTTCTTTTTGTTGGGACTTCTCCTAAACACATCTCAGCACCTCCACCTGCATTTCCTGCAGAATCTCAGTGTATTCTGCATCACCACCTAATATCCATCAATTATATAGCCAGTAAAATGGCTCTCTTCAGGTGTCCACCACAGATGCCCTCCACTTCAAAGATCTTCATGTTCCCCTCTGTATTCTGAACAAACCACACATGTCTCATCTTAGAGAAGTAAAAGGCCTGATTTCTATCTTCCTGTTCAAGCTACTTCCCAGCCATCTGTTGGCTCAAACATTCTGCATTCCCTTCAGTGTTCTATTGGTTCTCCATATCAGAATATTTCTGTGATGATTCGTTTTATAGAATGTTTTGGCCAGTTGGTTCTTTATGTCACTTACATATATGCTTCAACTAGATCTCCCTAAAAGTTCTTCCATACTCACTAGGTCCAAATACCGTGGTCCTATTTTAATTTATGTTGCTGTGATAAAATAACCAAAACAACAATGTAGAAATTATAGGTTACATCCATTACATGTCAGGGAAGTGAAGCCGCTAGTCACAGCACATCCACTACCAAGAGCAAAGAAGAATGAATGCATAATGTGCAAAAAAAAAAAAAAATTAACACTCGCTTCACTTTTATACTTGAGAGCCTCAAAACCAGGGAATGGAGCTGCTTACTTTCTGTCAGAGGATTCCGTACCAAATAAGGACAGCAAGAAAACCCTCCCTGCCCTCACAAGCTTGCAGGCCAACCTGGTCTATACAATCCCTCATTTAGTCTTTTCAGGTAAATCTAAGTTGTTTATAATTGATAATTATACTAAACATCCTAACAATTGTACATTCTATCATTGTTCTTTTTTGTCTCAGTCTGGTATCTTCATCACACAGGTTTTCTTTAGCATTCATTTAAAATATGTTTGTGTATATCTTCCTACTTATGCCATGCCACTGAAATAATCAATCCACAAAGGTTAGGGTCTCTTGTCAATTGCCCTATCATTTTGGCAGCAGTATTTCAATAACATCAGTGAATGGTGTACCTGTGTGTGAAAGGAAAAGTGTACACATCCCGACATCACTGTAGCCATCACATTTTATTAGCTCTATACATTTCTCTTCTATTTGCATTCCTTCTTGTCATGGGCAAGGAGCAATCTTAAAGGCCACAGACTGGCCACTGGTTCATTTAAAAACAATTTTCCTTATGATGGATTACTACTGTCATTACTTATTGAAACATACATAAAAAATATACTGTTTGAGCACAAAAATAGACAAAATGACCAATGAAATGGGATCGAAAATCCTAATATTAACCCACACACCTATGAACACCTGATTTTTGACAAACAGATAAAATTATACAATGGAAGAAGAAAAGCATCTTCAACAAATGGTGCTGGCACAACTGGATGATGGTGTGTGGAAGACTTTAGATAGACCCATGTCTATCGCCATGCACAAAACTTAAGTCCAAATGGAACAAAGACCTCAATATAAATCCAGCCACACTGAACCTCTTAGAAGAGAAAGTGGGATGTACCCTTGAACAAATTGGTATAGGAGACCGTTTCCTGAACATAACACCAGTAGCACAGACACTGAGATTGGCATTTTAATAAATGGGACCTCCTCAAACTTAGAAGCTTCTGTAAGGCCAAGGACACAGTTGACAATACCAAGTGGCAGCCCACAGACTGAGAAAAGTTCTCACCAACCCCATGTCTGACAGAGGGCTGATCTCCATAATATACAAAGAAACTCAAGAAACTACTCAACAAAACACCAAATAACCCTATTAAAAAGTGGGGTACAGAACTGAAGAGAGAATTCTCAATAGAGGAATCCAAAATGACTGAAAGACACTTAACAAAGTGCTCAACATCCATAGCCATCAGGAAAATGCAAATCAAAACAACTCTGAGTTACTCCTATCAGAATGGCTAAAATTAGAAACACCAATGACAACTTATGCTGGAGAGGATATGGAGAAATGGGAACACCCCTCCACTGGTGGTGGGAGTGCAAACTTACATAGCCATTTTGGAGATCAGTATGGCAATTCCTCAGGAAAATGGGAATCAGTCTACCACAGGACCTGGCAATTCCACTCTTAAGCATATACCCAAATGATCCACATCCATGCAACAAAGACATCCGTTCAACTACTTTTATACCATCATTATTTGTAATAGCAAGAACCTGGAAGCAACCTAGATGCCCCTCAACTGAAGAATGGATGAAGAAGATTGGCATATTTACACAATGGAATACTACTCAGCAGAAAAACACAAAAACAAACAAACAAACAAAAAACAATGGAATCTTGAAATTCTTAGACAAATGAATGGAACTTGAAGAAACCATCCTGAGTGAGGTAACCCAGTAACAAAAAGAGGAACATGGTATGTACTCACTCATATATGAATTTTAGACATAGAGCAAAGGATCACCAGCCTATAATTCACACCGCCAGAGAAATTAGGATACAAGGAGGATTCTAAGAGATTCATACAAGGTCCCTCACAGAAGGGGAAAGGAACTCTCCTGAGCATATTGGGAGTGGAGGCAGTGAGTGGAGAGGGATTTAGGAGAGAAAGAAGCAGAGGAGAGGAGAACATGTGGGACCAGGAAGATTGAGTTGAATAGACAAGAGAAAAGGAGAGAGAGAGAGAGAGAGAGAGAGAGAGAGAGAGAGAGAGAGAGAGAGAGATACCATAATTGAAGGAGCCATTATACCATTATAGGTTTGAAGACAAAACTGAGTCTAGAGAAATGCCCGGAGACCTACAAAGATGACCCCAACTAATAATCTGAGCAACAGTGGAAAGGCTACTTTAAATGCCCTTCCCTGATAATGAAATTGATAACTATCTTATATGCCATCATAGAGCTCTCATCTAGTAGCTGATAGAAACAGAAGCAGACACCCACAGCTAAACACTGAGCCAAACTCCTGGAATCCAGTTACAGAGAGGGAGGATTGATAAGAAAAGGGGTCAAGACCAGGCTACAGAAACCCACAGAGACAGCTGACCTGAACAATGGGGAGCTCATGGACCACCAGACTGATACCTGGGAAACCAGCATTGGAATGACTCAGAACCCCTTGGCATGGGTCTCAGTTAGGAGGCCTGGGTAGTCTATGGGACCTCTGACAGTGGAACCAGAATGTATCCCTGTTGCACAAAAGGACTTTGGGAGCACACTCCCCATGGAGGAATACTTCCTTAGCCTAGAGGCAGGAGGGAGGGCCTAGTCCATACTCCAAAAGACTTGACAGATTTTGATGATCCCTCCTGGAAGGCCTCACCCTCCATGTGGAGTTGCAGGGGTTAGGATGGGAAGGGGGGTCAGAGGGCATGGGAGGGAGGGAGAGGGAACTGGGATAGATACGTAAAATAAGAAAAAGTAATAAATATATTTAAAAATACTGTTTGAGAGTTTTGATTTGCATGGACACATATCCCCCACCAGACGGGTTTCCGCCTATACCATTATTTTTTGCTGAGTTGAAGTTCAGTGTCTAAATGCCAGAATACCACATCCATAATTAAATTCAAACCCCTGAAACAATTTTAAAAACAGAAAGTGAAGTGAGAATATCTATTGATAAATCTACCTTTCCCAATGCCTTCCAGTACAGCCTGGGATTCAACAAGTTTTGTTATTTTTTCCCTTTTCCTAGAACCAATTTTATTTGGTTCAGCATACCACTAAATGCAAATAGAACAGAGGCAGCTCTGACAGTAAGAGTGAGATCATAACCTTGCATACCTCAACCAAACTTAATGTTAGCCCCTGGGTGATTGCTATATCAGTTTCAAAGGTATCCTTCCAACTCAAGAAGGCAAGAGAGAAAAAGTCATAGACCTTTGAGAGTTCCTTCTCCTTTTTCATTTGTGTGTCTACTGATTTCCAGTATCTTAAGACAGATAACTTGGTCTTTATGCTCTGAGACTAGAAAGAGAAGACTTTCAGAATTGCTCAGTATTTTTTCAAGGGAGACAGATAACAAGAGGAAATGAACACATTTTACTGTGTGTTCTTTAGTGATTTTCATCAAACTGGCTACACTGTTGAAAGCAGAAACTTTCTGAATTGCTGTTGTTTCTAAGCACAGCCTTGTGTATTGCAGCTTTTTAGATTTACCAATCATCATGACCACTTACATGCCTCACCCTGGTATAGACATAGGTCCCAGGAAACAGTAAAGAGAGAAGGGTCGATGGGTTTTGTCATGCTTGAGAGAAGGAGCTTTGAAGCCAGTTGCCTGTGTGCTCATGGGTAAACTTATTTTTAATTTGTACCCAGCGCAACATGTTTACTTACAGAATAATCAAACACTTTGTTTTGCTTGAGCCTCCCCATGCACTACTGTTCCTCCCTCCTCCCCACTTTCATGGTCCCCTCTAGGCTTGTTTGTTTGCATCCTTATTTCCCTTTCCCTTTTCATATCATATGAATTCCATTACCACCCATTCCATCCTCAAAACCAACTTTCCCCACTCATGGCCTCTTTATAGTTTCATGAATCAAATCTACTCTCACTCAAAATACACATATAAACAAATTAGGTTTTAGCATCCACAAATTACAGAGATCTTATGGTATTTGTCTTTTTGAGGCTGGGTCAAGGATGTGGAAGAGGAAGAAATCCCAATTCACTGCAATTAGGAGTGTAAGCTGGTATAAATATGTGGAAGCCAGTATAGACGTGCCCACAAACACTAAAAATAAAACTACCAGTGTTGTGTGATACTTTGTGTTCTGACAAACAAAGCTTACCTGGAGATCAGGGGACAGAGTTAGCCACTGACTAACCACAGCAGCTGGGTGGTGGCGGCTCATACCTTTAGTCCCAACACTAGGAAGGTGGAGACAGGAAGTAGTGAGGTGGGGTGGAGAGAGGACCTTAGCTCTTTCAGACTGAGGAACAAGATAGGAAGGAAGAGACTGGCTGCTGCCCCAGTTGCTTTGATCTTTCAGGTTTTACCCTGATATTTGGCTCCTGGGTTTTTAATGACTAAGATTAATTAGGTTTATAACATATAACCCAGTTATAAAGATACTTGGACATATAATTAAAGAACTTTATATCCTACCACAAAGAAATTACCCATCCACGCTCATTGCCAATATTCACAATAACTAGAAAAAGGATCCAGGTTAGATATCCACTAACAGATGAGTGGATAAAAGGGTGAGTTAACCTTGATTCAGTGTTCTTGTCTATAAGCCTGAAGAAATAGGAGTTCTACCTCCAGGGACTTTGCATCACAAAGCATATGAGTGACAGAACAAAAACCAGTGCCTGCTGCAGGCATCCTGGGTTGGGGTCGATGCTCATGTCCACCTGTCTCACTATGAGAGATGCTGCCCAGGTGCATCTCTCCCCACACAGACAGGAGTTAGCAACATTAATCACTTACTGTACCACAAAGACGACTTACATTCTGAAGACAGACAACTTGCTCAAGAAGGACTTTACACCAAACACAAATCAGAACCAGAACTTGAGTCCAGATCTGAGAAGCAGAACATGCATTATTGAACACCACCTACCTTCCCTAGGACTCATTCTGTCGATGAGCTTTCTGAAACTGTTCATTCAATGGTAAACAGCAATGCAACATCACTCATGCAGAGGCAGATCAGTGTGTGGAGTCATGCCTTCACAAGGTCTTTCTCTTAACAGCATTTGTCTCCTCATTGTTTTCCGAAGTCTATATACTTCCTTAGATCATTGGAGAACTTGCTGCTCTCATTCATTGAGTGAATCAAGTTGAACAATAAAATCTTAGAGAATAAAAGTTAAGTAAAACTGATTATACCCTCAGGTAATTTTTCAATAAAGCCAAGTTCATAACATATTTCATATAATCTGTTCAGGGAGAGAGAGAGAGAGAGAAGTAAGGGGATGGAAGTATGGAAGCCAAAAGAGGAGTTTAAAAGAAAGGGGAAGAAGGGGAAGACAGGAAAGACAGGGCTAGGCCCATATATCTCTAGTATTTATGCACAGCATGGTACTGAACCCATAATGGCATTCAATTAAATATGCATTTATTGCCTAATTGAGATGCTAGTAAATCACATCATAAATAACATCAGAATAAAAATGATACTACCAGATACTAATTAGGTATACAAGTGCAGTTAATCCAAATAAAAGAAGTTATCATTAAAATGGTACAATAAAAGTGTCACTACTGGTGGAAAATCCATTAGCTCACATAGCCTAAGAAAGACATGTAAGGAGAAGGGGACTTGGGGAACACAGCCCAGTCCTCAAGATGCAAAATCAACATAGCACTGGGGCTTTTGCAAAATTTATACCACTCAGCACTAAGGCATGGTTACCTGTGAACGTTTTATGTTTGGAAAACAATTTCAGGATTTGAGGAGGGCCAAAGAACAAAGCATCACTCAGATAAATCTTGGTATATAGTTCCTAACTCCAAGAAACCCCTTGTGGAGCTGATACTCAGAGAGCACACAATTCCCGGGAGATATATTTCAGCATGGGAAGAAGAGGCAATAATCTGAGGGACAGGGTAAGGGGTGGTGTGGCATAACAGCATTCACTTTCAAGAGGACTGTTTCTTTGGCTTTCTAAAGAGAAAAGATGCAGAAGATACTGAAAGTAGGATCACCTGGTACTGTTTCAGGCAGTCTGGCTTGATCAAACTACATTCAAAACAGCTGGACAAAGCAGCCTTACAGACTACAGCCAGGATTTCTACATCTTCTTAGAATCCCCCATGACAGTTCCCCTTACCAGCAGGAAGTAGTTTGGAAAGAATGATGACCAAATTCCCAAATATTGTCTATAAATGTTTGTTTTCATTTAAATGGACTTGGTTATATAATATATATATATATATATATATATATATATATATTACATAAAAGATAAATGAAATTGTAAGGATTAAGGAAAAAAAGAAGATACTGAAAGTTCCACTTTGAGGAGAGATGTTGCAAACAGTGTATCATCCACCTCCCATGTGACCCAGCACAACCCTAGGAGTGTCAGTCAATAGTGCTTAATCATTCCACAAGGTCATCATTACTTTCATATTTAACCCAAAAAGGAAGTAAATAGATGGAAAACCATAGGGTATACAGCATTCTTCATGTACACTCATGAACTAAACAAACTTTAGGGAGCCAAATCTAGATAAGTAGGCAGATAGACAAGCAGAGAGAGGTAATTCATATATGTGATATCATATAATTTGTATTTTGGTCCATAATTGAAAATGTGATTATATTTACATTAAAGCTACTGGAATCAAAGAAGTAGATTCATGAGGTTTTAGATACAATGAATATCTTTTGAGATGGCATTTATATTTCTGTATATTAGCTACAAAATTTGCAGTTAAATACAAACAAATACTTCTTATGCGTTAAAACTAATAAATATTTAGAGGGGGCAAATCTGACCAAAACTGTCTATACCTTAATATTCTGAACCTGCACTAGAGGTAAGAGAGTATAGAAAATGAAATCAGTCCCAAAGTGTGTGTGAGAAAGTTTTGTTTTGTTTTAACATTTATTCTCCTCTCATACATAATATCACGTGGCAGGTGTCTCCCCCCACACACACACACTCCTCCCACTCTCTCCCATACCTTCCAATTTGTATTGATAAGAGGCTTTTCTTCCCTAATGAGCCACAGTGTTCATTTTTATGTTCTCTTTAACTCATGAACTATATACATTCATCGACATGATATGCATTATGATGTGTCTTGAATTCTGCTGCTATCTTTCTGCCATTTCTGTTTGATGCTACTGTGGACAAGAAATGCATTTTTATTTCAATTGTCTTTCAATTTTTGATGATTTTAGAATTAGCCCAGAATAACATTTCCTAAATAAACCTTTCTTCCAGTAATTGGTTATGTTATATTTTAAGAAGTTATATTCTCCTATGTGGGAGTTAAAAAATTCAATAATCACTAATTAGAACCATTGTGTAGATAGTTTCATTCAAAATTTTCATATACTTGATGTTTTGTGAACATTTTTCCTATTCAGACACAAGCACTAAAATCTATAGTTACTCGTTTCTTTTTACATTTTTTTCTTTTGTGTGTTTTGAAGATGAAATCTCCATCTCTGTCTGTTT
Source organism: Phodopus roborovskii (assembly GCF_943737965.1). Classification (NCBI taxonomy): domain Eukaryota; kingdom Metazoa; phylum Chordata; class Mammalia; order Rodentia; family Cricetidae; genus Phodopus; species Phodopus roborovskii. The sequence continues at coordinate 52,979,455 of NW_026126407.1, read as the reverse complement.
GTCTTTCTTCATCCTCACTTTCCTGCCTGGCAGTATCTCCCTATGTACCTCTGTCTGGCCTTGAACTCACTTTCTTCCTTCCTTAGCCTCTTGAATGCTGAGATATCAGATACTCACCACTGTACCTATCTATTGTCTATTGAGTTGCTATGCTCTCTCAGTTATTTGGTACTTTTACATTGTAGAATGACCTTTTTCCATATCAAAGGTCTCTTTTTCCTCTATAGGAGTCACTGATATTTATAGAACATATAGCAATTACATAGTACACACACACACACACACATATAAATATTCCATTGTCATTTGTACATGTATTTATTTTATATCCCTGCTGCAGATTCCTCTTCCTTGTCTCCTCCCAGAACCTTCTCCCCAAAACCTCCCCCCACACACTCCTAATCCAATTTATCTTCAGAAAAGGACAGACCTCCCATGGATATCAGAAAAACATGGCATATTAAGTTGCAGTAAGACTAAGCACCTCCCCATTTACATGTATTCCTGGTACTGGGTTTGGCAAGGCAATCCAGTATGAGGAATACTCCTCTATCCTTAACACCAATGTTCATATATCCTTTTAATGTTTTATTGTTAATCTTTACATGTCATTTATACAAAAATTTACATTTCACAGACTGTCTAAATTGAGTTTGACTTCTCTTTATCCCAACAATTGCTGGTTTTGAATTGGTTATATTAAGATCACTCATTTTTTATGTGTATATGGATATGCTTAAATCCATATTTCATTTATTTTCTGTTTGTCCTATTGTTTTTCTGTTCCCTACTCTATTTTTCTTCTTTTAGACTGATTCCATTTTGTGTCCTCTGTGAGCTTATTAGCTACACTTGAGTGTTTTGTTATTTTAGTAGGTGCTTTAGAGTTTATAGTACACATTGTAAAAGTGAGATTGATGGAGTATTTGATTTTGAAGTTATTATAGATTCACAGACAGTTACAAAGGTAACATAGAGAGACCTGTTCCTTTCATCTGGTGACACTGGTAATCTACTTTATGAAACGGCAGTGCAGTTCCATAGATGGGAACTGACATTGACATACCATGTACTGTGGTTTAACACCCTTTCTTCTCATCTGCATGGCTACATAAGCCCACTACCATCAACACACAGACTGTAGATGTCACTATCGCCATTTCCCTCATTATATTATACTCATACCTATCTCCCTTTTGGATGCCATACTGGTAATCACTAATGTATTTGTCACCTAAAGTAGGGTGGTTCTGAAGCCACAAAAAAATGCGTATGGTGACCAACCATTCAATATTGTTCCAGTTGTCAGTCAGTAAGATTTCCTTCAGATTTATTCATGTTTGTGGTGTTATAGAGAACAGTAGCTCATTTAATTTTTTAACTCAAAAAATTTCATGTATGTGTGCATTGTATATTGATCAAATCCCACCCGCAATCAGTCCTCTCACTCCCTCCAGTATAAGTCCACCACATGTTTCTCACCACTTCATGGCCCTTCTTTAAAAAGTTATTTCTTATTACTTTTTAACTCACTTATTAATGCCTTTGTGCACATGGATAAGGGTCATCCACTGGAGCATGGGAACCTGCTAATGACAATTTCCCCCTAAGAAAAGTAACTAACCTTTGCCCAGCTGTCATCAACTGCCAATATCTCCTCAGCTAAAAACTGGACCTTAAAGAACACTCCCAACTCCTTTCAGGGGTTTCCAACTGTCTTGGTCTTTTGCAGATCTTGTACAGTAATCACAGCTGTTGTGAGTCAGTGTCCAGCTGCCACATAATGTCTAAGAGTCAGCATTCCACAGTACTCTCCTTACCCTTAGGTCCTTCATGCTTCCTGACCTTGGGCATTGGGAGAAGAGCCAAAAGTTCATAGCATGAGCACTCTTTGTATGGAAGCTTTTGCCTTATTCCAACAGTCTAATGTTTACAAACATAACTGGTAAACATAGAAGAGGGTTTTCAAATTTTGTGTATGGAATATAACTCTTTGTTTGGGGGTAGAGATGTCCAGAGAAGATTGTTGGTTCATATTGTAAACATTAGTTTGCCTTCTTAGATAAACTACCAGATAATTTCCCATAAGATTTGTGGCATTTTACATTACAACCAGAAATATAGAAGACACCAAATACCTGTCTCCTGTAAGCATCAGTGCACTTTTATAATTAAACCCACATATGTGTGATGATACTCTTAATTTGACCTTCTGTACTATATGATTATGTTAAATGCCCTTTTTGTCACTTATTTTATCCATGTTATTCTTTGGACACATTCTCATTAACTTGACTTTTTTTTTTTTTTTTTTTTTTTTTTTTGCATTTGCTACTTAGATTCAAAAAGTATAGTGTTTTCTCCTGTAGCTATTTGTTAGAGAACTATTTGAATCAGAAACCATTGTCCCAAGATGTGGGACATTTGGAAACCATTCCAAGTTTCAGTGTAGATGATGCAGTACTGGTCAGTTCATGGGCTGTCTGCTACAGGGAGATATATTCCTCCACTTCAGGACCCACACGGTGACAACACAGGTCCCTGTATTTGGTGTTTTTTCAGATGATGTATGTGTGGTGACACCAAAGAGACTTCTCAAACTTAAAAAGATGCTCAAATATGGTGAGTTTCACTTGGGGTAAATAAGTCCTTTAAACCACAACCAGAGGAGACTTAAGCAAAGTAGACAATGGAAGTCTGTGTGGTCAGGAAATTAATTGTACTTACTGTACAGGTTATACAGATAATAACAAGGAGTGTCTAGTATTTGCCTTGCCTCAGGGTAGGTTTTGATTGACAAATAAAAATATGTCAGTTATCTTATACAATGCAATGCTCTAAACATCATGTATACTTTCTGCAATGGTTCAAATTAATACATGCACCAGCTCCTAGGCTGAATTTGGTGATGAGAATACTCACAACTTAAACTTGGTGATTTTCAAAGCTATGATACATCTGGTCATTTTAAGCATTGAAGTCATGTATGTTTTCTTAAGTACATACTTCCTTGTGTTGGGTGATAAAGAAAGACACTGCATGTTTCAAATCACTTTCTTATATTTCTTTTTAAACAAGAACTTATAAAAAGACACAGGCTAACAGAATGGATACGAAGACAGAATCCATCCTTCTGCTGCATACAAGAAACACATCTTAGCTTCAAAGATAGACATTACCTCAGGGTAAAGGGTTGGGAAAAGATTTTCCAATCAAATGGAAATAAGAAGCAAGCAAGCATAGCTATCCTAAAATCTAACAAGTTAGACTTCAAACCAAAATTAGTCAAAAGAGATGAAGACGGTCATTTCATATTCATCTCAGGAGAAATCCATCAACACAAAGTCTCAATTCTGAACATCTATGCCCCTTAATACAAAGTCACCCCCATTTGTAAAAGAAACACTACTAAAACTCAAAGCTCATATAAAACTTCACACACTTAAAGTGGGAGACTTCAATACACCACTCTCAACACTAGACAGGACCACAAATCAGAAACTCAACAAAGAAACAGAAGAATTAACAGAAGTTATGTCTCAACTGGGGTTAACAGACATCTATAGAACATTCCATCCAAAGACAAAAGAATATACTTTCTTCTATGCTCCACATGGAACCTTCTCTAAAATCAACCACATACTAGGTGACATAACAAACCTCAACAGATACAAGAGAATAGGAATAATCCCCTGTATCTTATCTGACCACCATGCTTTAAAATTGGAATTCAACAACAACACAAATAGCAGAAAACCTGCAAACTCATGGAAACTGAACAATGTGCAATTGCACCACTCCTGGGTCAAAGAAGAAATAAAGAAAGAAATTAAAGACTTTCTAATATTCAACGAGAATGAGGATACAACATACCTGAACTTATGGGACACCTTGAAAGCAGTGCTACGAGGGAAATTCATTGCACTAAGTGCCCATATGAAGAAAACAGAGGATAGTCACATAAGAGAATTAACAGCCCAACTGAAAATCTTAGAACAGAGAGAAGCGAATTCACCCCGCAGGAGTAGACGCCAGGAAATAATCAACTTGAGGGCTGAAATCAACAAAATAGACACCAGGAAAACAATACAAAAAAAAAAATCAATGCAACAAAGAGTTGGTTTTTTATGAAAATCAACAAGATAGACAAACCTTTATCCAAATTAACGAAAAAGCAGAGACAGAACATGAAAATTAACAAAATCAGAAACGAAATGGGGAACATAACAACAGACACAGAGGAAATCCAGACAATTTTCAGGTCATACTTTGAAAATCTGTATTCCAAAAAATTGAAAATTCAAAGGAAATGGACAAGTTTCTGGATAACTATCACTTACCAAAATTAAATCAAGAACAGACAATCAACTTAAATAGACCTATAACCCGCAATGAAATAGAAGCAGTCATCAAAAGCCTTCCAATGAAAAAAAGTCCAGGGCCAGATGGATTCAGTGCAGAATTCTACCAGACATTCAAGGAAGAACTAATACCACTATTCCTCAAACTGTCCCACAAGATAGAAACAGAAGGTTCATTGCCAAACTCTTTTTATGAGGCCACAATAACTTTGGTACCCAAACCTCACAAAGACACAACTAAGAAAGAAAACTACAGACCAATATCCCTGATGAACATCGATGCAAAAATACTCAATAAAATACTGGCAAACCGAATTAAAGAATACATCAGAGAAATCATCCACCATGACCAAGTAGGCTTCATCCCTGGATTGCAGGGATGGTTTAACATACGAAAATCTATCAACGTGATCCACAGTATAAACAAACTGAAAAAGAAAAACCATATGATTATCTCCCTAGATGCTGAAAAATCCTTCGACAAAATTCAACACCCTTTCACGATAAAGGTATTGGAGAGGTCAGGGTTAACAGGAACATACCTAAACATAATAAGAGCAATATACAGCAAACCAACTGCCAACATCAAACTGAATGGAGAGAAACTTAAGCCAATTCCTCTAAAATCAGGAAAAAGACAAGGCTGTCCTCTCCATATTTCTTCAATATCGCACTAGAAGTTCTAGCTATTGCTATAAGACAACAAAAGGAGATCAAGGGGATCCAAAATGGAAAGGAAGAAGTCAAACTGTCTCTATTTGCAGATGATATGATAGTTTACATAAGCGACCCAATAAACTCTACCAGGGAACTCCTACAGCTGATAAACACCTTCAGCAAACTAGCAGGATACAAGATAAACTCAAAAAAAATCAGTAGCCCTATTTTTTTCAGACGACAAAGAGGCAGAGAAAGAAATCAGAGAAACATCACCCTTTACAATAGCCACAAGCAACATAAAGTATCTTGGTGTAACGCTTCCCAAACAAGTAAAAGGCCTATATAATAAGAACTTTGTGACTCTACTTTTTTAAAGAAGATACCAGAAAATGGAAAGATCTTCCATGCTCTTGGTTAGGTAGGATTAACATAGTAAAAATGGCAATCTTACCAAAAGGAATCTACAGATTTAATGCAATCCCCATTAAAATCCCACCACAATTCTTCACAGACCTTGAAAGGATAATAATCAACTCTATATGGAAAAACAAAAGACCCAGGATAGCCAAAACAACCCTATACAATAAAAGAACTTCAGGAGGCATCACCATTCCTGACTTTAAGCTCTACTACAGAGCTAAAGTTCTGAAAACAGCCTGGTATTGGCATAAAAATAGACAGGTAGACCAATGGAATCGAATTGAAAATCCTGTTATTAATCCACGTACCTATGAACACCTGATTTTCAACAAAACAGCTAAAATTATACAATGGGGCGAGGACAGCATCTTCAACAAATGGTGCTGGCACACTTGGAAAAGGGTATGTAGAAGAATGCAGATAGACCCATGCCTGTCGCCATGCACAAAACTCAAGTCCAAATGGATCAAAGACCTCAACATCAATCCAGCCACACTGAACCTCTTAGAAGAGAAAGTAGGAGGTACCCTTGAACAAATTGGTATAGGAGACCGCTTCTTGAACATAACTCCAGGGGCACAGACACTGAAAGAAACAATTAATAAATGGGACCTCTTCAAACTTAGAAGCTTCTGTAAGGCAAAGGACACAGTCGACAAGACCAAACAGCAGCCCACAGACTGGGAAAAGATTTTCACTAATCCTATATCCCACAAAGGGCTGATCTCCAAAATACAAAAAGAACTCGGGAAACTAGTCAACAAAACACCAAATGACCCTATTAAAAATGGGGTACAAAACTGAAGAAAGAATTCTCAATGGAGGAAATCAAAAAGGCTGAAAGACACTTAAGAAAATGCTCTACATCCTTAGCTATCAGGGAAATGCAAATCAAAACAACTTTGAGATACCATCTTACCCCTGCCAGAATGGCTAAAATTAGAAACACCAGTGATGACTTATGTTGGAGAGGATGTGGAGAAAGTGGAACACTCCTCCACTGCTGGTGGGAGTGCAAACTCATACAGCCATTTTGGAGATCAGTATGGCGGTTCCTCAGGAAAATAGGAATTAATCACAGGACCCGGCAACCCCCCTCTTAGGCATATACCCAAAGGATTCACATCCATGCAACAAAGACATGTGATCAACTATGTTCATAGCAGCACTATTTGTAATAGCAAGAACCTGGAAGCAACCTAGATGCCCTTCAATTGAAGAATGGTTAATGAAGATGTGGCACATCTACACAATGGAATACTACTCTGCAGAAAAAAATAATGGTATCTTGAAATTCGCAGGCAAGTGGATGGTACTTGGAGAATCCATCCTGAATGAAGTAACCCAGTTACAAAAAGAGGAACACAGTATGTACTCACTCATATATGGATTTTAGACCTAGGTCAAATGATCACCAGCCTATAATTCACATCACCAGAGGAACTAGGATACAAGGTGTATTCTAAGAGATTCATATAAAGTCCCTCACAGAACTGGGAAGGGACAAGTCCCCCAGAGCTCAGGTGAAGTGGGGGAGGACAGCAAATGGAGAGAGAAGTAGGAGAAAATGAGGGGAAGGAGAGGAAGGCATGTGCGACCAGGAGGATTGAGCCTGGTTAGGAATGGAAGATAGGAAAGAGAGAGACAGAGACACAGAGAGAGAACATAAAAGAGGGAGCCAATATTGGTTTGAAGATAAAATTGAACACAAAGAAAGGTCGAGAGAACTACAAGACTGCTCCCAACTAACAATCTCAGCTTCCATGGAAAGGCTATCTTAAATGCCCTTCCCGGAGAGTGAGATCAACAACTAACTTCTCCATGGAGCCCTAAACTAATGCCTATTGAAAATAGGAGCAAACACCCATACATAAACACTGAGTCGAACTAGAACCCAGAAGCAGATGGAGAGGACAAGACCATGCGGCAGAAGCACATAGAGATAGCTTACCTGAACAAAGAGGAGCTAAGGGCCACTAGACTGATAGCTGGGAAGCCAGCATTGGAGTGACTCGGGCCCCCCTGAATATGGGTCTCAGCCAGAAGGACTGAGCAGTCTGAGAGACCTCAGACAGTGGAGCCAGGATGTATCCCTGGTGCACAAAAGGACTTTGCAAACATATCCCCCATGGAGGGATAACTGCCTTAATCTAGAGACAGGAGAGAAGCCCTAGTCCCTACTTCATAGGACCTGTCAGATCTACATGACCCCAACTGGATGGCATTCCCCTACATATGGAATTGGGGTGGGGGATGGGAGGGGAGGGTGTTTAGAGTGCATGTGAGAGGGCAGAGAGGGTAAAAGGAAGGGAAGGAGGGAGGAGGGCTAGGGGGAGGGAGGGAAGGAGGGAGAGGGAACTGGGATCGACATGTAAAATAATAAACTAAAAAATATGCTTTGACTCCAAAATTTAACTTGAAGGACAAGTTACTGGGGAAAAGGATTTCTATTTTTGTTTCCACAGAAAATGAAAAGATGTGGATTCCTTCCAGACTAATGTGGTTTGATCACGCCAGACCGCCTGAAACAGAGTACAAGCTGATCCTACATTCAAAACAGCTGGACAAAACAGCTCTACAGACTACAGCTAGGGTATCTGAATCTTCTTCGAATTCCCCAAGACAGCGCCCCTTACCAGCAGGAAGTAGTTTGAAAAGAACGACACCCAAATTCCAAAATATTGTGTATAAATGTTTGTTTTCATTTAATTGGACTTTGTTATATAAAATTAAATAAAAAATAGATTCTTAAAAATAAAACAAGAACTTATAAATACAATTATTTTGGAATAAATTCTTATATCCTAAACTTTTTTTCTAGCTAAATACTACGTGAAGTTTTTGAGTATGTGTGTGTGGGTGGTATTTGTGAGCATATGTGAGTGTATTCATTGGTGTGTTCTTTATAAACAGCCTTGCCATCCACAAAGGGTCCTATTTAGTCATTGCTGATATGGAGGCCAATTGTTTCTATTCTTGTCTTTCGTGTGTGTGTGTTAGGGTATAGAATATATATACATATATATGTATATATATATGTATATATTTAGAGAGAGAGACAGAGATAGAGACAGAGACATATATATATGCATATATAAATGTTAGAACCTTTACATTAGGCTGAATGACAGGTATTTCCATTCTACTGTTTCAGGGAAAGTACCCAGCTGAACCACCAACTACAGTTCTTCTAACCTTAAACTTCTGAAGTTTTGAAAAACCCATGAAGTTTGTTCCTTGTTCTATTTTTAGATCCCAAGAGTTTTAGATGAGTATCATTTTCTCATGCGGGAACCAGCATTAATTTTAAGACTCTACAGTTTTTCTTTAAGCAGTCAAGTGTGGATAGCACTGCTTTCCAGATATTGAACAAGTGTTACATGTTCAATCCTCCATATTCAATATATTCAATAAGGGTATATATTATTTTCCTATCTAGTTAGTATGTGTGTGAGTGTGTGTGACTATTCTAAGTATTTTATGTCAATGTTCATAAAGGACATTAGTCTGTAGCACTCTTATTGTATGATTATCTGACTTGTATTGATTTCCTTAAATAAATTGGGATATGTTCCTCAGCTATTTTTTAGAAAGCAATATGTAGGACTATATTGATCATCTTTTAAAATGATAGGATATGCAGATCCTTACTGATTATATATGAATAAGGACAAGAGCGGTAACTAGTTCTGGATGGTGACACTCAATGTTGCCTCCTACAGTGCTCAAGCTTGAATACTAAACAAATGACTTACCAAAGACAATCACAAATGTATTGATGTTTTAAATAAGTTTACAACTTTGCATTTAGTTACATTCATAGCTATTCTTGGCCACGTGCACTGGTTGAACACACCTGGGAGGATGTTTGTAAGGAGGTTGTTCACTTTCTCCAAATTTTCAAATTTATGTGGATAGGTTTATCCAGCATATACTGTTAGTAAAAAGTTTAAAATAATATAACCACAGTCATAACATTTAAATATATATGTAAATATACATGTATACATTTAAATATTAGTGTGTCTGAGCAGAAACTAAGACACATGCCATGGGGGCATGAATCAGAGGGCAGTTGTAAATTCTACAATGTGGGCTCTGGCTATTGAAACTCAGGTCCTCAAACTCGGCAGCAAGTGCCTTTAGTTTCCAAGCCTCTTGCCCTCCATCTGATTTTTTTTTTTCATGCGCTTTTTTTCAGATTAGTCTTGTTTCCTGGAGCCCATAGACCAAACATTTATGGAGACATTAGATATAACTGTCAAGTGACACAACACGGAGCAATCTGAGAAGAGAATCTCAGATGAGCAATTGCCTAGATCAGATTAGCCTGTGGGAAATCTGCCAGGTTATAGTCTTGAATGTTAATTGATGTAGGAGAGCCCATTATTCCCTATGCAAGTGTCCCTGGACTCCTACATGGAAATAATAATTACTCCATCCATTTACCCTTCCATCTTTCTTCTCTAGGTACATGTGTGCAAATCTCTATATTCTCTATTTATTGATGTTCAATTCCATTGACTTTAGATTCGTTCTTTTTTTTTTTTTTTTTTTCCTATTTTCTACCGGCTTTGGGTTCATTTAATTTTTTATACTTTTAACCTTGCATTTTCCCTCATTTTATATGAAGACACTTAGCTAAAGTTTGTGTTGTGTAATCTGGGAATGTACTGTTTAGATTCCAGGCACTGGAATTTTTATTACTGCAACTGCTTTAACTTATTTCTAATTGGATTCCACTATAGTCAGAGAATAAACTGTGATTCTGTCAATTTTGCTTCTGCTGAAGTTTGCTGTATGATATCTGCCTCCTATTTCCCTTTCTGTTGCTTTGAGAAAAAAAAATACCACTCTGAACAAAGGCAACCTAGGAAAGACGGGATTTATTTTTATTATACTTCCAGGTCACATTTTATTATTGAGAAGTCAAAGTGTTGAAGAAAGCAGAAACTTGAAGCAGATACAATGGCAGAATTTTTTCTGGCTTGCTGAGTAGTTCATGGTTAGCTAGCTTCCTTGTACAGCTTAGGACTACCTGCCCAGGAAATGGTGACTCCCATGGTGGGCTGAGTTCTCCTATATTAACATTCAAGATGATGCTCTGACAGATTGATCATATCCAGTGGGATTTAGGTAATTCATAACTTGAGATTCTCTCCTCAAATAGTTCCATTATGTGTCTAGTTGATAGTTAAAGGTTAAAGCTAATTAGGTGAGTACCCCTAGTATATGGTGCTTAGACTCCAAGAAACAAGGCTAATCTGCTGTTTGGGGATGGACAGGCCTCCAAATATTAAATACACCACACTGACCAGTATTATTATTTAGTTTTCTCTATCTTTCTGAAGCCCATCTTCTTAGTTATTTGTTGTTGAGATTCATATTACAATCATGTGGATTTTTCTTAGAAATAGCAGTCTGGGGTTTTCTGGAGTTCCCTTTCTACCCACATGGACTCTGGGCAAAGCAGCAGCCTAGGTCACTTATTTCCTCCATTTGTCAAGGACCACCACATGGTTATGAACCATCTTTCCATGTGTTCTGTATATTGCATGGTTAAGTTAGAGGCTAAGTCAGTGCCTGTTACTCTATCTTGGTCAGAAGTACAGATATGTCTAATATTTTCACAATTATTAAAAGAGAAAAAAACCACTAACAACTGTAATAGGTATTAAATTTTTTTTCTTTGTAGAGATACTTTACTACATATACTCCAAGAGTTGTATTCATGTGGCATATTTTTTTTCAGGCAAGGCATTGTGCTCAATGTGCTCCTACTACTTTATCTAACAAATACTTTTAATAATACCAAGGTCTCCTATCCTATGTCTTGTCTCTTAAAAATATATGTGTTCTATTTAGGGGAAAAATACTGAAGTATATAAATGAAAGAAGTCAACTACCTGAAATATCAACTGAGTGACTATTTTTAATACCTCAGCCAGAACAGACATTACTAATTGATTACAGCACTCCTTGATAAATACATACCTAAACTCAGGATCTGTTGTTTCACACTCCTAAGTATCCCACTTGGCACATCACTTTTTATCTTCTGCATCTGGAATCCAGTATAAGAATAAAATATGCCACATCTGGTCCGCACACCAGCAATGTGTCAATTGCAAGTTTTCTTTCTGAACTCTTTTTTTCATATCAATATTATAGACAAGAGTTGTGTCTGTTGCTATTGCATTCTGATGTTAACATAATTTGAAGCAGAAGTTATTCCATCTTGGGTAGGTCAGAAAATGTCTGAATAGCCACATTGATGCCTCCCTAACTCTCTTTCAGGAATGAGTTAATCCACCTGAGCAATCCATCTAGGGAAATAAACACATTCCAAAAACTGAAGCACACAAGGAAAAAAAAAAGAAGCTCATTCTTCAGCCATCTGCTTATTCCAAGTAGTCACAGGAGGAGGGCCTGTGAATTATGTAACTAATGTTCCCATTCCAGCTTTCTTCCCCCTCTATCTGTGTCTCTGTGGTGAAAGAAATGTCCCTAGTCTCCGTCCTTGCCATATTCTCTATCTAGTCATGCCATTCAGAGACCTTGATGTGGTATGGCAGCTACTAGGATCCAGGTTTTAGCATTGTGGGGGAATGGAACTCAAAATGGGGCTGAATATACAAACACACACACACACACACACACACACACACACACACACACACACACACACTGTTACTCGGAGTTCTCAAAAGATGTCCTGAGTAATAACTGGTGTTTGAAGATAAAACCTTCTGTGAAAGGGACATGAAAATATTTGTCTGTGAAAACTTCACCATCCCCTGAAATACTATGAAAATAAGAGCAATTTCCATAACGGACAAGACAAGATGCAGCAGAAAGACAGAGTTTATGTGCATTACCAGATATGGCCCATGGCTAACAGACTGAATATGGTATGGAAGTCTCATTACTTTAACTAAACCCTGTATTAAATCAAATGTATTTAGCAGTAATCCACTATTTTTCATCTTTAAAACATTAAAATGCTACTTAAACACCAAAACCAAATGAGAAAATACCCACTGCATCTGTTTCATGTTATGATTTTAAACATTTTAAGGAGTATGGTCCACATATAAGCACAGCATATATGGTACCCATTGGGACACAAAAGGGATGTAGAAGGGGGGAACCAAATTCTAGCACCATCCACAGGCCCCTCTCTTATTAGGAAGGTATTTATAAATATATGCATAACTACCATAGATGAAAAAAAATCAAATGACAGAAAAATGGTCCCAAATAGCATGAGATAGTCCCGTTGTTTTAGGCTGAGCTCTGAGGTAGGTCACAGACACTGTGGGGAAATTTGAGTAAGGAACTTAGTTCTTGGCACCTTGATCCTTAACTGTAATATGATGATGTTAATGACCCTCACCTCCCATGGGCATAATGAGGATTAAATGAGATAATCCCAATAAAGTAATGGCCACCACATAATTGACAGATTGGTAAATTAGAACTGTTATGATCAATGATATCAGTCTTGTGAATTCAAAATTTAGTCTAGAGGGTACCTTTTCTACCACCTGAACAAAGCAAATGCATCCATCCAAACTCTTATACACACTGCTTAACAAAAGGCATTTAGAGACTCCCAATATGACTTGAATGGAGGGGTCAGACTTCACACAAGCACTGGGATGTATGGATGTGAGCTGGGATCAAAAACACATAGAAACATGACAATAAAGCTGTTGAACTCTGTGATTCTCAAGAAAGCCTGTGCTGTTCCGTATTAAGATTTAAACATCACATTCAAGAGAACTGTGTGGGAGTCATCCAAATGGAGCACAGCAAGACATATAATACAAGCATGGTATAACACTAATGTTTTACCCAGAACTGAGCCCTGCCCTGCACATTCACAAGTGGACTTTCTCCAAGGACAGCCTCTGCAGTTGACAAGGAGGGTATTCAGTGTAAAGGGTAATATGTGTTGGCTACCAGAAAGGAGGTTGATAGGCATACTGGCTATGTAACTCAGGTAAACCATAGGTGCTGCTCATTCCTCTATCTCCTCACAAGCCACAAGCCACAGAGATGACATAAGAACCTAGATTTCTCTCAGATTTCACAGCTCATATTTTCAGGCATGTCAAGAGATGGGCATTATTTATATTTTCTGCCTATTAAATATTAAATGGTTCATTACAAAAATATTGACTAGCTTGATCTAGCCAATTCTCTCCTGCCCTCATGAAACCCATAATGAAATGTTTTTTTTTTTATTTAATTTTCAGGAATGCTGTGGGTTAGAGTGAGTTCATTTGACAAATACATTCCCTGATCCTGTATGTGGTACACAGATTAAAGAAGTGTGTCTCTCAGTGGAGGGTCATGTGGATACCCATGTTTCTGTGACGCTGCAGTCATGCTGAAGGCTGAATTTCAAGGGAAGTTTGCCAGGTCTCTGAGATATTAAGTACATGAAATGGAGTCATTACCGCTGAAATTTACACTTTGATAATTGTGTGTTTCAATACTGTTGTATTGATGCATGTCTATTTTCCTAACCATTTTATAAAATGGAGCCCTAGATGTAGACAAGAAGTAATGTTTCAAGGCTATGTAATTGATTTTTTTTATTTCAATAAGTGATAGAGAAATAGTTCAGTCCTACTAGCCTCCTGTATGAGTTAGATAACAATGAGAGACCCTGCCTCAACATAAACATGTATTGAACCAAGGAACAATGCTTAAGGTTGCCATCTGGCTTCAATATGAACAAAACTAAAGGTATTAGTGGGTAAAGTTTACATGAACACAGAAAGGCAGTGATATCTGAGAATACAGGAGTGACATCATTTTGCAGCAGACAGATAGTCACCAACTGATAAACCTGTTGGTTAATCCTAGTAATCAAATAGGCTGGGTCTAGAACCAAATACTAGTGAAACTGTTGGGAATATATATGTAGGGTTTTCTGAATCAGGTTATCTGAAGTAGGAAGACCCACTCCAAATGTTGACAGCATTGTCTAGAGGCAGATAGAT